>NC_142084.1:19927778-20230327 GCF_054644295.1 Miniopterus natalensis
AGTGGCTTGCATGCTTTATCTCACTGATAAAAAAAAAAAAAAAAAAGGTTTTGTTTTATCCCAGATTCCGCAGAGTAAAGTGAGGTTCAGGGAGGGTATATCACCTGCCCCAACCCATGTGGCTCTTGAGGAGTGGAGCTGGGACTTAACCCCAGGTTGCTGGCTCCAGAGCCTGTCTTTGTAAACCTGGATTGCATGGCCTGGGATTAAATGAGACACAATGGATTATGGGAGTTTAGCCCAGCACTTGGCACAGAATGAGCTGCCCATAAAGGCAAAAGGAAGGACATTTACACAAAAACAGGCTAATGCATGCAGCAACTCACATACTTTGCACGTCGCTAAAGGTGTCAGAGAGGACAGCTGAGGTAATGGGAGATGGGAACCATGGGATTGGTTAAGGGTACCTTTTTGGTTCTATCTCTAATCCCTGGATTCCAGCCTTGCCTCACTCCCAGAAGGGCTGGGTGGCTTTGGACCAATCACTTCTTTCTGGACCTTTCTTCTGTAAAACAAGAGGATTTGCCTAGAATGATTCCTAAGCTTTCTCACTGTTCTGAACTTCTACAACTTAAGTTGTCTCCTATGATTTTGTCTGTGAAAATTAGTCCAGGAGCCCAGGGTGTTGATACCTGCCTTCGATATGTAGAAAGAGATTAATTGCCCTATTAAGAAGGAGAGCAATGCACTATAAGGATCAGCATTTTCCACAAAGGATGAACTGTTTCGATGGCAACTGGCTGTGGTGGCAAAACTGCAAGCTTACAGTGTGGGCATGACTCAAAACCAGAGGGCCAGGAAAGACCTTTAGAATAGCTGATGGAAGTGAATTATGCCAACGACTTTCATAACCATTTCAGACCCGAATGCGTCAGTCTGGATGGGAAATACAGGCAGGCTGTTCTGGAGGGTAGAGGCTCTAAAATCTGCTCAATGGCGCCCACTAGTGGAAGGCCACGAGCGGTCATGCGGACTTGCTGGTTGCAGAGGTTCCAACAGTTCCATGCTGCTTAAGCCGGAAGTCCACTCATGCACCTCAAGGATGGGGAAATGAGGGAGAGAGAGGAAGTGCCGTATCCAAGGCAACCACCTACTGAGAGGCAGAGTCCACCTGTTGGCAGCTATTTTGTTTCACGCAGAGAAGTTACATTCTATACAATAGACTAATAGTTCTCCTTCAATATATCCTATTATTTAATTTTTTTTTGTTGCTACATGCTGGTCACCTTATTAAAAGAAAGTGCAAATTTGCTCTATATTTCATCCAAGGAAACATAAAATGTCAGGAGAGGTTCAGTTCCTTTGATTCTTTCATAATTTAATAAATACAAATGAATGCCTGGGATCTCCTCTCCCATGAATATTTTATTGGAATCAAATGGTTTATAGAAATAAATAATATTAGAAAAAAGAGTTACTAGACATATATTTGGAACTTATCACGAGTGACCAGGACAGTAGATTGCAAATTCTCAAATATCAAAAATCTGACAAAATCCACCAAATAGCTTCAAAATAAGTGTCTGGAGTTATGCCATTTGCAGGATAATCAACCAACACTTTTTAAATTAAACATATACGTGTTCAGATATTGTTTCACCATGTTAGGGAAATAAAAGCAGCATATTACTCAATTCTTACCCCTGAAGACGTTGCACATCTTCAAAAGGAAATGAGATTTATACCGGGGTGGGACAAAAGTAGGTCTACAGTTGTAAGTGCACAAAACACTGTTTATGCTTGTATTATTATTTATTGTATAATTAATACAATGTAACTATAATCTACTTTTGCCTACCCCTCTACAATGAATACGGTATGACTATAATTCTGAAATAATTTAAGTGTCCCAGAAAAAAAAAAGTTCTGAAGGAGTTTCAAGAAGGGGTGCTGACGAATCTAGAAATAGCTAGTAGAAATTCACGAAGCAGGCAGGACTAGACCTGAACCTTAAGAATGGGGTGGGAATTCAAGTGGAAGAAAAGGAAGACAAGCGTGTTCAAGGAAGGCATGCTCACAAGCATGCATGGTGGTGCTTGATGCAGGAAGGGGCTCTGTGGGGAGAAAAGTACTCAGTAGTCCTGCTATGGCTCATCTCATTACCACTTTAGTTTATCAGACTTCTCCCATGTTCCCAGCTGGCTTCTTTTTTGCCTCTCTGTCTAGCTTAGAACTCAAGGTCAGCCCTTCCAATCAAGCTTGTCAACCCTGGGCTTTAGCTATCTTGCTTGTCACGTCCTCTGCTCCTACTCCTGGGCAGCCAGACACTGCTGGAGAGTCGCAGAGCCTGGTTTCCTAGACCCCAGCTGCTGGGCAATCCTTGTCTTCATTTCCCATTTCTCAGCTGCAGTGGCCAGTCCAAACCATGCTTGATGTCAAGCTCAGGGTCATTTCCTCACCACCTTCATATTTTCTACTCATCCCATCTTAGAAGATTGAGGCTATTCTGCATGAGCTCCCCCATACACCTTGTCCCCAAATAAAAGTGTTTATTGTTGCCCAGCTGGGCATGGCTCAGTGGCTGAGCATTGACCTAGGATCCAGGAGATCGTGGTTCGATTCCCGGTCAGGGCACATGCCCAGGTTGCGGGCTCAATCCCCAGTTGGGGCTGTGCAGGAGACAGCCGATCGAGGACTCTTATCATTGATGTTTCTATCTCTCTCCCCCTCTCCCTTCCTCTCTCTGAAATCAATAAAGGCATATTTTTTTTAAAAATGTTTATTGTCACATATTCTCTGTGTTCAGATCAACTCCTCACCTCATACATCACTTCAAGTAGGACTCTAACTAGGTCCCCTGGCTCATATGTTCAGTCTCTCACAGAGGAGAGCACTATCTTTGCTTTTGGGTGTTCTGTCCTTTAGGTGAATATGAGACGTACATGGGAAAATATCCTATATATTCAGACCTGGAGCTCCCATCATTCCAAGAGACTGGGAAGTAGTCATCATCCAAGAGAGACCATCCTTGGGGACAGGACAATGGATGTAGAAGAGAGCTTCCCGGGAATCAAGGTCAGACAGTCATCACTCGGCTTGTCTGAGCTTCAGTTTGGACACAAACAAGGACAGGAACAAATGAGGTAGTAAATACAAATACAAAAAGGCACTTTGTTCTCTTTAAAAGAAACACACCAAGGAGTCAAGTCCCCTGAATTGTTAAATGGAGGATTTATATATAACCCTTCTATAATTTTGGCAAAACAACATTTTCAATGTTGTTTTCTTAACATGGTTTTGGGAAGAAAGGGACAAACTGTAACTTTGGGTAATGACAAGATGTTTCAAAATATTTGATAATCATCAACAAAACCACAAAGTCATTTAGTAGGTGATTCTTGTTTCAAAAACGATGGGCCAGAAATCCCTCTGCCAACGAACATTGCTTTTAAAAAGCGAGTTGGAACAGCATGCTATTTGCTATTGAACGCGTGGGGGCCTCTGGCTAACCTGAAGGCACAGTCCCCCGTGGGATTCCCCATTGGCTCTAGCACCACCCCCTCTCTGCTCTTCTCTGATGGTCCTTGTTTCTGTATGGTTTGGTGATAAAATACAGAGACTTGCAGAGTGCTCCCAAAATGCAAAACATGCTAATAAAATGCAGGAATTAGACATGTCTCCCTGGCTCAATCATTTTCCATATGTCTTATTTCTCCCCTAACTCCTCATTAGAAGTTTGAAATTGGTCAGACCATGAGAAAAGTGCTCAGTGAAACTGTAGTTAGGTTATAAAGCTTCCATAAATTAAACTAACGAAATAAAATTTCCTGAGATCCCTTGAAGGCTCCCACAGCCACAGACTCCACAGCAGGCTGTGCTTTCTTTCTGTTCCAGTTCAACCCCTGAAGTCAGTGCACAGAGTTAACTTCTCATACCTGCAGCAAAGGTGCTAAGATGGTGTGATGTCTGATGTGGCAACTTGGCTGACTGCGGGGCCCAGGTAGTTGCTTGAAATGAAATGAAATGAAATGGCTCTGTAAAGGTGTTTTTTAGATTAACATTTAAATCAGCATATTGAATAAAGCAGATTACCCTCCATAATGTGGAGGAGACTCATTCAATCAGTTAAAGGTCTTAAGAGAAAAAAGATGGAGGTCCCTCAAAGAAGAGGGAAATTTAACTCCAGGCTGCCTTCGGATTCTAAGCTCCATCAGCTCTTCCCTGGATCTCCTTCCTGCAGACCACCTGCCCTGGAGATCCTGGACTTGCCAGCCTCCACATTTGCATGAGCAAATTCCTTAAAATAATTCATTCTCATTCAGATTCATTCTCTCTCTCTCCCTCTCTCTCTGTCTCTCTGTCTACATACACACACACACACACACAGACACACACACTATTGGTTCTATTTCTCTGGGGAACCCTGACTGATGCAGACAGGTACTCTTTTGTTAACTACGGAGAGAAAAATCTCCAGCAAAAAGAAATTATCTGAATTTGGAATTACAAAAGATGCTTCCAGGCTAGGACTATTACATTTTCCCTAAAAGCTGTTTACCCTGCTCTCTGGGTAAGGTGCAGTTTAGGTAAGGTGATCTATTCTAAAGGTGATATTCTCCATCTTTTATGTCCAATAGGTCCAGCCAAATGCAATTCCTTTTCTTGATAGTTCTTATGTTGCAATAACAGAAAAAAAATTTTAAAGTAGACTTTGAAAACAGATAAAAACACAAAGTATATTTAAATATCCAATAATGTCTTCCCTACCCTCTCTCAGAGCATCCAACACAAATATTTCTGGAGCAGTTCCAGATCTCCCTAGAGTCCAATGAAATTCAAAAATTCCATTTTTATTGTTAGAAACAAGCAAACAGTGGGATTAGGCTTGTTTTACAGGGCCCTCTGAAATGCTTCACGGGCTCAGCCAGCTATGGGGCAACCGACACTCCCTCTACCCGGTTCACTCCTCTTAAGCCCACACTCATCCTCATTCTCAGTCCAGGGTTGACCCCTCCCAGGTTCTCAGTATGTCCTGGCTTGCTCACCTCCCTCCTCACCGTCACATTCTCACAGTGCTTAGTTAAGTGCCTGGCACACACTGCCCACTGAATATGTGATGGCTTGGGTGTTGAACAGTGAAGACTGCTGTAACTTTGAAAGTCATCCATGTTGACAGTTTCTTTTTTAGGTGAGAGCAGTAGCTAGAGAGGCATTTGAATCCCTGATCAGGAGAGCATCATTTCTCCCATGTTTGTAGGTCATTTATCACTCAGTTTAAGATATTCAGCTGGTCTGAGTCAATCAGAACAATGGTGCCAAGAATGTGTGTGTTGCAACCTCTGGCAATGCTCTGACCATGTCTGTGTGTGGTGCAATTTCAGGGTTCAAAGCTCAGTGGGCCAATCACATCTGTTTACCATGCTCTGGGGTCATCTGTGTTTCCCACATCTGTTTACCATGCTCTGGGGTCATCTGTGCGCCTGGGCTGTTTGCTTTGTGTTGGTCAAAGTACTAGCAGATGGTGAAACTGGGTGAGGAAATATGCCCACCGTGGGTCTGTAAGTATTTGATAGACTGAGGGATGTCTATTGACTGGGGCTTAGTACATTCTGGAATCTTAGAATCAAATGGTCATTTCCCATACAAAATTCTCAGGCAGGATTTTAAAACCAAGAGGCTCTCATTTAAAAAGAATGACTTTAAATAAAGAGTAGGTGGAGTGTTCCTTGATTGTATAGTTGTACCTAATGGAACAAAGAAAACCTTTACTGGGAGAGTTTACGTCTAATTTAAATCTCATAGGCTACAGTGATCTTATTCTGTGTAGATGATCACTAATGTCTTTTAACTACAAAGGTACGACACAGACAGACAGTGAATCAGTTCACAAGAGTTCTTGAGAGCAACTTAGATAAAATATTAGTGGTTGTAAACTGTGAAACCAGACATTGTGATTTAATAAGTTATGAGAAACAGCCTCCCCAGTTTTGATCCTCTGCCATTAGCACACAGTAGGTGGAAAGACACAGGGCATTTACATTCTACAAAGGTACAAGCATCCTCCTATGGAGTCATGGCTCTGATGGCCTGATATAGCCACACAACTACTTCATGTCAATACTGCCAACCTAGAATTCTATATCTGGAAAAATTATCCTTCAAAAATGAAGGAGAAACTAAGACATTCCCAGATAAACAAAAACTAAGAGAATTTGCTGCTAGCATATCTCTCTACAGGAAATGCTAAGGAAGTCCTTCTGGCTGAAATGAAAGGACACTAGACAGTCACTTGGATTCACATGAAAAAATAAAGAGCACAGGTAAAGGTAACTACGTAGGTAAATAAACCACTAATTATAAATCTCTGTGTTGATGAGCACACACGTATAAAGGTGCAATTTGTATAACAAAGCACAAAAGAGGTTGAAGAGAATGTAGCTATGTATGAGCAGAGTTTTTGGATACTATTGCACTTATGTTGAAATTAATTTGAATTAGATTGTTATAAGTTAAGTTATAGTCATCAGGGCAAGCATTCAGAAGATAACTAAAAAATATGTAGTAAAGAAAAATAACAAGGAGCCCTGGCTGGCTGGCTCGGTTGGTTGGAGCATCATCCCATACACCAAAAGGTGGTGGGTTGATTCCCGGTCAGGGCTCATGCCTGGGCTGTGGGTTCCAACCCTGTTCAGGGTGTGTACAGGAGGCAACCAATTGATGTTTCTCTTTCACATTGATCTCTCTCTCTCTACCCTCTCCCTCTCTCTCTAAAATCAATAAAAACATCCTTGGGTAAGGATTTAAAAATGTTAAGGAAATTAAAAGCACACTAGAGAATGAACACATTTGAACAATTTACTGAACAGAGAAGATGGGAATAATAGAGGAACAGAAGAATGAAGAAACGTATTGCAGAAGACACAGTCTTGTATAGAAAAAACCCCAAGGAATCAATCAAGAAATAAAAACTATTCGAGTTAATACTTTTTTATTTCTAAAACTAAAATTAAGAAAATCCCATTTATAACAGCATCGAAAAGAAATACTTAGCAATACGTTTAATAAGTGAAGTACAAGATTTGTACCCTGAAAACTACCAAAACTTAATGAAAGAAATTAAAGAAGACCTAAATAATTGGAAAGACATCCTATGTTCAAAAATTTAAAAACTTAATATTGTTAAGATGTCAATATTCCCAAAACTGATTTATGGATCCAACTCAGTCTCTACCAAAATTTCAGCTGCCTTCCCGTTCTTTTGCAGAAACTGACAAGCTGATGTTAGAATTCACGTGGAAATGCAAAACAATTTTGCAAAGGAAGAAAAAGTTGAAAGACTCGCACTTACTGATTTCAAAATTTACTATAAAGTTACAGTGATCAAGTCTGTACACTGTTGGCACAGGACACACACATCAATGAAATAGAACTGGAAGTCCAGAACTGAAATAGATTGGCCAGTCAGTTTTGACAAGGGTGCCAAGGAAATTAAATAAAGGAAGTAACAGTCATTAACAAACGACTGGGAAAACTGGGCATCTACACACAGAAGATGGATTGGGACCCTCTACTTCACACCATATACAAAAACTAAATCAAAATGAATCAAAGACCTAAATGCAAGAGATAAAATTATAGCTCTTAGAATAAAACATAAGTTTACATCTTCATAACCTTGGGCTAGACAGTGGTTTCTTAGACATGTCACCGAAAGCACAAGCAGCCAAAGGGGGGGAAAAAAAGATACATTAAACTTCATTAAAATAAAAAACTTCTGTGCTTCAAAGGACACTATCAAGAAAGTGAAAAGACAACCCACATAATGGGATAAAATACTGCAAATCATTTATCTCACAAAGATCTAGTATCCAGAATATGTAAAAAACTTTCCCAACTCAATAATAGATAAATAATCCCATTAAAAACCGGGCAAAGAATTTAAATAGACATTCCTCCAAAACAGATATACAAATGGGCAATAGTCACAAGAAAAAATGTGGAGAGAAATTCAAATCAAACCCACAGTGAGATACCACTTTATATCCACTAGGAGGGCTATCATTAAAAAGACACATGATAACAAGTGTTAGTGAGAACATGGAGAAATTGGAACCCATTCATTGCTGGTGGGAATGTAAACTGGTGCAGCCACTTTAGGAAACAATTTAACAGTTCCTCAAAAAGTTAAACACAGAGGTATAATATGACCCAGCAACTCCACTCCAAAGTATATACCCAAGAGAACTGAAAACATGTCCGCACAAAAAACTTATACACGAATGTTCATACAGCATTATTCATAATAGTCCAAAGTGGAGATAACCCAACTGCCCATCTACTGATGAGTGGATAAACAAAATGTACTATATTCACTCAGTGAAATAGCATCCAGTCATAAAAATAAAGTACTCATACATGTTACCACAGGGATGAACCCTGAAAACATTAGGCTGAGTGAAAGAAGCCAGGCACAAAAGGCCACTATTGCATGATTTCATTGATATGAAATGTCCAGAATAAGCAAACCCATAGAGAGAAAAAGTAGATGAATAGTTGCCAGGGGCTGGGGAAAATAGGGAATGGTGAGTGACTGTTAACATGTATGGCTTTTCATCTTAGGGGGATGAAAATATTCTGGAATTAAACAGTGGTAATGATTGCATTATTTTAATATACTAAAAACCACTTAGTGATATACTTAAATGGGTGAATTGTATGGTATGGAAATTAAATCTCAATTTTAAAAAACATTATGTTAGCAGATGTAAAACACACATGCATTTAATATATAGAAATGATTATTTCTCTTCCCTCATTTCCAAGTCCTAAAGAAACACTGCCACCTTGTCGCCATGCCTATTCTGTGGCTTTTTATGTTATGTTATGGGCCTACCTCCAGGTACTCCCAGTTGAAAAACATGAGCCTAGGGAGTCAGAAAGGGAATCAAGAAGCCAGAGGTTCATGAGCCCATTTGCTGTCACCCAAGGGGGAAACATTTTCTAGTCTTGGGAAAGGGAAGAGATTTCAGGATGGATCACACAGTTGGTTGAAAATGCCCGTAAATTTTTTCATCTCTTTCTGCTTTCATTCCACATACATTAAATCATTTTTCCAAGGGTCCTAACAACAAGAAGGGATCACATCCCCCATTAGAAAGGAATCATGTCCACCGAAAATCATCTTTCCTTTCTTCTCTCTCTCCCTCCCTCCTTCCCTCCCTTCTCTATCATCTATCTATCTATCATCTATCTATCTATCTATCTATCTATCTATCTATCTATCTATCTATCTATCTATCTATCTATCATCTATCATCTATCTATCTATCTATCTATCTATCTATCTATCTATCATCTATCTATCTAATCTATCATCTATCCTGTGTTTATTTGGCTTTTAGTAACTTGATAAACTCGAATCACTCTCCCTGATTCTGAGTCTAGAACACTGAAAAAACTAAGGGCCAGACTGGATTAAGGTAAATTGACCTCAATCAAGTATGACAGGTAGATTTTATTTATTTATTTATTTTTATTTTTAAAAAATATATCTTTATTGATTTCAGAGAGAGGAAAGGAGAGGGAGAGAGAGAGATAGAAACATCAATGATGAGAGAGTCATTGATCGGCTGTAGCCCGTAACCCGGGCATGTGCCCTGACTGGGAATCGAACCCTGATCGCCTGGATCCTAGGTCGATGCTTAACCGCTGAGCCACGCCCGGCCGGGCATGACAGGTAGATTTTAATCCATGTGCTAACTTCAATACATCAACAGTTGGGAAAGATTCTGTGCTGAGCAAGATCATGAGGCCATGTCTGAGTGTAGTCTGACAGAATAGCACGCTTGATGAGTAATGTCTCCCTCGGACACAGGCAGGAAAGTATGGTATACGTACTGCACATTTGCCACCCTGATTTAAATGTGCTTCCTCAACGGCCTCTAGCCAGAAAACCCATGGGCCACATCCCTCTAACCTTGAAGCACTGCATTACACATGATACAAAGCTGTATTGTGAATCCTCATTTCATAAAGAGAGCTTTCCACCTTCAGTAGTTTACTTAATTTAAAGCATATCCAACCTGATACTCCATTGTAAGGTCCACAATCTGTAACTCCATTATTTCATGAATGAAAAAGGAAATGGCTCATTAGAAAATGCTTCCTTAGGTTCCTGGGATTTGTTAGAATGCATGATTTAAATGTTTACTTAGCATTTTCAAATCAAGTAAGATACCTAGTGGAGACTCATCATTAAACTATGACTTCCACCAGCCAAAACGTGTATTTAATGCCTTCTTCACTGACTTTCATAGAGCGCTTCTGGGGGTTGTTCTGGTTTCTGAATGCATTTGGTTACTAAATCAGCAGCCTAACATAGCCTGGTGTTTCTAGGTAGGTTCCTTTCATGGAAACACAGGAGGAAGAGAGAGGGAGGGAGCCTAGTGTATTTAGCCAGGTCACCCAGGCCAACAACCCTTTGCAAAGCACATTGGCCTCATCCCTTTCACAAAGGCCTCTGTGATGCAGATCCAAACAAAGATCAAAGAGACTAAAGAAGTGATTTCTCGCAGCTAAGGAAAACCAACAAGGTTTCATTAAATTTTACCCAAATGGAAGCATTCTTTTTTTAAAATATATCTTTATTGACTTCAGAGAGAGGAAAGGAGAGGGAGAGAGAGGTAGAAACATCAATGACGAGAGAGTCATTGATCGGCTGCCTCCTGCATGCCCCCGACTGGGGATTGAGCCTACAACCTGGGCATGTGCCCTGATCAGGAATCGAAACCCCAACTGCCTGGAACCTAGGTCGATGCTCAATTGCTGAGCCACGCCCGGCCAGCTCAAATGGAAGCATTTGGACATACCCAACACTTTAACTCTTCTGTTATTTAGTGTTCTATTAAAATTCTTGGTCTTGCTCTGGCTGGGCAGCTCAGCTGGTTAGAGCGTCGACTAGATAAGCCAAGGTTGCAAGTTTGATCTCCAATCAGGGTGCATACAAGAAGCAACCACTGAATGCATAAGTAACTGGAGCAACAAATCAGTGTTTCTCTCTCTCTCCCTCTCTCCTTCTCTCTCTCCCTTCCCCGCTCTCTCTTAAATCAATAAGTAAAAATTTTAAAAAGTCCTTGGTCTTGCATGTAACTTTTAGTGCTATGCTCAATTGAAGATAGTACCTATTTAATAAAACACAGATATTTTCCTGACAAGAGACACTAGATAAAAATAAAAAGAGAAACACACAGAACCCAAATGTTTGTAGAAAATTAGTTTTATACTTTATGAAAATTTTGGGTAATTTTCGCAATAAGAAGGTATTATTTATGTAATCAGAACAACTTCTTAAAAACAAATAAGGAAAACAAATAAGGAAACTATCAGCAAAAGGACGCACAAAAATCTTAAGAGAAGAAAATCAAGTGTTTTATTTGGCTTATCAGAGAGGAGTAAGAGAATAGGAGAGAAAATCGGCAAGGAAAGATGTCAGTATACCCATACCAGGGGTGTAAACATCTTTAGCATTTATCTACAATAGAGTAAGGGACTCAGAATCGGAACATAAACCTCAGAGTCCCTTTGAAGCACACATATTACATGTAAGCATGATATATGGGTTGCCAGGATTTACCCACTAACAGGTCATCTTTAATGAGATCCTCTCAGGGCTTCATTGACCTATTCTAGCCACAGGACACTGGAAATAGACTAAAGCTTATATCCAATTCCACTATCTAGTAGATGAGAAGGAAGGTGTCAGTCCATGAGTAGGAATAAACTTGTTCTAATTCCCTTATGTGCTCTAGTTCAAGCCCCTCAGTGGCCAAGTCCCTGACATCTCCATCTGTGAGATGCAAGGCCAGGGTCAAGGGCTCCGCCTGGGGTCCTAGGACAGGAAGAGGTTACTGACCCACAGAGAGGTCACCATATGACACTAGTCTCATTAGTTCACTGCCCTTGCCAAATAAAAGAAACAGCCAGACAAAACAAACATTGGTTGTAATTTTAACTGAAAAATTCTACCAACTGACTTTCAGGAAGGGCTGCCCCATCTGTGTTTATGGGCAGGAGCAACTAACACTACTAAAAGTCCATGCGAATTTGTGAGTCCTCATTCTAATAAACACTAAGTTTCTGGTGCTTGTCAAGCTCTATTAAAGTAGAAAGCAAGGAGGAGATTTCCTCATTGATGGGGATATAGTTTGGTTCAAATCAATTCTGTGAACACACATCGAGGCTTTGTGTTGTGGTTTGGCAACAGCAGCTTTCTTATCCAGTATTCAAACTAATTTTTCTTCATCTTATATTCCTTACACTGAGGACATGCACTAAATTTGTAGCATATTCAGGGGTGGGGAACATCTGGCTCGTGGGCCGTACACTGCCCATGAAATCACTTGGTCTGGCCCTGCCAAGGCAACCGCAGGTAGGACTCAAAATTCAATAAATCTAGGAGCTTTTTTCATAGCTAATTTTTAAGTTGATAATTTTGTATGGCCTGTGAATGATGTTATAAATATCCAAATGGCCCTTGGCAGAAAAAAGGGTCGCCACCCCTGATATGAATGGTAGCAGTTCAACTAATTTTGAAACTGTTTCTAGACTCAGTAAAAGTTAAGACTAGTTAGCTACACAAATTCAATGACCCCAAACAACATACTGTATTCCATATAATAAGCATACAGCATGTACATTCGTAGGGTTCCCCAATCCTTTTCTTCTTCTGGGTAATTCATTCAAATTTTATTACATCTCCAAAATTTTTTTCCTATAAATTTTGTATTTTGAATCTTGGGGAAGAATAAGACTCTATGCTGGGAGGTTCACCCTCAAATGTATAACTCTGCTCTCTCTATCAAATAGTTTCCTCCACTGTTTTCTGTTTATGATTTAATATTAACCATCACTGTTATGGTCTGAATGTTTGTGTCCCCCCAACAAAATCTTATGTTGAAATCCCAATGCCCATGTGATGGTGTTAGGAGGTGGAGCCCTTGGAAGGCACTTAGGAAATGAGGGTGGAGCCCTCCTGAATGGGATTAGTGCCCTTATAAAAAAGAAGCACAGAGCTCCATTGCCTCCTTCCTCCACGTGTGGACATAGGGAGAAATGGGCAGTCTGCAACCTGGCTGAGGGCCCTCACCAGAACCTGACCATGTCGACAGCCTGCTCTTAGCCTTCCAGCTTCTAGAACTATAAGAAATAAATTTCTTTACTTTATAAGACACCCAGTCAATGGTATTTTACTACAGCAGCCTGAATGGACTAAGACAAACACAAAATATTAACATATAAAGATCAATTTGTTCATAAACTCCTGAAATATGACCAATCTTCTCACTTTGATATTTCAGCACAAACTCATTACCTACCTTGTGGGTAATGACAGAGTTACAGAGAACCAGAGATAAGATAGGAGGAAACAATTGAGCCTACTGGATGAGCTCCATTACAATAATTTAACTCAAGCTTTTCTAAAGAGAGATGAGAATGGTATGCTGAAAGAGGCAAGTAACTTTCAGTTAGTCTCCATATAGGTAGAATAGTTTTTATCACCATCAAACTTGAATTACAGTCAAGTTGAATTTCTCTGCCTCCTCCCGCTGTCTCTATCTTCGGTGAAAGTGCTAAGAAAAATAAGAATGGTCAAGGCACGAGGCATGGGGGGGGAAATGAGGTCAACTTATAATACTGATAGTTGAGTATATCTTGGAAGAGTTAAATGTTCTTTAGTAATCAAGTCCCTGTAGCCCAATAAGTCATTGTACTTCCACACTTATTCTTTTATGAAGAAATGTAGCTCAGAGAAGATAAAGGTCTCATTCAAATATGCCTATTAACAGATCAGTGTTTCTAATGAAAAGGTCTCTAACATGCAGTAGTCATCTGAACATTCCTTACAATCACGATTATACACAAAGAACAAAGACAGTGCCACCTGGCCCTGGGGTACTGCTCCAAAATGGACATAGGGCAGCCTTGTTCAGGACAGATGTTCCGCTAGATAGCTTATATTTGCGTTAATTCCCTTAGTATTTCCGTAAACACCGTGGAGTTTATTGTGGTCACTAATCCTGAGAGCTGGGGATTTTCTAATGTAAATTAAGGGATGTGCTAGGCTGGCTTGGCTGGGAGGCTTGGCTAGGGTGAATCCGCTCCATGTGACTGTCATTATCTCCTGGGCCAGCAGGTTAGTCTGAGAATGTTCTCCTCAAAAAGATGGCAGAACGCAAGAAGGGAAATGGAAAGACATAAGGGCCCTCAGGGGTCAGGCTCTACTGATACACTGTCGTGTCTGCCTCGCTTTACTAGTTAAAGTGCATCATAGAACCGAACCACAAACCAAAGGTTGAGAAAGTCCCTCTGCCCCTAAGAGACGTGGCGAGGGTGTGAATGCAGGGAGGGGTAGAGACCTAGGGCCACAATCTCAGTCTCCCATAGATACTGACAAATTACTTAAATGGCGATATTTCCACAGAAAATTCCAGGGCCTCATCTGCTATTAAGCATAAAAAGGAGATGCTAATACATGTTTGAAATATACAGAAAAGTACAGAGAGCAATATAACAAATACTCATGTATTCTCCAATAATTAACAAATTAATATTTTTAAAATCTGATTCTGATCTTTTTGGCTTTTTATAGAATATTTTAGAGTTTACGCATGTATACCCTTCCATAATTCTGTTTCCCTCCCTGCTCTGAGGTAACTATTATCCTAAAGTTAGTCTGTGCATATTTTTGTATTTTTACTATATCTGCATTTATTCATGAAGCCGCAGCCGAGAACAGTCACTCTTCACTTACTCTTATCACTCTGTTAATATTTAGTCGGCATTCCCAATAAAAGTAGCTGCTCCTGCAGCGCAAAAGCTTTATACAGGTCCTACCTGTGAACCAAATAGCTACCCGTGGGATATTAGAATTTTACTTGTTCCATTCCCATATTTTTTTGTCTCATATTAAGGAAATGAAAGATGCAGCATTCTAATGAGAAATAGCTAGCAAATATTTATTCAGATGTGAATATTCTTCAAGGAGAGTGTGGAGCAATTATAATCATCAGAGGAAGAAACATCACAGGGAAATAAAAACCAAATGTTTTCCTCAGGAGTCCTCTTTTTGACTGTTTTGATTTCAACTGGTAAGTCAAAGATACAATTTTAGAATCTTGGCTAATTTTTAAAAAACTTATTTCAAGGATAAATTTAAAATTCAATAATAGCACAGTCACAACAGAAATTTGTGTATCTGGTTATTAAAAATGGAATAGGAAGAATGGGTGTCGGGGTGTTCTCAATGATATCCACCCAAATGTTCCGGCTGTTTAACGAGGAAACATAAAAATGGAATGGGAGGACTTTAAGAAATGTCTCTCAGTTATGGTCTAGAACTTAACTGGAACATAAGTAGAAAGTACACAGTTTGTGTAAGAGAATGATTTAGGAAATTCCTGATGCAGAGACCGGTGGGGATTAGGACAAGGGGAACACTCCCTTTATACTCACAGGCTAAGAGAAAAATGACTAAATTAACAAACTGTCTAGTATATACCTCAGTTCCCAAGGACTTAAAGCTTGGCTCCAAGGTATAAGACTTTTGAAAGAATATTAAATAATATGCTTAATGGTCATATTCTGTACCTTCTCTTCATAGCGCATATATTGATAAGTAATAAAATACTGTTAAGTAAAATCAGTGGTCACATTAACAGGTTCTTGTTTTTGCTTCTGTTTTTGTTAGTTTGTTTTGAAGTGAAAGAATGGGTTTGCTGACTGCATTTTGCTGTAAATGTTAACATTGGAAATCTTGGAAAATGAATTCAATTCAACATTTATCAAGTGCTTACTGTGTTAAAGAGAAGTTGCACCTAAAACAAAGTTGCACAAAATACACAGAGAGCTGGACCCCTCTTCCACGTTTCACTGCTTTATAATTTTTTATATAATTGTTTCTACCCTCTTGCCCACCTTCTCTTCTCACTCCTCTCTATTCTAAACCAGTTCAACACGTTCGTATTTCTAAGAATCTCCCTCTTCCCTGTTTGCGTACATGAAAGAGATTTATTTAGTGTTAAATAAACTTTGCTAGTTCAGAGTCTGTTTCTCCTTTAATGCAAATATTTTCTTGAATTTGATTACTGAGACTAACAATACGGGAACACTCCAAAGTTCCTTAAGAGTTTCTGGACTTAACTTCTTTGAGCCATGCTATTTGATTACTTTCCTTCACTCCATGCCAAGCAACGAACAAAGAAAATTTAAAAAGCACAATTTATGTCATTTATTAGTGGATAATCTGAAACTATAATGATGGAGGTTAATGCTAATAAACAGACACACTTACAAATACTCTGTATGTCATACAATGGACTGTCACAGCCAGGGAAAAAGCCAATTTTACATCTGAATCAGGAGTTAAAGGAATACCTTACCATAAACTACAGAAAGTTAGGGACAAACTATAGCGAAAACAAGATTTTTCAGAATCCACTGAAAGACTTCTAAGGCAAGTGGAGATTGGAAATAAGTGAGACCAGGAAATCTGCTTCTCATATTTCTCCTTTATAGCTCTGGCTGGACCATGGGCTAACATATGTGCTGGCAAGTCCTCCAATGAGATCAGGACATGTGACAGCCATGGCTGTGGCCAGTACACGGCTCACAGGTATGTATGGGGTTTCACAAATAACCATAAACTCTTTGGGCTCTTGACCTCTTTGCTTAGTGTCCTTGCCCTACGTTTCCTCAAGTGCTCATGATCATCTCCCTCTGACAGCAGGAAAACTAGATGAAACCAGTTATACTACTGTCTTTGGAGCAACTTCCAAGAACTCTGCTTCAAGTATGGGCTCTGAATTGGGAACAGAGCGTGGACTAAGAAAAGGGGGAGCAAGCAGTGTTTCCCCTCTCAATGTTTTCACACACTGACTTATTTCACCTGGTTTTTCCAAGGTGAAAATCAAACATTACTATGCCATTCTGTAGATGAGGAATTTGAATTTAGGTACCAAAGGGCTAAAGGACCTGCCAAACACAGCTGGGGATGGTGAAGGCTAAACTAGGATTCAGGCTTTAGGATCCTCTTTCCATCCAACCACGGTGTTACTGACCCAGGCTCTGGGAACTGACCACAGGGGCTGGCCCTAAGCAGGCAATTTATTCCAGACAATGAGGGACACACCTGCGAAATTTCAGCCATGTACAGTATCACCTTGGGAGTACCAGTCTCTGATGAAATAGCTGCGTGACCAATTGCATCATTGATCTCCACCCTAATTATAGTATCTGCACAGATACTACTTACAAAGTAACCTCAAACACCTGGAGATATGCCTAAGAGATGGGAAATATGGAAAAATGGCCTCTGAATTGCCAAAATTAAGACTCAATTAGTTCACACCCTAAAGTTTATATAATAACTTACTGGCTCTTCACTTGAAACCTGCTCAGTGTTGCTTTACATCATCTAACAATCCTGGTGAATCTCATTTTTCAGGTAGTAGCCTATTAGGAAAGAGAAGCAGCAGTAAGAACCAGCATAGTGACAACAGTGAGGACTGTTAGAGACAACCTCAAGAAATCTCACAATCTGGGAACATTCTGTGTTTGTGCTACATATACTTTAATAAACTCAGGCAGTATTACTCACTATATTAAAATAGCATATACAGTAAATGATGTTTGTAATAACTTCTGGATCATTGAGGGAAAAATAAGACTAGGGTAACAGAAGATTCTTTTATGATAGGTTCCCATAAAGACAACCCTTTCCTAAGTAGTCTATAAAACTTACTTGTATGGATTGCCTCATTTCCCCCAAATGCCATATAATAATAATACCTAACATTTTTTAAAGGCTTCCCAAGTGCCAAATATTATCTAAAATGTTTTAATCTTTACAACATGGTTATTACTACCTTCAGGGAAGGTGGTTAAGACTGGGCAAAACAGTGAGGAAACCTGGGATATCCCAATATGTTCCAGTACTTCAATTTTTGATACCTTGGTCCGGGAACAGAGGGCTACCACCACATTCCCGGGCAATAAGGCTCCCAGGGCAGTTCCTAAGTCTGTTCCTTCTTATCTACATCCTAGAAGTCATAGGCCTCACCAGGGTGTGGATGTCTTGTGCTCTGATGGATCTACTGTGTATGCACCTTTCACTGGAATGATTATGGGCCAGGAGAAACCTTATAAAAACAAAAATGCCATCAATAACGGTGTTCGGATAACTGGAAGAGGTAAGAGGCGGTGTATATGCCTGGGACACATATGGAGATGTTTGATGCATTGAATGCATATTCCATAATCAAGGTTTCATACTTCCTTCAGGGTGATAAAATGTATAACATAAGGACATAGTGTACCACACTAAAATAGCTAATGCATTTCTACTGGTTTCCTGGAATCCTCTTCCTTATGCACACTCCACCTACCCCTCCAGCTGTCAGAGGGCTTTCTTCCT
Source organism: Miniopterus natalensis (assembly GCF_054644295.1). NCBI lineage: Eukaryota > Metazoa > Chordata > Mammalia > Chiroptera > Miniopteridae > Miniopterus > Miniopterus natalensis. Next base: position 19,946,188 of record NC_142084.1, read on the forward strand.
GTGGCCCATGTGGTTTTGCTTAACAATCTATAAACAAAACCACTTTCAGCAGCAATATTAACTATCATGAATAGATACTTTACCCAAATTCCACCACTGGAAAAATGTTCTGCAAGAGCTGACTGAAATATTTACAAAGGCCTCTATATTCTAGATAAAGCTAAGTCCCTGGTATTCTAGGTATTGGGCTTGTTGTTTGGTTGTTTTGTTTGAGGTGTAACATACATACAGAAAAGTGCACAAAGCGTAAGTGTACAGCTCCGTGAATTTTTACAGTGAATATGCCTACGTAACCAGCACCCAGATCAAGAAAAAGAGCATCCGCAGATCCTAGAGACCCTCTGTGCTACCTTCTAGTCATTATCCCCAGCAAGGGAATCCCTTCCCCACCACCTATTCATTCTGCCTGTTTCTGAAGATAACACAATAGAATTACACAGCACGCGGTCTCTTTCATGGGCTTCTTTCGCTCCACATCATGTTTGTGAGGTCCATCCATATTTTTGCATATCATTTTAGTTCATTCTTATTGCTTCACATAGTATTCTGTTATATGCATGTATCTTAATCTAGTTAATCATTCTTCTCTAGATGGACAGTTGGGTAGTATCCACCTTTAGGTGATTATGAAAATGCTGCTATGAACTTTCTTGCATATGTTGTTAATTGAACATAAACATGCATTTCTGTTGGGAGTGAGTCCAGAGGACATTCCCTTCCCCAAGTAAGAAGCATTTCATGAGGGAACCCATGTCCTTGAGCAGCCACACAGTAGCTTAGGCCTGAATGACAACAGAAACTACTGCCAATGAATGGCGTCCACTTAGAAGGCAAGGCCAAGGTTGGCATGGTTACCTAACAGGCAGCAGAGCTGAAGAAGTAATCAGATTGGCCTGAAGCACAGACATCTGTGGCATTGTCTAGTTAACCATGGTGACCCTAGAATGAAATAGACAGCAGCCTACTAAAGCCTCATTAGATTTGTATAAAACACACTCTAGGACTGACGAACAGAATTCTGACTTCAGTCATCACAAAAATGGATCAAAAACCACCCCACTCCAATTCCCAGACTTGAGCCAGCTCACAGTCCCAGAGCCCCTTGAGTAAAAGGGAGGCCGAGTCTTTTACTTTCTCATTTCAGCCATTTTGATGAGTATGTAGTGATATCTCTTTTAGCTTTTAATTTGCATTTCCCATATTTATTGATAACACGGATATTGCCTTTTGTGAAGTGCCCATTCAAGTATTTTGCCCTGTCTTTTTCTTATTGGTATGTAAGAGTTTTTTGTATATTCTGGATACGAGTCCTTTGTCAGATCTATGTATTGTAAGGATCCTCTCCCATTTTATGGGTTGTTTTTCCCTTTCTTAATGTTTCCTTCAATATAGAAAAAATTCTTGTTTTAAATGCAGCCCAATTTAGTAATATTTTCCTTCATTAACACATTTTTTTACCTGTTTAAGACACATTTTCCTACCCTGAAGTCAAAAAGATATTCTCCCTATGTTTCATCTACAAGCTTCATTGCTTCATCTTTCATATTTAGAATTATAATCCATCTGGATTGTGTAAGGAATGCGATAGAGGTAAAGATTTCCCCCCATATTGGTATCTAATTGACTCAGTACCATTAGCTTCACAAGACCATTTTCCCCCCTACTACACTTCAGTATCTTTTGTCATAATTCAGAGTCTGAATATATGTGGGTCAGTTTCTAGTAGATTGTGTTTCATCAGTCATTTTTCAATCTTCCACAAATACCACAATGACTTAACTACTATAGCTTTAAAACACACCTTGATATCTGACAGTATAAATCTTCCAACTTTGTTCTTTCAGATTGCCTTGGCAGTTCTTGGTTATTTGCATTTCCAAATTTTAAAATCAGTTTGTCAATTTCCACCAAAAGTCTGCTGGGACTTTGACTGGATTTTCACTGATTATATAAATCATATCGAGAAGAACTGCTAACTTAAAAGTAATGAGTCCTCCAATCGATGAACATGTTACACCCTCCATGTATTTAGGTCTTCTTGTGTTGCTGTATTAGTAGCTGATGTATGGCTTTTCAGTGTAGAGGTCTTGCACACATTCTGTTTATATATGATTTTGTTTAGATCTTCTATGGCAGTACTATCCAATAGGAATATAATAAAAGCCACGTTAAGTAATTTAAAATTTTCTAGGAGTCACATAAACTGAAAAGGTGAAATTCATTTTAATAATATATTTATTTAACCCAGTATCTCCAGAATGTTTTTATTTCAAAATGCAATTAACATAAAAATTAATATTTTACCTTTATTGGGTACTGTCTTCAAAATCCATGTGTACTTTGTACTCAGACCACATCTAATTCAGATTAGCTGTGTTTCAAGTACTAACTAGCCACATGTGGCTAGTGGCTACCTGTTGGGTGGCGTGATTCTATAGTTTTACTTATGTTTTCTGTCCACTTGACCTGTTTTCAATGATGTAAATAAATGTGTTGAAGTCTTCTATTACTAGTGGGTTTCCACCCATTTCACCTTGTATCTCCTGAAGTCTCTGCTTTATATAGATGGTTTCTGTGTTATTTAGCACATGGACAGTTGTCACTGTTGCATCTTCACTGGATTTAGCATTATAAATTGTCCTCCTGTTTTGCTTCAATGCTTTTTGACCTGAATTCCACTCTCTGGTAACAGGATCATAACCCTTGCTTTCCTTTTTGCTTTACTTTCTTGGCAAATATTTGTCCAGCCCTTAATTTTTAGCCTCTTACAATTATTGTGGGGCTTTTTCTATACAGCATAGGACAGGGTTTTCCTTTCCAAGTGAATAGGAGAACCTATTTAATAGATGAGTTAATAGTTACAGATATATATTTGGTCCCAACATTATCATACTATGTTATAATTATAGCATTATACTAACTCAATTTAAATTTTTTTCTTTTGGTATTTAGAAAGATTTGTATTCTTGTGCCAGTTATTTCCATTTTTCCTTGTCTTTAAAGTCTAATAGTTTAATTAGAATATGTTTTAGAGCTGACACTGCTCTGGGTCAATTTTCTCAGCTACCTACTGTTTTCCTGCTATTGTTTGATGCTTTTGTCGTCATTTAAATCCGTTCTTCTCTGGGCATCTTGCAGCTTCTGTCCTTATTCCTGATGCGATTTGGTCATTTTCTCCCACTCCTCACTGAGCCGAGTTCAATCAACTGAGTAATTTTATTTCTTTCCTTTCAGGTTTCTGTATTAAAATGTTCTACATTAAACCAGTTAAACATAAAGGTGCTATCAAGAAGGGAGAAAAACTGGGAACTCTATTGCCCTTGCAGAAAGTTTACCCAGGTGTACAATCCCATGTACACATTGAAAACTGTGACTTGAGTGATCCCACCATGTACCTATAAATGGAAGACAAATGACTAGATCTTCTAGGTAGAAAGCCATCATCATAAAACCTAAATGCATATCCTGCTTTTCAAGAAATTTGTGTTCAAATGGAAACATGATACATGCAAAGAAGAAAAGAGTATTTTGACTTTAACCCACTGCTACTTTCATGTTTTTACATGTCAACAAATTTCACAGAGATCTCTGATATTTCTGTAAACTATGATATCTGGGGTGCTGGCTTTTAAATATATATATATATATACACACACATATATATTTCTTAGTCCTAAATACATAGAATAAACAAACATATAAATTCAAGTAATCCAGACTGCATTTTTAATAATTCTAAAACTAGATTTCTACTTGGAAAAAAAAAAAGGCTGACGCTATTTCTATGGTATAAGAATAGAGGTTTGTACACTGTTGGATATACATATGCACTTAATAATATTAATTGAATAAACTGGAGGCTTCTTTTGAGTCAAGGTTGTGGAGAATTTCAGCATTATCCTTAGGTTTATCAAACTGGTTGGATTGTGAGCTGTTTGCATGGATAAACCAGAATTTGCTGTTCTTTATAACCACACATTCCCACATTCTATATAAGTGGTAGATCTTCTAGGTAATGAATCATGGCAGTCTAAAGAAATATGTAATATTCTAGACTTCAGTACAACTGCATTACAAGGAGCACTAGAAAGAGGAAGAGGTCTGTCCTGACCTGAAGTATCTCGTGGAGCCCAGTTGGTTGGCCTCATCTAGCCGTGTGTGTACCAGAGCTACTTATTTCTACGCATCACTGTGTATCTGTATCATTCTTTCCTGGTTATACTGGCAACAGGTACCAACATGAAGTAAGGCCATGCAAATGTGCAAAGGACCAGAAATAATTATGGCTCCCCAAATTTTAGTCAGTCGGTAAGAAATAAGTTGAAGTCATCATTCTGGAAACTTCCTTCGTGAATTTTTGCTTAAATCCTCTTGGAATGTAGAAAACTCCAGCAGAATGACTTCATTCTTAGTGTAGAAATGTTAGAGGAAAATGTAATTAATTGAACTTTACTACTGGTGAGAGGTGGCTGCGGTTGTATACTACGACACAGGTGTAAGGATGTTCACGACATCACTGTTTGTCAAAGCAGAACCTGCAACAACTCAAGTGAGGTGGACAAATAAATTGTGGTTATAGGATGAAATATTACATAGTTCTCTTAATCCTCAGCTAACATAACCAAATGGGTGAATCACAGCAATATAATACTGAGTAAAAAATAATCCAAAAGATCAAATATAGCATGATACTCTTTTTATAAATAGTCAAAACAGTTAAACAAAAACATAATTTTTAGGAACACATAGGTATGTGATAAAAATATATAAAAAGAAAATCACACAAATAATGAACACTAGTTACCTAAGGACTTGATAGGAAAGGACCACTCAGGCAAACTATCAGTGCTATAGTTTTACAGTTGGGAGGTGATTTCATAAATATTTATTATTGTGAATTATATGTTATAGATGTAACAGGACTTGCAGATGGCTGGAAAGGAAGAAGAGTTGATGACCGCTCTCAGAGAGTTTAGAGTCTATACAGCACATACCCAGTTAGATATTATTCTCTAGTGTGTTGTAATGTCTTATACAAAGCTAGCAAATTACAAATTTAATTTTTCATTATAAAAAATGAAAACTATAGCCTGGCTGGGCGTGGCTCAGCAGTTGAGCGTCAACCTAGAATCCAGGAGATCACAGTTCGATTCCCGGTCAGGGCACGTGCCTGGGTTGCAGGCTGGACTCCCAGTAGGGGTTGTGCAGGAGGCAGCTGATCAATGAGGACTCTCTCATGATTGATGTTTCTATCTCTCTCTCTCCCTCTCTCTGAAATCAATAAAGATATATATATATATTTTTAAATGAAAACTGTAACCAGCACTGTCTGGTTTGATAATCTACCTTTATCATCTCCTTAGTGCTAAATAACTTTAGGTTGTTTCTAAAAATTACGTTTGTTTTCAGAGGACAAAAGCTGTGCTCCCATTGAGAACATACATACAAAAAAACCACACAGACTTTAAAGGCAATTTTTAAAGAGCTCTAAAATGTTTGAACAATGAAATATATACGTAATAATAATCAGACTTCTAAATAATCAGACTTCTAAATAATCAGACTGCTGAAGTGATTGTTTTAAAAACTAGATTCATTACCTGGAATGGAGAGCTTCCCCGGAATGGAGAGCTTCCCCAAGGTAGAGCAAGAACGTTGCCTTCTGCCTAGCATTCCACAAGCACTCTCATATCTGTTGAATGGAAATGCAAACTTTAGACTAAAGGACTTCTTTCTTACCAAGAACTAGAATACAGCGCCCTCTGGTGCATTATATCAGAGGTTTATTTGTTTTTTAAATTTCCTTTTCTTTCAGGTTTAAGTATCAAAATGTTCAGCTTAAAGTATTGTAAAGGTTCAAATGACAGAGAAGTAATAGTACTGAGCAACTTATTTTTCCTTAGTGAAAGTGATTATAATACATACTTAAAATAATGTGAACAAAATCAATTTTTATTCTGAAAATGTTTTTAAGTTTCCTGCAGGAAAGTAGTTTAATGGAAATACAAGATAAGTGGCCAATCTAAAGAGCCAGGCCTATAGAGGGAAGGATTCTTATATCCTTGTGACATTTATCACATTTAGTGGCATATTGACAGCAATATGTATAACTTTAAAATCTGCCCATCTCCCTAGTATTTAGTACAATACAAATAAGCCCAGGAAGGTTCATAAGGGAGAAAAAACAAAAACTTGAGAATCCTATTTTTGTGTCTCTTCAGTATAACCTACAATGAAAATCTTTTCTCCCATTCTCTCCATTTACATTTTGCCAACAAAATTATTCTAAGTTTTCCAGAATCCTTTAATACACATGCAGAAACACAAATTTAATATGAACAAGTTGCTTACAGAACTAAAATACTTTTAAAAGCCTAAAGCTCAAAATCCATCTAATAGCAAACTCTTTCATTTACATAGAATCCTCTAATCTTAGGTAAAGAGTACTTTTCATGGACTTCCATGGTAAATGGAGACATTTTCATCAAATGAAGCACCAAGAATACTCCATATTTCCTCATCTTGTTTTTGGTTTTCTGAAAAATGTCTGTTCAATTTATCAACCCAGTAAGACCAACCAGGGTCATTTAATTGAGCTTATGAGTTTTACTCTAAGTATTGCTCTAAGAGTCATTATAGTGCTCAGTTCACTAGGTTCAGCTACTGGTTCACTGAAGACCATATTTAGAGCAGCAACTTTTCATTCAATGTAAAAGAGGCCACTTGTACTCTTTCTCTCTGCTGGTGGGCTATGAGGACAAACTTCCCCTCCACCTCTCCCCTCGTCTAGTCCCTCTTATCCTCTAGTGCAAACACCACTGGAATTCTATCACCTTACCATTCAGGCATATATACTTTAATGCAAGGTGAGAATGGAGATTTATGACTTCAGTATTTCCACCATCATGCTGATCTCCACCAGTCTGACCCCTCCATCTCAGGCCATTTCCTTTATGTTTGTCCTGCTATTCTAATTATTTGCTGCTTCTGGACTCTAAGACTATGCGGAAATCTTAAGGTACAGCTGATAATAGTAATCTGCAATAGTAATAACTGTCTCTAAGAGATTGGTTTTTTTTTCAACCAGTAATATCAGCTCCATTAGCATTTATTTAGGTGTACTGATGTACTATACATAGTTTTGAGAGTTTTGAATTCAAAGGTAAATGAAATGAGATGCCTGTTCTTTCAGAACTCACAGAGACAAAGGATGTGGTACAGTGGTGAGAATGTATGCACAAGTACAGTCTCTAAAAAGGCATATAAACTGTGCTATTTTTAAAAATCACTATTTACAAATCACAACTGAGGTCACAAAAATACAAAGGATCCTAAGAAAACAAAATACTTTGAACTATATGCCAACAAATGGGGAAACCTGGGCAAAAATGACAAATCCTAGAAACATACAAAGTTCCAAAACTGAATAGGGAAGAATCAGAAAACCTGAATAGACTGATAACAATGAGTGAAACTGAAGCAGTAATAAAAAACTCCCAGCAAACGAAAGTCCTGGACTGGATGGCTTCACAGGTGAATTTTACCAAACAGTCAAAGAATTAACACCTATCCTCCTCAAAATATTTCAAAATTTGAGAGGAAGGAAGACTTCCAAGCTCTTATCTATGAGGCCAGCACTATCCTAATTCCAAAATCAGATAAAGACACTACAAAGAAATAAAATTATAGGCCAATATTCCTGATGAATATAGATGCTAAAATCCTCAATAAAATATTAGAAATCAGATCCAGCAACACATTAAAAAGATCAGACACCATGAATAAGTGGGATTTATTCCAGGGATGCAAGGCTGGTACAATATTCTCAAATCAATAAATGTGATACATCACATAAACAGAATGAAGGAAAAAAATCACATGATCATTTCAACAGACCCAGAAAAACATTTGACAAAATCCAGCTCCCATTTCTGATAAAAGCTCTCAGCAAAGTGGGAAAAGAGAGTTCAGACCTCAATATAATAAAGGCCATTTATAAAAAATTCCAACATCATACTCAATGGGCAAAAACTAAAAGTGTTTCCCTTAAGATCAGGAACAAGATAGGGATGTTGACTTTTACCACTCTTATTCAACATAATACTGAAGTCCTAGCCACAGCAATCAGACATGAAGGAAAAATAAAAAGTATCCACATTGGAAAGGAGGAAGTAAAACTGTCATTATTCACAGATGACATGAAATTGTACAGAGAAAACCCTAAGGACTCCACCAAAAAATTACGAGATTTAATAAATAAATTCGGCAAAGTAGCAGGATACAAAATTAATATCCAGAAATCCATGGCATTTTTATATACCTATAATAAACTCTCAGAAAGGTAAACTAAGAAAACAATCCCATATACCACTGCAACAACAACAAAATATGTTACCTAGGAATAATCAAGGCAGTAAAAGACCTGTACTTGGAAAACTATGTGACATTGAAAAGAAAATAGAGGAAGATGCAAACATGTGGAAGCATACACCATGTTCATGGATTGGAAAAATTTAAATCATTAAAGTATCCATATTACCCAAAGCACTCTATAGATTCAACACAATCCTTATTAAATTATCAATGGCACATTTCAAAGATCTAGAACAAACATTCCAAAAATTTATATGGAACAGAAAATATCCCAAATAGCCTGAGCAATCTTGAGAAAGAAGAACAAAACTGGAGTGATCACAATACTGGAAATCAAACTATACTACAAAGCCAATGTAATCAAAACAGCCTGGTACTGGCACAAGAACAGGCATATAGACCAGTGGAAAAAAACAGAGACTCCAAAAATCATCCCATGCCATTATGGTCAATTAACATTTGACAAAGGAGGCAAGAACATACAATGGAATAAAGACATTCTCTTCAATAAATGGTGTTGGACAAAATGCAAAAAAATGAAACTAGACAACCAACTTATGCCATACACAAGAATAAATTCAAAACAGATAAAAAAACTTAAATGTAAGTTACGAAACCATAAAAATCCTAGAAGAAAACATAGGCAGTAAAATCTCAGCCATTTCACATAGCAGTACTTTTGCCAATACATTTCCTAGGGCAAGGGAAGCAAAGAGAAAAAATAAACAAATGGGACTACATCAAACTAAAAAGCTTCTGTATAGCAAAAGAAAACATCAACAAAATGAAAAGGGAACCCACTGCATGGGAGAACACATTTGCCAATGATACATCTGATAAGGGGTTAATTTCCAAAATATATAAAGAACTCATACAACTCAATACCAGGAAGGCAAACAATCCAATTAAAAAATGGGCAAAGGATCTGAATAGACACTTCTCCAAAAAGGACATACAGGTGGCCAAAAGACATGAAAAAATCATCAATGTCACTAATCAGAGATGTAAATTAAAACTACAATGAAGTATCACTTCACACCTGACAGAATGGTTACTATCAAAAATCAACAAACAGCGGAGCTGGTTGAACACTGAACATTGACCCATGAACCAGGAGGTCACTGGTTCCGATTCCCAGTCAAGGCATATGCCTGGGTTGTGGGCTCAATCCCCAGTGGGGGAGTGCAGGAGGCAGCCGATTGATGTTTCTCTCTCATCAATGTTTCTCTCTGTCCCTTTCCCTTCCTCTCTCTCTAAAATCAATAAAAACATATTTAAAAATCAATCAATCGCCCAGCCAGGCGTGGCTCAGTGGTTGAGCGTCAACCTAGGATCCAGGCGATCGGGGTTCGATTCCCGGTCAGGGCACATGCCTGGGTTGTGGGCTCGATCAATGACTCTCTCATCATTGATGTTTCTGTCTCTCTCTCCCTCTCCTTTCCTCTCTCTGAAATCAATAAAGATATATTAAAAAAAAAAATCAATCAATCAATCAATCAACAAACAAGTGCTGGTGAGGGTGTGAAGTAAAAGAGACCTTAGTACACTGCTGGTGGGAATACAGACTGGTACAGCGACTGTGGAAAACAGTATAGAATTTCCCCCCAAAATTAAATATGGAACTGTTTTTTGACCCAGTGGTCCCACTTCTGGCAATACATACTAAGAATCCTGAAACACCAATCAGAAAGAATATATACACCCCTATGTTCATAGTAGCATTATTTACAATAGCTAAGATCTGGAAACAGCCCAAGTGCCCATCAGTAGATGAGTGGGTAAAAAGGCAGTGGTACATTTACAAAATGGAATATTATGAGGCTGTAAAACAGAAGAATCTTGTACTGTTTGAGACAGCATGGATGGACCTTGAGGTTATTATGCTAAGAGAAATAAGCCAATCTGAGAACAACAAATATCACATGATCTCACTTATATGTGGAATCTAATAAACAAAACAAACTGATGAACAAAATAGGACCAGAGGCATGGATACATGGAAGACACTGACAGATCTCAGAGGGGAGAAGGGCCGGGGGAACTGGAAGAGATTAACCAAACAACATATATGCATAGCCCATAGACACAGACAATAACGTGGTGAAGGCCTGGGGTAGCGTGGGGGCTAGGTGGAGAGGGACATGGGGGGAGAATGGAGGACATTTGTAATAGTGTCAACAATAGAAAAAGTTTTCCTAATCAAAAAATATTCAAAACTGAAAAATAATAAACATAATTCTAATTTTCTTTTTTATTTTAAATTTATTTCTTAGAAAAAATTTAAGATCTGGGGGAACAAGTCTGAAAGAAAAAGCACTTAAGGAAAATTTATTGAGTGCCTATTACGGTGCTAAATATTATGCTAGATGCTTGGAACACAACAGTGAGGAAAACCCAACAGTGATCTTTCACCGTGCAATGGAAATAGCAGATAATCATACAAGTAAATGGCAAATTACAATAGTATAAGTGCCACAAAGGCAAGCCACAGAGTACTGAGAGTCATGGAGGCTTCCCTGAGGAAAAGGTATCTAAAGGAAAGGTCTGCGGGAGCAAGGAGAGTAATCAAAGTAGGAAGAATAATATGTACAAATAAATGCCTTTTGACTACAGGGTGCATGGCCGTCTAAAGCACCTGAAAGAGAATGGAAGCAAAAGGGCAAGGAGCGGCTTGGTGGGTAGAAAATGAGAGCAAAGGATGGAGAAGCCAGATCTTATAGGATCTTGTGGGTCATTTTAAAGATATATCTTCATCCTAAAGTCAAAACATAGCCATTAAGGAGTTTTGCTGTATTACTGATTAAATTATAAGATCACTATGCAAAGGATTTGGCATTGTTTCAGATACATAGTAGTAGGTGATTAAATACTGGTTCTCTCCCAGACACTGCAAAATTTACTTTTTTTTATCTCAGTAGTGTATTTAATCAATTAACAATCACAGTATCTTCATAAAACTAATTAACATTATTTAATTTTAGTCTAATATCAATTTTCTTCTGTTAATGTAATAAAGTAGAATTCCAAGTGTACTGGAAATTAAAAGTTGTTTATTAAATCATAATCTGATCTTACATAGTGCTAAAAATGAAGTATAATTAAGTCAGCCTGTATCTATATTTTTATATTACTCTTAGTTTTTAATAGTAAATATTTTGTAAAATATATTAATATTAAGATGAAACAGAAACAACAATATAAAGTTGTAAATGGCATAATTTAAGGGATCCAAACCTCAATATTATAAATTTATTTAGCAAGGTAAAGTATATCTTCAAAGAAAGCTAAGGAGCTTATCTAGAAACTGTTTAGGGTTTTTAGCATATCAACTATCTAACCACAACACAGTCTCTGTGCCCTATTTACGAAAATTTCTGGCTTCTCAAATTTCTCATATTTTTTTCAAATGTTTCTGCTACAACCTATTAAGACAGTTTGCAAATGATGAAATATTTTACCTAAAATATTTCAGCAATGCCTCTTAAAATTTACATTTGTATAGGCTGAAAGAAGCTAACCTTATTGGTTAAAAAAAGTTAAGAATCTTTGGTAGTTAATTACCAGACAGGCATGACATCAGGGAACCACATTCTCCCCAGGTATTTGGAGACTTCATTGTGAATTTCATCTAGGCTATAATTGTCATCAGGGATCAAAACTTCCTCCATTATAGATAGCTGGGTGAGCCTTCTCCCACATAGTCTTACAAACTCAATGAATGCACTGCAGTTAACTTCACATTCACTGAGGCCCAAAGCTGTTAAGTTTTTACAGTGTTTAGCAATGCAAATAAGTTCATCATCAAGAGTCTGAAGACCATTGGCACATACTACTAACTCAATTAGTCGTGGACAGTTAAGGCCTATCCGTCCTAGAATTGCTTTGCTTACTGAACGAGCAAAATAAAGGTGAGTAACAGGGGTTTCTTCTTTGAAGAATGTCTCGAATTCCTCTTCATACAAAAAGAAGTACATAACAATATTAACTCCAGGGGAGTGTTTAGTAAGTGCATCCCAACTTTGTTTTTTAATAGGACAAAATTCAATTTGTCCAGGATTTTCACTCACAACATCAATTCGAAGATGTTCAAGGTTAACATGAGTCTCACTTGAAAGTGCCAGGAGAAGGTCATCACTTAGCATGTAATAATTCAATGCCAGTTCTCTAAGGCCTTGACAATGATCAGCTATACAGAGGATTCCTGCGGAAAATGGGAAAAAATTCTTAAGAGCAAAGATTATACTAATATAACATTTTGTCAATTTACATTTGATATTAGTCATTCATTATTTACTAATATAGCCAAGATATAAGTAATTAATATATAATACATATATATAACTAAAATACTCTTAGGAGAAGTAATTTAAACTATCTCTAGCTTACAGATTAAGACTTCTTTTGAAAAAAGATTAATAAATTATATTTCAGATGCATGTAGTTTTCAATAAGAAATTGCACTGTTACAATTACTATAATAAAAAAATATCATGTGCCCACACGGTGTGGCTCCGCGGTTGAGCATTGACCTATGATCCAGGAGATCACAGTTTAATTCCCGGTCAGGGCACATGCCTGGGTTGTGGGCTTGATCCCCAGCAGGGGGCATGCAGGAGGCAGCCAATCAATGACTCTCTCATCATTGATGGTTCTCTCTCCCTCTCTCTTCCTCTCTCTGAAATAAATAAAAATATATATATAAAAAATATCACGCAAGCTTAAAAAAATATAACCTACCATCAGATGAAACATGAGGACAGCTACTCATTTTTAGGAGTCTTAGAGTATCACTATTATTGGCCACGAGAATCTTCAGTGAGGGATCATCCACTGGTGTGTCTTCGATTTTGATTGATGACAATGATTTTGAGTTGACAAAAACAACTGTAAGTGCTGACACAAAATGAGACTTGCATGGCAATAAGAAAAAAATTACGAAAACATTACTTAAGGATTTATAGCTTCAATCAAATATTTCATTAAAACTATTATATCAACATATGCTTACAATAACATAGTAAAAGCAATCAACATATTACTGTTTTTCATAACACCGTTAGCCAGTAGAAGACAAAGTAAAGGTTTTTAAAATACTTTTACAACTCATAAATGGAACAGTGAGAAAGGAAGAAGTTTCAAAGATTTCATAAATATGTGTTTCAATTATTTTCAAACTTAAGAATTTATTTTTCAATATTAAAAGAGTATAATTATATTTATTTCCTAGAATAGAAGTTGGCAAGTTATGGTCTGCCAGCCAAATCTAGTCCACAGTCTGATATTGTATAGCTCACGTGTTAAGAATGGTTTTTACATATTTAAAGAACTGCAAAAAGTGTCTGGAAGAATATTTTGTGACATGTCAAGATTATATGAAACTCTTTCAGTGTCCATAATTAGTTACTGTAACACAGCCATGCTGTTTCAAGTGTGTATTATCTACATCGGCTTTCACACTGTGCTAGATAGTTGATAGCACTGCAACAGTAGAGTTGCAGCAAAACTGCTTGAGCCGCAAAGCCTAAAATATTTACTATCTGTACCTGTTCAACCCTTGTCCTAGAAGATACAGAATTTTTATCTGGTTTATTTTCTCCTATATTTACAGCACCTAAATTAGTATCTGGCACACAGTAGAAGGTCAATATTTGTTGATGAATATATCAATAAATGATGTCATTCTTTGGGGACATGCTTTTTGCTAACAAGTTAAACAAAAATATGTTTTGAAAACTTTCTGTTTTGAATACTGACAAACTAAAGCTTACTTATAGTTTGAACTCAAAATGGGTAGAATTTCACAAGTTTTCAGATCTAGGAATTTTGGACACAGAGAGAAAGTCTGCAAACCAACTCCATGCATGATCATTTTTCCTTTTTCAAATCAACTTGAATTCTACCAAAGGTTGTATTGTCCCTATTAGAATGACCAAATTGGTTATAAATCTTAAGTCATTTATGAGAAAAATTATTGGCTTATACTAATTGTTAACTGATTTACACAAATTTTTAAATAGCGGATAACTATTACTCTTTACTAAATTTTATGATGTCAAAAATGGTTAGAAAAATATAAATACAGCGCTCTTTCTAAGAAATATAAGATTTTTCCCCCCCTTTAATCAACTCTTAGTGGACTCTTTTAGTCCTGAAGGACATGGTTAAGCATTCGAGTACAGATACCCCGTTTTTCGAAAGTTTGCTTTACACCACTTAACTTTTTTACAGGTACTACATTATTAGTACCTGTTTTCATGAACTGAAAGAAATCCAAAGAGGATTTCACTTTTGTGAAAAAAGGCAAAAAGCATAACTAATGTTCAGCATTTGTTTTGCAGCGAGCCATTATAGGGGTAATGTGCACCTTGAGCAGCAAAAGTGGCTCTGCCAAGCTCCTTCTCCAGGACCCACACTCAGCATCTCGGCATCAAGCTGCCATAGCTTTGACCTGTGTCTGTGAGCATCTGCACTTCATCTTAATTTGTTCTGTGCATCTCTTAGTAAGGTGTGTCCTAAGATAATGGCTTCTTCACTTTACGCCATTTGGGCTTAAGAAAGATTTTATAGGAAAGCTCTGCTTTTGGATAGCAGGGGAAACCTGTATAAATTTTATTGTAGTAACTATATATTATTTTAGCACTTTCTTATGCCTAGCAAAATGCTGTACTTTTATCATATTTTCCCTTAGTTTATAAGTGAAGAAACTGAGGCTTAGAGAGATCCACAATTTCCCCAGAAGCCACAGCGCTCATCTGACTGTGGAGGCAGAGCTTGAAATGAAGCCTCTAATCCCCGCTGCCTCATCCCGGTGTCTGCATCAGCTAACCTAGTAGCTGGCTCTCAAAGCTGTGCAACATGAGAGATAGCTTAGAATCTAAGAAATTTAGGCTAATCTGATTCCACAGTTTATAAACAAGGAAATAACTATTTAGAAGGAGTAAGTTTTCATCTGATTAATTATATTACTCTAATCCCCAAATGACCCATTTTTTTTAGTACATCTCTTAAAAGGATAAACAAGCTAGCAGAAATGCTAGCTAAAAGAGAGCCATGACCCAGTTTATGAGAGAGAATATGTTACTATTCCTCTGTCTTCTTCTTTAGGAAAGTTCCCATTAGCCCGTTTTCCTGACAGTCATAATTTAGTGCTCATTATGTATCAGGCACTACTCTAATTCTGAGTTTATAATGGTAAACAAACAAATTAGAATCTCTGGCGTCAAGGAGTTTATGATTTGGTTCTGAGGGGAAGAGCATAAACATGTTAAATAAATAAGGTATTTTCAAGTACTGATGAATGATATAGAGACACTAAAATATTGTAATAGTAACTGGAAGAGTGGGTGTGTTTTAGCAAAAGTGGTCGAGGAAGGCCTCTCTGAGGAGATGGCACTCAAGCTGAAGCCTGAATAATAAGACAGTTATTAGTTTCTGTGGCAGAGACTGCTGGTTGCTTCTGAACAACCATTTATCTTTTCTTCTTTGGTCATCTAGTCCCAATATTTAGCTGAGCACATTGCCACCCAGCTAAAACACTCTCCTAGCCTCCCAGAAATGTGCTGTGGCCATAGGGCTAAATTCTGGCCAAGGAGACAAACAGAAGCATTATGCGAGTCTTCTGGCTAGTCTCCTTGAAAAGGAGAGGGCATACCCTTCTTCCCCCATTGCCTCCATCCAGCTGTCCAGAATAAGGACGTGACGGCTGGAGCTCAGAAAGCCATCTCCAACAATGAAAATGAAGAAAGCGTCTTGGAGAGAATGGAGTATCTGGAGGAAATCTGGGTTCCAGACAACTTCACACCAGCTACGGACAGTCTGATCTAATGATTTCTTTAACGTAGGAGAAATAGACTTCAGTCATGTGTTTTAAGCCACGGTTGTGACTCAAACATCATCCTAACAATCCAGGTTATTTAGTTAGATATTATACTGTTCCACCTCCAAAGGAGAGACTCTAGAATTACAGGAAAGACATCAATTTACTGGCCCTATATGCCCTATATTCAAAGTAACTAAGTAGATTAGCACTTGAAAATTGTCCATCTAAATTTTATATTGATGATATTTACTGGGGAAACAATTATTAAAATATATCTAAAGAATCAAACCATGCATAAGCTATTTCAGCAAAAATAAGTGCTAGTTAACAGAAAACTTCTTTAAATAATCCTTTGAATACAAGTAGAATATTGTCTGTTTTTCTGCTAGTTTGACAAGAATTTAAGTGTATCCCACAAAAAAGCACAGCATCTTTACCTTTGACATACTCATAAAGCTTGGCTTGGCTGTTGAAATCAAGCCCAAGGTCTGGATAGAACAATTTACCAGCTGAGAAAGTATATCACAGGCAGCTTCTGCTGATTCAGTACTACTGTCAACCTAAAAAGACAATTTTAAATCTTAATCTCAGGAAGGTAACTTATCAGAAAGTTACTTGCAAATACTTAATAGAATTCATTTGCAAAACTGTATTTACCCTTTGAGCTATAAAATAAATTAGTATTTTTTCTTTATACAAAATATCTCAGATAAAAATGTTAGAAATAGAGATGATGAAAAATTAACTTTCTAAGCCATTCATACTTCCAATTCTTTTAAAATTACCTACCTTTTAATAATAGCACCCAGGTGAAGGAAACTGAAGTTTAAGTTATTCAATTATAGCTGAAGTTCTACATCTCAATCTATGCAAATAACTAGAGAAAAACCGGAAATAGTTTGAAATAAAACTTCTGCAAAATTCCCTGACTGCTTCAACAATTAAAAATATTGTTAAAGTCCAGCCGGGCGTGGCTCAGCGGTGGAGCATCAACCTAGGATCCAGGCGATCGGGGTTCAATTCCCGGTCAGGGCACATGCCTGGGTTGTGGGCTCGATCCCCAGTCAGGGGCGTGCAGGAGGCAGCCAATCAATGACTCTCTCATCATTGATGTTTCTATCTCTCTATCCCTCTCCTTTCCTCTCTCTGAAATCAATAAAGATATATTTTTTAAAAAATATTGTTAAAATATAAATCATGGTTTCTATTTAATGCATATTTTTCTTACCTTAAAGCTAACATACTGGAGATGGGTAGCATGCCTTTTAATAATCTGCTGAATGAGATCAGGATGAGTAGACTTAAAATATGAAGTAGCTGGCTGGTTCAGTTCAAATTCAAACCTTCTCCAAAGGTCAGGGATATGAAAAACTTCATTCCATCTCCTACATACAGAAGACGCCCGGGCCCGATCTATTAAAGGAAGATACTGAAAAATGCGTAATACCACATGAGGAGGCAAACTCCCCCAGTCTAGAAGAACAGTGTACGCCAGAGTCTGGTTGAGAGGAGAATAGAATCCGAGCTTGGGCTGTTTCATTGCTGGTGGAGACTGTACAATTTTATTCACAATAGATAAATTGTTCCTCTTCATTCTGTAAACATTAAAAAAGTTAAGTGATCATTTTCCCGCATTTCCATTATATATTTGTGCTCTACTTGTTTGGAATAACATTAGACAGTGAAAAACAGTTTAAAACAATTTAGAAAGTAATCTTCCATTTTCATGCATTGATACGTACTGCTATGTGCTGCGGGTACAGAGATAAGTAAGAGGGAACCTGTTCTCAAAGAGCTGTGGCCAGATGGTGAAATGTAGTGATAAATGCCATCAATGAAGCTGGAACAAGTTGCAATGGGAAAATAGAGCAATGCTACATAATCGAGTTTGTATGTGGGAGGTGGTAGTTGGCAAGGCTTCAAAGAGGAAAGGTCCAAGAAAGCTGTGTATGTTGCAGGTTCATTCCTGGTCAATTACTGTGTTCTTACTATCTCCTACACAGAAGGAAGCATCACGTCGCAATTGTGCTAAAAACTCCTGAGGGATATGAGGGACAGTAAAACACAATTAAAAGCATAGGTCTCAATGAGTCCCAGCTCTGCCATTTACTAACCATGTGATCTTGTCTGAACAAATTAATTTAAGCCTCAGTCTCCTCATCTTAAAAGCAGAGAGAACAGCAGTACCATCTTGTAAGGGTGTTGTGAGAATTAAAGTACACTAAATGCCAGCACATAGTAAATGCTCAATAAATGTTTCGGTTGTTGTTGTTATTTTAAATTGTCCAATGCATTTTTCTGAACAAATTTCATTAAGCTGAAGCACAATTCTAACAAAAAGTCAAATGATCTGTTACAATTTTCAGATAATCCCAAGACACAGGAGCTCTAGAGAAATTGGACAATGGCAGGGACAAAGCCTGGGTAAGCAACACACCTGACCATTACCTGCCAATGTAAAATAGCAAAGGAAAGAGCATTCTTCCCCAAGAGAAACAAATGATAAATCTCCAGGTATTAGTCAGCTTGAAATACAACTAAGTTCCAACAAATTTCAGGTCCAGATATACCCAAGTATACTGGGTTATCTTGTACATGTTTTACATAAGAATCCAAAGTATTTTAAGTATACAATTATTTGAGAGGCAAAATAACAGTAAGAGTAGTTCTGAACTTTAACTTTGGTTGACTGTTCAATCCTCTTTTCACCCCTGAGTGCTAGAAATGTATATGTGGAAGATTCAGTGTCATAATTAAAACATACCTTTAAATCTAATGAAATAGTTATTTAATATGTAAATATCTCTGTCTTGTGAGTCACTCTGTCTGATGTGAAACATTTCTTAATCACAACATAGAGTTGGATCCCAGAAGCAGGACTGACCTAGTCACTGAACAAAATGAAAGGTCATCTTTCGGGTTTGGAAAACTGAAATGGAAAGCAAAAATAGTTGCAAAGCTGTGTCTCAAGCATCAAGCAAAAGAGCTACCACATACATTTTAATCTGACTAAAATTACACGCATGATGGAGAACTGGTCCAGCAATACAACGTAAAATATATGAAACTGCTGACATCAATAATTCAAAACATATGCTATTTTGAAAGGGCACAATCTGTTCTTTAATGCTAATTCCCTAAAATGAAATATGATGGCCTAGGGAAGGTAAAGGAATGGACACTGGACTCTAAATCCTGATGTGGAGCACATTTATTGACATTTTGCTTGTAATTGTTTTATTTGATAGCCTATAGAATGGATAGAAATCTCACTAAGGTATTACAAAAAAGTTATCCTGAATATTATCTCTCACTAGAAAAGCAATGAAGCCAAAAACAAAACAAAGACTTCTTCCAAATGTCAGATTAAAAAAATTGCCTTGCAATTCTAAACAAAGCAATTGTGCTATATATTAAATCTGACTGTGTGTAATAACAATTGTTAAAATTGTTTATTTAGTAAAATCATTAAATTGCCAACTCAATGATAGAATCACCATAACTAAAGGATATTATGTAGCAATAATTCTATTAAAAGTAATATTTTAATTTTCTTTTGTCTTGTCTACGTTAGTTTTCAGAGCACCCATAAATCATAAATTTCATGTAAAATAATTTTATAGCAATGAGCATCAGCAAACTACATTTTAGAGTGCAAGACAAATTGATCTTTTTTTGCTTGAAAATGATATAAAAACTCCAGCCTAAACATGTATGATCATTTTTAGAAATTAATCATTTATTTTTCAAACTACCAACTTTCTTACCTAAAGAAGGCTTGCAGGTTACAGTTCACTCTGAATGAATGAAATGAAGTAACTGCTGCCATGGGGTACTCACCAACATCCATTTGATTTCACTTCCTAGGCTGGTAAAATACCATAAAAACATATTCATCAGAATGTATAAATAAAAATCCAATAATTTTGATGCTTAGGATATTTATATATCATTGTATATGTTGCAAGTTTTTGATGGGAAATTATTGATTACCAAACTAATTTTTTCCTACACAGAAGGAAACCTGTTCATTAAAAAACAAACAAACAAACAAACAAAAAGCTAGCCTAGTTAGTGGAACTATTACAACAGTTGCCAGGAATTACACTTGAAGCTCTACTAAAATAGAAGGCAGTAGTAGATCAAATAGTCAAATGGCTCTGAAAATTCACATTTTAATGAACACGTATGGAGCAATACTACAAAAAATTTAAGGTAGTCCCTGATTCCATTTATTTGTTATTAGGCTCTGTAAATCATTCCGTTCCAGTTTTTGGAAGCACATAATACCACTAAAGTTGTAATAATTAAATAAGCAGACATAACTTTTATTACTTGTCATTCCTCTATAAAAGTAGTTTCATTAGTCTGCTATTAACAGAACATATGCTTATGTGGTTTTTAAATTTGTGACTTACATATTGACAGATATAACTGATTCATTCTTACTTGATTCATTCATAGGTCTCTTTGAGGTTTGTCCAATTTTAGGCACAGCGACTTGTTACGAGTTAGGAGCAGTTTATGGACATGGAAGAAAATAATAACTGGTCTACACCATGACCAAAACTCACTGTCTTGGCATCATGAGTAAATGTTGTAAAGAATAAATGCATTCTACTACTTTTGTGAGCCAGATTAAACTATACAGAGGAGGTGCAGGAAGCAACCTAATAAGCAACTAAAGCCTCTTAAATCTCTACTGCCTACCACCTGCCAGCTCTCAATCTCTCTCTGAATCTTATTTCTAAAACAGAGTTTTGGAGGACAGTTGGGGAGAATGTATTAGAGACCAGAAGCCACAATTTGATTCCCCCCACTACCATCTGTTCTACTATTACCCAAACCACTATTTTACAGACCATAGCAAGGCAGCCTCTCTCTCCTTTTCATTCCACTCCAGAAGTAGGTGGAAAGGAGCTATCAGGCACACATTTAGAGGAACACCACAAGTAAGAGAAAGACAAGTCGAGTGACTTGTGCTCCCCTAGTCAGATGACGCACAATTTTATTTACTGCAAAAACTTTTCTATTGAGTTACCAATCCAGCTACTTTTGTGTTTTCAGGCCATTCTTTATGCTAGAAAATAATAAAGTAATCTGGTAATGTTATATAAATAGGAAATCACTATCTAAGACCCATTAGAAGATGGTATGCAAGTACCTATTTCAAATCAGTTCACTGGAGTCTTCAGGATTAGACGAATTCTCACCTGGTTGCTGAAGGAACTTGACCGCTGTTTCAGAATCACTATCTGGAATTGTGAGGGCTGGTAGAAGACAAAACCAGAACACAGGATCCCATCAAGTGATAAGCCATACTTCCAAAAAGGGAGAGATGAGCAAGCTTGACAGTGATCTTTAGCACAATTCTAGAGTACAAAACGGGTTTATGAGCATTTGGGAAGGAGCGTAATGATGATTCCAAGTCCACTTAGAAGCTTCACTAACTACCCTAACCCAATTTCCTTTTTTTGATATGTTTACTAATTTGGTGAATCCGGTGACCATGTGAGTATGATGCTCTAAAATTAAGAAATTTCCCATGGTATTCTTGAGGGAAAGATAGTCAAAGACTTTAGAAGAAAGATGAAACCTCCAAAGCCAAACTGGTGGCAGCAATGGAAGCAACCATCTTCTGCACCGTCTCCAGGTTTTTCCAGGTTGGTTAAACAAACACACGGAAAGAACTTTTAA
The DNA here is from genome assembly GCF_054644295.1 of Miniopterus natalensis. Taxonomy (NCBI): domain Eukaryota; kingdom Metazoa; phylum Chordata; class Mammalia; order Chiroptera; family Miniopteridae; genus Miniopterus; species Miniopterus natalensis. The sequence continues at coordinate 19,968,077 of NC_142084.1, forward strand.
GTCTCAAGTTTTCAATCATCACAACACTAGAAATGCTGCAATACTACAGGTAATAAAGATTCAGAACTATCTAAAAGTCTAGACAAATCTGTTGGAAGCAGCAAGATGAAAGTGAACAGGAAGTAATCAGCTAATGTTCCTGTCTAAAGTGGCACACTGAAACCTGAGATAGCTTCCACCACAGGAAGAAATTCGGAAATGTCCTTTATTTAAGTTACTTTCCAAAGTGGCACACTGCACAATCAGACTGCTGTCACCACAGGTGGATAGTCTCTGCTATGGGGTCTGAAATCCCAGTTATCAGCACCATGACAAGGGAGATGTGGCCTGGACAGGAAAGCTGAAGATTTGTTCCAAAAGGCAGCTTTACAACACATAGCTTTCTAATATACCTCCTCCCACTACATAAACCCAAGCAGAGAACAAAACTCAATTTTTTAGGAATGTTGCAAAAAAATATTTATGTTCTTTGCAGCCCACATCACCTCTAAGTTCCCTTCTAAGTCTAAAAATCTACAATCTTTTTTTTGAAAATGTGAGTCAAAGGATAGTATCATCAAGGTTTCAATTAGACAAAAGATAAGTATCTGTGTCAAATCTTTCCTAAAGCAGTGATTGCTAGCATTTTGGTATTCTCACTTTTTATCAGTGATTTAGCCATTTTCTAATACTTTCTCAAAAGTCTCTCTGCGATATTAAGAGAGATTTATTTTTTCAATCCTTTAACTTTAGAATAGGTATGTTTGCTTTTAAATGACTCACATGAAAAACGGAAGCCTTCAATATATATTCGGATTCAAAACACCTTTTGAGATGCAAGGGAGAGTTGCACAGAACTTGAACTGGGCAGTGGGTTACAATCCCCGGCGGGCTGTTTCCCTCCTCCCCCGGGCTCCGGGAGGGGGGGCGGGAGGCCCGCAGGCCGGGCCGGCGCGAGGCCTCCCAAACCCGGGGCGCCCGCCGCAGCGAGGGGTAGGCTGCGGCGCCTAACAATGAGTACAAATGATTCAGGAAAGCATTTTGCAACATTTTTTTTCTGAAAGAAAATAATCCTAATTTATTCCACCTCCTGTTTTGGAGAACATTTCTGGGCACAGGTGCCAAAGGCAAAACCAGTACAGATTCTTCCAACTCAGCGGCAAGGCTTACAGCTACTTGCCTCTTGGACATTTACTTCTCCATGGAAAGTCCAAACTCTCTCCCACGACCGTCCTGCAAACTCGAGCACTCGGAGGGGCCGAGCTGAAGCCACCGCGAGCGTGTCGCGACCGCTCGGCCCGCCCCGCAGCCACACACGCTCCACACGCCGCCGCACGCACGCCTGAGGGGTCAGGAGCTTACCCTCCGAAGATGAGCAAAATGACTGAATTCAGGGACCCCGGGTCCCCTGCTCGCCTCGCCCTGCAGAAAAAACACCCCTGAGGAAACACGGAAAGAACTGAGGCTGCCAAACCCCACAGACCACCTGAGCTCGGGGCGAATCAAATCGGGGGTGGGGGGGAGGGAGTCTGCCAGGTGGCCCTGGTCTCAAGCCGGAGGTGGGGTCGCTCCTCGGGCCCCCTCCCCGCCCACCTCTCGCCTCGGGACGCGAAGGATGCCGGGTCACGCCTCCTCGTTCCCCGAGAAAGCGCGCGTAGTCCGCCGGCACCCCCGCGCCGCCGAATCACCCCCCGCCTGAGGCAGGACTCGGGTTCCGGCCCGCAGCTCCCTCCGTCAGCCGCTGCGCACCCCAGGAAGCCCACCGCGACCGCGGCAGGAAAGGCTACCTTTGTACATAAACCCACGTGTGTTTCCGCACCTGCCCCGGCGTTCGCCCGCTGGGCTGTCACAGCGGGAGCCAGCACGCCCGGTCCGAGCTCGGGGTGGCTGCCCTACAGCCGGCGGAGCTCGGCGGGCGCGAGGACCCCCGAGGCCGCGGGCGCGCGAGGCCGGCCCCGCCCCGCCCCGCCCCGCCCCGCCCCGCCCCGCCCCGCCCCGCCCCCAGGCCGCCACGCATGCGCGCAGCTCCGTTGTTCGCGGGAGGCCGGGCGGCCGCTCGCACCTGCCCGGGAGGCCCTGGGCGGCGCCTGGGCGGAGCGGCTGGTGCGCTGCCCGCCGGGCTTCAACCGAGGCGCTGCTACCACCTGCGAAGTAAAACAGACGGCCAGCCTCTCAAAGGTTCATGAGTTACCATTTCTGGTTTTAGAGCTTCACCTCCCCAGAAAGTGCACTCCGTTATTCATACACAAATACTCGAAAGAGCATTTTTAAAATATCAAAAGTGGTAACAGCCCGGCGTTAAATGTGTATATATCACCTCCCGTCCTGGGCCACGTCTCATTCCTCGGATAACCGCTGTTGGTGCTGTAAACAACCAGATCTACACATACACAAAAAATATACAGTCGGAGGTAAAGGTCTCATGACTTTCATATTCATTACTTGTTGTTTTTTTAAATCTGAGACCAAACGATACATAATGTTTTGGAACTTACTCTTTTGCTTACTGCATCATGGACATAGTTTCATATTAACACGCATAGATCTCCCTAACACTTCTAATTTTTTCCAAACAGCTTTCTTGAGGTCTAATTGACCAAATAGACTGCACGTACTTAAAGCGTACAATTTTGATAAGTTTTGACCCCTTGAAACCATCATGGGATTCAAAATAATGAACATATGCATATCTCCAAAACGTTTCCTTACACCCTTTTGCGATCCCTCTGTCAACACTTTCTGACACTATGGATTAGTTTGCATTTTCTGGAATTTTATATAAATTGAATCACAGAGTATGTACTCTTTTTTTTGTCTGGCTATTTGCACTGAACATAATTGTTTCGAGATTCGTTCATGTTGTTGCATGTATCATAGTTCTTTTTATTGAGTAATATTCCTCTGTACGGATAAACCACAGTTTGTTTATATATTCACCTGAGGATGGATATTGAGTTGTTAATAGTTTGGGGCTATTACAAATAAAGCTGTTATGAATGTTATTTGTATGGACATATGCTTTCATTTCTTTTGGATAAATACCTAGGAATGGAATAGCTGCATTGTATGATAGGTGTATGTTTAACTTCTAAAAAAGACAGCCTTGCCAGTGTATTTTCCAAAGAGGCTATTTTACATTCCCACCAACAGTGTATTAGGGCTCCATTTCCTCCACAGCCTCACTCATACATTTTAATCTAATAAATGTCCAGAGGTATCACAATGCAGTTTTAATGTACATTTCCCTAATGAATAATGAGGTTGAGCATTTTTTCATGTGCTTATCTACCATCTATGCATCTTTTTTGGTAAAGTCTTTATTCACATCTTTTCCTAATTTTAGTTGGGTGTTTGTTCTCTCATTATTGAATTTGGAGAATATTTTATATATTCTGGATACAAATATTCTATCAGATATATGACATAGCTATTTTTTCCCCAATCTGTGGCTTTTCTTTTTCCTCTCCTTTTGAAGAGCAGATGTTTTCATTTTGACAGAATTCAGTTTATCAATTTGTTCTCTTATGGACTCTGATGTCAAATCTAAGAAATCTTTGCCTAAGCCATGCTTACAAAAATTTTCTCCTATATGGCTTATAATTTTTAGATGTTACATGTAGGTGTATATTCATTTAACTTTTGTGTGTGGTTCAAGGTATGTATCAAAGTTCATCTGTTTTGTAAATGTATATCCAGTTATCCTATCACTAGCTTTTTTTTTTTTTTAATATGTTTTTATTGATTTCAGAGAGAGGAAAGGAGAGGGAGAGAAACATCAATGATGAGAGAGAGTCATTGATCGGCTGCTTCCTGCACACCCCCCACTGGGGATGGAGCCTGCAATCCAGGTATGTGCCCTGAGGAAATTGAACCCTGACCTCCTGGTTCATAGGTGGACATTCAACCACTGAGCCACACAAGCTGGGCCTATCACCAGCTTTTGAAGAGCCTATTATTTTTCTCCACTGAACTGCCTTTGCACCTTTGTGAAAAATCAGTGGCCCTTGTACGTGTGGATCTATTTTTAAACTCTCTATTCTGTTTGATATATTTGTCCATCTTTATGCCAACAGCAAAGTCTTGATTTCTGTAACTTTAAATAATTATTAAAATCAAATATGTTTAGTCTTTCAACTTGTTCTTTTTAAAAGCAATTTTGGCTATTCTATATTCTTTGCATTTCCATATGAATTTTAAATTTAACTTGTCAATATCTACAAAAAAATCCTACTGGGATTTTGCTAGAAATTGACTTAAATCTAGAAATCAATTTGGGGAGAATTCATATTTTAAAAATATTAATTTTTCAAACCCAAGAACACAATGTATCTCTCCATTTATTTAGGTCTTCTTTAATTTCTCTCAAAGTTTGAATTTTTATACAGGTCTTGAGCACATTTTCCCCCGCCAGAGGTATATTTACTTATTTTCCTATCTTTCGCTATTGTTAAATCCAATTTGCTAAAATTTCATTTAGAATTTATGCATCTATGTTCATGGGGGATACTGGTTTATAATTTCCTTTTCTTGTGATAAATAGCCTTGTGAGATTTTGGTATCAAGCAACCCTGGCCTTACAGGCCATGTTGGGAAGTACTTCCGTCTCTTCAATATTCTAGAAAAGTTTGTGTAAATGGTATTATTTATTAGTTAAATGTTTGGTAGAATTCACCAATGAAGTCATCTGGGCCTGGATGACTTTATTTTGTGGGAAGGTTTTTATCTACAAATTCAATTACTTTAGTAGATAGAAGACTACTCAGTTTATCTGTTTCTTCCTGAATGAGCTTTGGAAGTTTGTCTTTCAAGAAATGTGTCCATTTCATCTAAGTTGTTAAATTGATTCATAATATGGTTCATAATATTTTCTTATTATTCTTTTAATGTCTGTAGTACCTGTAATGATGCCACCTTTTTCATTCCTGATATTGATAATTTCTGTCTACACTCTTTTTTACCTGATCAGTCTGGTTAAAGGTTGTCGATTTTATTGATCTTTTCCAAGAAACAGCTTTTGGTTTCACTGATTTTCTGAATTGGTTTTCCATTTGTTTGTTTTATACTTTATTAATTTCTGCTCTGATATTTGTTTCCTGTCTTTTGTTTACTTGGGTGAGTTGAATTTGATATTTTTCTCCAGTTTCTCATGGTTGGAGTGAAATTCATTCTTTTAGTGCTATAAGTATCCCCCTAAGTACTGTTTCAGTGGCACATCACCAATACCTAAATGAAGGGCATCTACTAAATTCAGTATGTGTTTCCCCTTCCTCTATAGCAGTGAAGGAACTCTCTCAAGGCAGTGAAATGCGGGCAATCATAAGACTTCTATCTTGTGTCTTGAAAGCTGTTGTTTCATAAGTTTTATTCTATATTGGAAGTGGGAGTGTTGTTTCTGCAGAGGGTATATTCAGTCCCTGTTTCTCTATATTGATTAGAATGAGAGGTCTCAAACTTTGCAATGGCTGAAAGAGAAGTTTCCCTTATATGGAAACATCACAAGTCCTTTAACTATTCTCCTATTGCTAGATTTTTAGTTTTACTATCAGAAGTATGCTGTGAAGGTCATATATTTGGTGCATGTCTGTGAATATTACTGAAGAATAGTCCTATAACTGGAATTGCTGGTTCAAATATTTATTTTAATAGCTATGGTCATATCTAAAATAAATGTTAGATAACTATAATATACTTGATTTCAAACTAAGGAGCACACAATTATGTCAATAATATATATTTTTAAAAGCATCTCTGTATAGCTCTTTTGTAGGAAGTGTCATTGTCATGATTTGAGCAAACAGTGATTCTGGTTGTTAGAATCAGGATACTCTAGGTTATGCTTCAGCACCATACTGCAAATTCTAGTGATTTAACACACAAAGGTTTATTTCTCAGTCATATTCCAATTCTCTCACAATTCAGCTAGGTGCTCTGGTCCCTGTTGTCTTCTTCATTCTGGGACCAAAGATGATGGAACAGTTACTATATAAAAAGTTGTCAGTCTGTGACTGAGGGAAAGAGACAGTGGGACACATACATTGCATCTTATGCTTCTAAATATATGTCAATTCCATTCTTATTTTATTGGTCAAAGCTAGTCAAAATGGCCACACCTAACTTTAAGTGGGTGAGATAATCCAATCTTACCATATGCCTGGAAGGAGAAACCTGGAATGTTTGGAAATAGCTGTAATGACGGTCACTTTAGTAAAAGTGTGCGATCAAAAATTTCACAAAAATATTTTAAAGCATAAAAAAAAGGTTTCACTTTTATAAAGTTCAGGGAGGGGAAGTCCTCAAGATTGCAGTCACTTCTGACACCAACTGCAGATATCAGGGATCCTCAAGACTACACTGCTTCTAACAACAATTGTTAAGTTTGGGGGTCTCCAAGACGAGCCTCAGATTGATGGATAATTCTCTAGAAGGACTCACAGAATTCACTGAAAGCCGTTATATTCATGGTTATGCTTTATTACAGTGAAAGAATACAGATTAAAGTCAGTCAACGGAAGAGATGCATGGGACAGAGTCCAGGAAAGTTCCACATGGGAGCTACCAGTTGTCATCTACCAGTGAAGTCATGGACAGCACTAATTCTCCCAGCAATAATGCATGACAATATGCATGGAGTACTGCCAACTGGGGAAGCTCACTTGAGCCTTGGTGTCCAGAGTTTTACTGGGGCTTGGTCACGTAGACATGGTTGGCTGCCTTTGTGGCTCACCTTTAGTCTTCAGTCCCTCCACAGGTCCGGTTGATAACTGTGTGGCCCAAAACTCTCACCATATGTCACATTGTTAGACCATTTGGTGTGGTCCAAAGCCCCAAGTAAACAAAGACAGTCTGTCTTATCAGGCAGAACATTCCAAGGCCTTAGAGATCACACTGCAGGACATGAGGACAAAGACCAAACTTCTCTTTGGGTAAGCTTAATTCTTTACTACACGGGTTAAATCATATTTGACTTAACATCGTTTCAGAATGCTACAATTAAATTGCCTATGGATCCTATTTGAAAGAAAAATACATTTGAACTGTATCAGTAGTAATATTTGCTACCTAGTAAAAAGTCTTTATTTTGGGCTTTTTACTAGGTAGCAAGTAATGGGGGGAAAAAAATCAATGCCATATTTATTTTAATATATAAATTGTGTGCTTTCCCCCAAAAAACTTAGCTACACTCCCCACTTTTCTACCTTGCACTTCACCGAAAGCATTACCTACATAAAAAGACACTCAGAGATTTGCTTTGTTATTATTTGTTCTGTGTGAACCTTACAATGAATTTAATTGTGCTCTGAAGATCTATCCTGCTTCCTTTTAAAATTTTGGTATTTAATATTTAAAAAGGTATATGATCTATTTTCTAAATAGGTTAAGATTTTTCTGCCTACTCAAGAGATTTTTGAGATTCAACCTTCACTTCACATTTTTTGAGATTAAGCTTTCCCCAAAGGAAATTAGTAAAGGAACTATTTGCTCTGTGCTCCCCCTGTTTTACAGGCTCTGCCTTCTTGCACAGCGCCAGCCACAACCCTGAGACACAATGGTGAAGGTCACAGTGAACAGATTTAGCTGTATTAGATGCCTGGTTACCAGGGCTGATTTTAACTCTGGCAAAGTGAAAGTTGTCACCATCAATAATCCCTTCATTGACCTCAACTACATGGTCTACATGTTCCAGTATGATTCTATTCATGGCAAGTTCAAAGGCACAGTCAAGGCTGAGAACTGGAAGCTTATCGTCAATGGAAAGTCCATCATCATCTTCCAGGAGCAAGATCCCATCCACATCAAATGGTGTGATGCTGGTGCTGAATATGTTGTGGAGTTCGCTGGTGTCTTCACTGTCTTGGAGAAGACTAGGGCTCACTTGAAGGGTGGAGCCAAGAGAGTTATCATCTCTGTCCCTTCCGAAGATGCCCCCATGTTTGTGATGGATGTGAACCATGACAAGTATGACAATTCCTTCAAGATTATCAGCAATGCCTCCTGCACCACCAACTGCTTGGTGCCCCCTGGCCAAGGTCATCATGACAACTTTGGCATCGTGGAGGGACTCATGACCACAGTTCATGCCATCACTGCCACCCAGAAGACTGTGGATGGCCCCTATGGGAAGCTGTGGCATGATGGCCAAGGGGCTACCCAGAACATCACCCCTGCTTATACTGGCGCTGCCAAGGCTCTGAGAAAGATCATCCCTGAGCTGAATGGGAAGGTCACTGGCCTGGCCCTCTGTGTCCCCACCACCAATGTGTCATTTGTGGATCTGACCTGCCGCCTGGAGAAAGCTGCCAAATATGATGACATTAAGAAGGTAGCAGGCATCAGAGGGCCCTCTCAGGGCATCTCAGGCTACACTAAGGACCAGGTCATCTCCTGCAACTTTGACAGTGACACCAACTCCTCCACCTTCAATGCTGGACTAAGGACCAGGTCATCTCCTGCAACTTTAACAGTGACACCAACTCCTCCGCCTTCAATGCTGGGATTGGCATTGCCCTCAGTGACCACTTTGTTAAGCTCATTTCTTGGTATGAAAATGAATTTGGCTATAGCAACAGGGTGGTGGACCTTATGGTCCACATGGCCTACAAGGAGTAAGAGTCCCCTGGACCACCAGCTCCGCTGAGAGGAAGAAAGGCCTTCAGCTACTGGGGAGTGCTGGGCTCAAATCAATCCCCCAACACACTGAGAATCTCCTGACTCCACAGTTTTCATCCCAGACCCCCTGAAGAAGGGGAGGGGCTTAGGGAGCCCTACCTTGTCATGAAGAACCATCAATAAAGTTCACTGTGCCCAGCCAAAAAAGAAAAAAAAAGGAAGGAAAAAACTATTTAACTTTACTAAAAAATTAAGGTTATTCATTTTAAAATCACAAATGCCAACTAGTGTGTCTCTAAATGTGAAAAAACTTACTGCTGTTTGTACCATGTTCAAACACAGTGTGAAGCCCCTGTAAAAGGGGACTTTATGAAGTAAGTATTTACAAATAGGTCAGGGTTAGTCATCACCAACAACATTGATTCAAAGCCATCACCCTGTTTTGAAGCATGAATATAGTCAAGGGGATTGCATAGAGCTCAAGATTTTAATAACACTATGATGTAAGGTAGCCTTGTCCTGCACAGCCTTGGGGCTCTGAACTTATTATTTCTTAAAACAAGTAAGAAAAATGATTTTTAATATGTTGCTTTTCACTTATGCTTTTCTAGTCAAGTCTTTATAGTGCAAAGTCATCAAAATAAAATGTAACATTGAGCTGTTTTCCAACTTTGTAGATTACATGGTTTTAAAAGCTGTAACTTAAATAAAATAATTCTGCAAATACACTGTTTTAAAAAGAAATAAATGAATTTATTGTTTAAACATTGAATTTAGTGTTCGAACATTTCACAGGCATACTTTGTTGATTTAGAGATAATTGTCTCCCATTGCTTTATTTATGAAAGGCAAAACCCTGTGTTATTTAATTGTCAGCACAAATCCAGGATCATTGAGAGAAACAGGGTCAGTCATTCTAAATCATTTAATAAAAGTAGGTTAGTAGGTCATATTTTATAGCTGTCCTGGCGATCCACCATTTTTAAGAGCATTTCAAAAAGTAGTCACTAGCAAAAATGAAAATTCTTAGCCTTTTGACCAAAAAGAAAAATTTAACACTGAAATTTTTTTAATAAATAGTAGTAAACTCAAGTTACTAAATTTTTATTTCCTTGTTTATGGCAAATTTCCCTATGTTAATTCCAAATCTTTGAAAAATGACATATCTTAAGATTGAAAATTAAGTTTACAATAGTTTAACTTAACTTACTGGATTTAGAAATCCAAAGGGAGTTCTTTTTTAATGATTATCATTCATTAACTTAAGGAATTTGCTGTATTGCTAATCAATTACACTAAGGTCATAAAGTAGAACAATTGTCAGAGGAAATAGGAAAAAATACTGTAATATTTAATGGAAGTAATATTTAAAATGCCGCATCATAGCAGTACTCTGACAACACACACACACCAATCAAGTACCCAAACAGAAATAGGGCAGCTCTTTGTTACAAACTATTGAGGAGACATTGGAAAAACAAGCTCACAGACATCAGCAAGGTTTGCAAGTCGCTGACATTGGTAACCAACCCAGGACAGACAACACTGCAAAAGTACAAACATCTGGGCAACACAGCTAGGTACTCGTGACAATAATATTCACTACAGCTCACATCGCCGCTGAACACACACACACCTGCAGCAAGGCTCCTGGATGGTGGTGTTAAAGTCATTACAACAGCAGAAATTAATACAGAGCACAGCATGTCTGGTTTTTACATTTCCATGTATGGATTCCACATATTGAGTAAAATTATACACTCAACATTTACTATAGGGAGAGTTACATCTTCAAATCTTTCCTGTGAGCCTTATAAAAACATGGGGTGAGGTATGCAAAACATGTACAAAATAAAAATCTAGACCCTGGCTGGTGTGGCTCACTGGTTGAGCATTGACCCATAAACCAAGAGGTTGCTGGTTCAATTCCTGGTCAGGGCACATGCCTGGGTTGCAGGCTTGATCCCAGTGGGCAGTGTGCAGGAGGCAGCCGATCGATGTTTCTGTCTCAATCTTTCTATCTCTCTATCGCTCTCCCTTCCTTTCTCTCTAAAAATCAATAAAAATATATTTTAAAAAATCTAAATGAAACCACTTTCCTGCATATCCAGCACTTGGAGTGGTGTGGGGTCTAAGATGGGCTTGGAGGAGAAGTCTAGACTTTTGAGAATTCAGAAAGCTCTGGATTTAGGAGGAATGATTTTTACCAGAAGAAGGGAGGAGTTCTTATGTGTGAGGGTTGGAGCTATTTTCTTTCATGATTTGTAGCATATGTATTCAGTTTGGGTTGCATCATAGTCAAAGAGTGTATTTTAGATCCCCAAATCCTTGTTGAGTATTTTTGCCTTTATATTTAAAAAAAAGAGGTTTTCACCCTAGCTGAGTTTGCTCAGTGGTTAGAGTGATGGCCCTTGGGTTGGATTCCAACAAAGGACACGTGCCTCTGTTGCAGCCCCGGCCCTGGTCCGGGGTGAGTGTGGGATGCAGCCAATCGATGTGCACCCCCCCCATCTCTCCCCCTTCCACTCTCTCTGAAAAGCAATGGAAAAAATATCCTCAGGTGAGGATTAAAAAAAACAAAAAACCTTTTTTTTTTTCAGAGAACATATTGTTACTCATTTACCTTTATCAGCATTGATCACACTTTCCTACTTTTACGGAAGTTATCAAGTCTCTGAAAGGAAATCATGACACCATCCACTGATGAATGAAATGTGTCTCATTAAGAGCAAATGGCTGTTGAGTCATATCCTGAAAGTGAGTCCTTACTTTTAGCAGAATAATTACACAGGTGCTTCAGAAGAGAACCCAGTCAAACTCATTATATTGATTTATTTCCCTGTGGGACAGTTTTCATTTTCAATCCAGAAAAATTCACTAATATTAAACTTGTAGAATTACCTACATAGGTTGCCATTAACAAGCAGTGTTGGTGATGGATAACTACTTCATTGACTTCTGAGTACAAATTAGTTGCATTTCCTTGAATTAACTACCTGGAAAATTGTGCTAAAAACATTAATTAATAAATCACAGCATTTCCTATACAACATTCACAGCATCCCGAGCATTTTTTCTAATTGTTCTTAGTATAGAGTTTGAACATTATGCAACCATGAAGAGTAATGGATTTGAACAAAAGTTCCTTTCCCCAAACTCAAATTCCCCTATATTGTGGAAATTGTATAAGACCTATTTTAAAATAGCCTAAATTTAATTTAGACTTATTTTTGCTATTATTTCATAGAGATGTGTTGAAAATTATAATGACTATACCTCTGAATTATGCAAAAATATCTCCAAATAGTTTTAAAATTAAATGCTTCAAATTTTAAACTTCTGTGTGCTGCCTCTTGTAAAGCAGGGGAGATATAAGGAGGGCAGCCCCACTTAGATTTCTCTGACTAGATGACATCATATTATCCTATTGTCTTAGCTTGGGTTTGTCTGACCCACAGACCCAATTGCAGACATTTTTCTAGACATAGGACAATAATGGAAAATGATTTTTTGAGTACACTTTTTAATGTCTTATTCCATGATGAAAGACTATGGATGGATACAGTCTCTAGTTTTCCCCCAGTTGCTCTGGACACTCCTCTCTTTGGCTGGTTCACCCTCATCTCCTCAACCTTTCAACATTAGTGACCATGGCCCAGTTCTAAGAGCCCATCTCCTCTGCTGATTCTCTCAGTGATGTTAGCTCTTCTCATAGTTTTGTGCTCAATATGTTAGTGACTTCCAACTCTGTATTTTCAGTGTTCACCTCTCTCCTGAACTTGACTTTTATATCCAATTCTCTATTTGACTTCTCTTGGGTTTCTGGTCGTCACCTCAGACTTATGTCCAAAGTAATATAATATTGTATGTCAACTTTAATCGAAAAATAAATTTAAACAACACACACACACACAAAAACCCAAAACAAAGCAACTCCCAGATCTTCTTCAAAACCTGCCTCTTGTTGTTATCCTATCTCAGGAAATAGCAACACCGTGTTTCTAGTTGCTCAGGTCCAAAACATTGGAATCATCTTTGACTCCTCTGCATTGTCTCACATGCAACATACAGTCTGTCATCAAATCTTTTCAGCTCTGCCTTCAAAACATGTCCAGAATCTGAACATTTCTCACACCTGGACTACCACATCCTGGTTCAAGCCACCATCACCTCTCACCTGGAGTGTGCGGTGGCCTCCTAACTGGCCTCCCTGTCTCTACTCTTGCTTCTACAAATTTTATTAAATTAAAAAAAAATTAAAGTATAACACAGTAACTCAACATTTATATACCTTGCAATGTGGTCACCACAATAAGTCTATGACTATACCTACAAAATATATGCAGTAGCCAGAGTAGTCCTCTTGGAGGGTCAGCTTGTGCCACTCCTGCTAGAGACCCTCCAACTGTGTCCTTGCTCAGGGTAAAACCCACTCCTCACAAGCACCTGAGAGACCTCCCGCCCCGTTTCTTTGGTTTCCTCCTCTGCTGCCTCCTCCTTCCCCCTCCCCCCACACTAAGCACAAGGGGCTCCTCCTGTTCCTCCCACCCTCCAGGTACACTCCCGCCCGCGGCCTTCGCACTCACTTCCCCTCCACCTAGAATGCTCTTTCGGCAGATGTCTGCAAGGCTCATTACCACCCTCCCTGGGGCTTTACTCAAATGCCACCTGCTTTTTTTCTCCTTAGTACTAACCGATATACAATACACAATATGTTTTGTTTCTCTCTCTCTCTCTCTCTCTCTCTCTCTCTCTCTCTCTCTCTCATGTAGGCTCCAAACAGGCAGAGGTTTTGGTGTGTTATGTTCACTGCTATGTCCTCATTACTTAGAATAGTGCCTGGCACATATGGGTACTCAATGCATTATTATAGGGGAATGTCCTGCCATCTCACAGATTGGTCCAGTAGCCAGAAGATGGATGGATAGATGATAGACAGATGATAGATAGATGACAGATGATAGATAGATGATAGATAGATGACAGATGATAGATAGATGATAGATAGATGACAGATGATAGATGATGATAGATAGATAGATAGATAGATAGATAGATAGATAGATAGATAGATAGATAGATAGATAGATAGACAGATAGACGATAGATAGATGAATAGAACAAGCCTATAGTTAGGTTATAAGTTGCACTGCCTCTCTCCCAGCCCTACTCCAGGGAAAGCAGCCCAGCACCAATACAGAATTACAGATAGAACTCTCCCATTTTAAACTGAAGACAGCCTATAATCATTATACCTTTCCTATTTCTCAGGAATTAAGTATTAAATAATACCTTTCATGTGAACATCTTAAAGTGTGTTTTAAAAAAAGAATACCATAATTATCTGTAGTTATACATCACTATTATGCATCAGTTAGCAGTAGAAGGCTTAATGGATTTAACATCTCACTGGCTTCTGACACCTTCGTATTGAAACAGAAAATGCAAGAGGAGCCCAAACAGCAGTTTGACATTTACAACATGCCATTTAAACCTTAGAAAGTCTATTATTGCCCAGCTTATTAGCATAAGAAAAAAGTGAAATGACTTGTAGACTGTCAACAGCATCATGGTGTCCTTGGGCCAGCCAGCGTTACCTTAGTTAGCTTCGCTGGGCTCTTCCTGTCTGCTCAGCAAGGCTCTGAGACGGAAGTGGGGCTCACTCCTGGCGGTTAACCAAGTGTTTGCCTGAGGTCAAAGTGTGAATGACACATGTACTCAATGATGAGAGAGTCACTGATCAGCTGCCTCAAGCCCGCAACCCAGGCATGTGCCCTGACCAGGAATCGAACCCCGATCGCCTGGATCCTAGGTCGACTCTCAACCACTGAGCCACGCCCGGCCAGGCTGGTCTTGTCATTTTTGATTAAAAGAATCCTGAGTAATCATTCTCTAATTATTCAAAGGAGGAAAGTCAGGCTCATATTTAGGGAGTGACTGACTCAAGGTTACACAGCACATTGGAGACAAAATTTGGACTTGAAATCAGATCTATTGATTACCATTCCAAAGAATTTTCTTCTACACTGAGCTTTATATACTATATCTTGTAAATTATCCAATATATTCTGAATGATAATACAGGTCTTTTTCCCTACCATGTTGCATCAGGGCAAAATCCATTCATTTAAGCAAAAGATGGAGGACCATTTATCAAGGAGTCTGTGATATAATAAGAGAACTTAGACTAACTGATTTGTGTCTAGGTAAGTAGAAAAAAAGATTCAATTATGACAGAATCAAAGGTAGAAACCATGTACTTGATTGTTTATTTGTGTGTGTGTGTGTGTTTGCCAATAGAATGTCTAACGTGTACTAGGTACAGCAATAGGGTCATTAATAAATATGATCATGTGTAGTTGCCTTGCACTGGGGTTCATGCATTGTTGAAATTCAGTGGAAGGAAGGAAGGAAGGAAGGAAGGAAGGAAGGAAGGAAGGAAGGAAGGAAGGAAGGAAGGAAGGAAGGAAGGAAGGAAGGAAGGAAGGAAGGAAGGAAGACAATGGAAAGAAGAAAAGTAGCCCGGCCAGGCGTGGCTCAGCGGTTGAGCATCGACCTAGGATTCAGGCGATCAGGGTTCGATTCCCAGTCAGGGCACATGCCCAGGTTGCAGGCTCTATCCCCAGCCGGGGGCGTGCAGGAGGCAGCTGATCAATGACTCTCATCATTGATGTTTCTATGTCTCTCTCTCCCTCTCCCTTCCTCTCTCTGAAATCAATAAAAACATATTTTAAAAAAAGAAGAAAAGTAGAGTGAGTTTCAAGGAAAAAATAATTGTTTTTTTTCTACTGTTCAACAGAGTTTATATTATTAGCTAGTATCTTATAGTGATCTTAAAATACATCCATGAAATCTAGTCTACTATGAAACTACTGCTTTTCCTAAATTGAACAGAAGAAACTGTGAGAAGAGAAACTTCTAGTTGGAGCCTCAGACCACAAGCCTGTGTTAGTAGGACTGAATATTACGAACAAATGAGGTAACAGAAGATGATGACACTAGATAAGTGTTGTAGTTCTGTGAACTGCTTATGACAGGGCTCAGTCATCATCACTAATAATCATTTATAAGGGCTATTAAATTGTGTGAAAGTGGGAAGTTCCTGGATTTAATGAATAATAATGTTTTAGAAAACCTGAACTCTTGATGATGAATAGATGTTAAGATTATTCTGTTTGAATTATTGTTTCGTATATGCTATATCATTCTTTGTGATCAGAATTTTTAAACCACAAACAGGATGTAGACAAATGGTGAAGAAAAGAGTTTCAGAGTCAGAAAATAAGATGGTCCTCAGGAGAATTTGTTTTGCATTGGTTTGTAAAAGTGTTCACCACTTTAGAACTTGCTCTTTTCTAGTTTTAAATTCAGTAATGAAAGACAACACCCCAAAAGATTTCTTATCACACAAATGAAGGGCATCGCTTACCACACTATATGTAGTTAAAATTTAGACATTGTGAAAAGAACAGGGAGAGAGATTTCACTATCATCCTCATCAACTTAGCAAAATGTAGTATACCATGGGAATTACTTATTAAAAAGGTTTTCTGTGGGTAAGAAATCTTTAGCCTAACTCTATTGTAACCTAGACAATCTAGTTGCCGTTGTAGATGGTTTTCATCAATCGTTTTATATTTCAAGCAGAGTACTTTATAATAATAACTATTTCTGAACTTCTGAAACATTTAAAATATTTTCCTTAAGCATGAATTTTGTTACGATTCACTGGTGGCACTGACAGTAACTTGCCGTGTCATTTCTTATTTTAATAAACATGTGCGTGCGTGGTTCACCATTCACACGCTGTTAATTGGTTTCTCGTGTTTGTTCTTCCATCTGTATGTCTCTGGGCTCACGTCACTGTCTTTTGGAGAAATTCCAAGGTCTTGGCTTTTCCGGTCAGCAATTTGCAGTCTTTTTATGAAATACCTACACTAGCACCACATGCAATTTTCACCACCGATTCTTTAATCCAAGTGCCCATTCAACAAATATGTGCCATTCACTGTTGGAGACTCTGCAAACAGAGGTGGGGCAGACAGAAACGGCCCCTGTATTTAGAACCATTCTTGTGTGAGACAGAGGAGACAAAGAACAGACCAGTGAATAAATGAAAAAGATGATTTTAGCAGTTGATAAATGTTATCAAGAAAACAAAACAGGTAATATGATAGAGGGTGTGGGAGGAGGGTCATTTAGGAAAATCCTTACTAAGAAAGTGACAGTTGGCCCCAAACCTGAATGACAAGAAGGAGCCAGTGTGCATTTTCCGGTCTGAGAAAATGGCAAGGGCACAAAGAATGGACTGACGTCATGTAGGAGGTAGAGAGAGAAGGTGACTGTGAGGTAGTGTGAAGAGGTGGGAGAAGGAAGCGGGGGTCTCAGCATGCGGAGCACCGTAGGCCACGGTGGGAGGGTGAAACTGTTCTAAGGGTTTACGCAAGATATTGAGGGTTTTGAAGCGAGGCAGTGACATATGATTCATGTTTTTATAAAGGCCGCTCTGGCTTCTGGGGGATAATGGATCATAGGGAGAAGCAGAGAGTGAGGCGGGCTGCTGGCTGTGTTTTTGTAGGTTGGATGCCACACAAGGGTACCAGGCAGAACAGGTGAGTGGGGGTTGAGATCCAGCCTCGTGCTGTTCACTGACCCCTCTGTCCAGCATGGACCCACATTCACCTGGAAAAAGGGGTTTCTTTTTCTATCAAACACAATGCACCACATGGGCAGAAAGCAGCCTCAGGGATGAGAAAAATGGGGAGGATATCACAATGATCCTTGCAAGAATAATAGTCATGGTGAAGGAGAGAAGTGGGTTTAGGATATGTCTACAGGCCGAGTTGATAGGACTTGCTGAGCGGTGGGTGAGGGGAAAGGAGAAATCAACTGTGAGCCTTAAACCCATGGGGTATGGCGTTGTCACTGACTGAGGTAGAGAAAGTTGGGAGTGGACCAGGTTTATTTTCTTATTTTTAGGAAAGGGGTCAAGAATGTAATTTGGCTGGATTTAGCCTAAAATACATGTTAAATGTCCAACAGTCAGATTTCAGTTGAGGAAATTTATGATGCCATTAAGTGTAGCTCAGAGGTGCAAAGAAATCAGCCTCTTTTTAGGTCGTCCTCATGATTCATGATCCATTGGGGGTGGGGGCAAGCAGAGGGAAGGAACTAAAATCAGTCCAATCTGGTATTCTTCATCTGAAGGAAAAATTCAGACACGTTGACGGTCTTTTAGATTCCCACCCCATCGCTCTTCTCTCCCTCTAGAAGGTAAGAGCCCAGTGTGGCCTCCCGGCAATGCCAGGAGGCATCCTCATACCTTTTGGTGTCTTCTACCTCTCTGCACTCTGGGGCAATGCATCTTATTCCCCTGTCTCTGGTCACTGCTTGCCCTGCTGGTGCTCAGTGCTGATGCTGGCAGCCAGTAAGGCTGGATGAATGCTCAGTGAAGGCTGGGACTCCCTGGCTGACTCAGCCTCATGTCCACTGGCCCTGTACCCCTGTGAGTGTCTGCCATATTTTCCACCCAGCTCCTGGCCCAAAGACCCAACTTGGCCCTGTGGATGTTTATCCGCTCTCTACCCAGCCTTGGTCCATGGGCACTTTGGGAACATGTGGGAGTTTCCAAGTCCCATTTGCACCACATGGAAACTGGCAATAGCTTTAGAGAACCACCATCCAGCCCTGTCTCCGCCTGACCATGCTGTACCACCGCTTTTGCTCTGATATGTCCATGGTCTACTCCCTGCTGCCCAGGTTGGCATAAGGCCCAGCTGGGTGATGCTCTCTTGTCAAATGCTCCAAAGTAAATTGGGCGGAAACTCCCAGTATCGCCCTCAATGGCTAAGACACACTTCCCCTGCTGGCAGAAGTTCAGAGAGGGAAGATGAGCACCAAACAGCCCCTCTGCTTCTTCTGCCCTGCCTCCTTTCCCCCACAATTCCTTGGCACCAGAAGAGGTGGGCTTCCAACTTTCATTCCTTCTGGCCTGGGGGAGCAATGGTCACAGCCCAGCCAGCACTCAGGAGGGCAATCTTCCCTTTATATATTGAACCTTAGTATGTTGAAAGATGTAAAAATTCTTTTCAGTCTCACTGCTACCCCTTGATGGCTGGGGGAGTGTGGGAAATGATGATATGATTATTCATAAGAGAAATAAAATCTGGACATACTTAAACAGATCACACTTGTAACATGAGTTTGTAGCTCAGTGAAGCTGTCACTGCTGGAGATATAATTTGAGGATCATCAGCATGTGGAAGGGGAAAAGCGAGGACTGAATAAGAACATCTGATACATGACAGAGAAATCTGAGAGCTCAGAACAGAGCACGGGGGCAGTCCAGCAGGGAGAGGCTGGTGGGAGAAGCAGCCAGCGAGGGACGCTGAGAGGAAGTATATGTAATAGGAACAAAGTTAAGAGCAAACGTGGTATCACTAGGGCCACGAGAGGAGCCAGTTTCCAGAGGAAGGGAGCACTCAATGGGATCAAATGTTCCCAAGAGGTCAAGCCTATAAAAGGACCCTAACCCGCACTCTGACCCTGACCCTGACTCTAACCCAGACCCTCAATCTTCCCTGGAAGGACAAAGAGGACAAGTTGGAGTGAATAAAACAATACCTTATCTAAAAGGGCCACTGGTAACAAAACTTCATAAAATCATGTCACCATTTTTAATTAAGATGATGCTCTATTCAATGAATGCTCTGCTCTTTGAGCTAAACTGAAACCCCATGGGGATGACTGAAGCAATGAACACTGGCCATTGGAGATCCCCCACTGCTACTGGGAACTTTTAGAGGTACTCAACAGGATCCTTCAGTCTGCCTCTTATGAAGCATCATGACTGTTTCTTTCTTTTCTTTGCTTATCTTTTTCTGAAATCAACTTGGAAAACACACCAGTCTCTCATTATTTTAGGCAGATACTAAAGCACATGGTTTTGTGGGTGAGGCCTCTGCTGGGAAACTAGCTTGATGTCCCAGGTATTCTGGAGGTGGTAGAAATCTAACCAGAGGTAGAGTCTCCTCTTCCACCAAAAAGATCAGTGAAACCAACCCTTGAGATGAGCATGGTGCCTGTGTCCCCCATCGTTGCTCTGAGCTCCTGGTGCCTACCACCCCTGGCCTACCTTCACTTTATTCACATTACTCGTTTTCTCTATTCCATTTTACCTATTTAATCAAATGGAAATTATTTAGACTATGGAAATAATAGTCTATGAATCATGTGGTTCAGAGTTTGAATGATCTGTTTACCTGAGTGGTCAACCTGGAAGGCAGAATGCGGTAATACAAGGAGAATAGTTTGCATCCTGGCTCTGCCTCCCACTAGCTGACCTTGGAGGTGAGGTCTAAGTAATCTGGTAGATTGGAGAGTAGGTAGTGAGATATCTGGCCTCCAAGTTGGGCTGGGTTTCTAGGACCTGTCACTAGCTATTGAGGAGTGGGTTTTGCCATGATTGTAAGAAGATTGAGCCAAGAACTAAGGAGAATCATTTTAATGCATCCCATCCAAAGGAACAGGGCAGAGAGGTGGAAACAGGCAGAGGCCAATAGTTTTCATTTGGGCCCAACTAGATAAAGTTTACAGATCTGGGTGGATGCATAGGAAGTGGATCCTACTACAGTTCTAAATTGATGATACATAGGGCCCTGTCTCCTTTGAGATAGACACTATAACTGAGCTAAGGTGAAATTCCATCCAATTAACTCTCAGCATCCCTGTGCTGAACAAACTAATAAATCTCTAAGTTGCTAAAAAAAAAGAAAGTATACATCTTAACTTGTCTTCTATATTTTTTAGGAATGAAAAGAAATTATATTGGCTTATACAGTCTCTGTTGGGACCCATCTCTACCAGTCCTGATTATCTTTCTGAACAACTATTCATATGCATCAGCAGAGCAAAAAATCAGCAGATATATAAAATTACTCAGCAGTTTAAATGGAACATTCAGAGCAAATGACCCTGAGTGAAAAAGCACTTAATAAAAGAGCTTCTCCCTCACTTGTTTGTTGTGTATACATATATATTTATAATTTTTATTCTTACATTGCATTGATAAAATAAGAGCAGGCTATTATGGAAAGGAAGTAATATTTAACAATTTTTAAAGATAAAAATATAATTGCACAACTGAAATTAAAAGAACCCCAGTAGCAATAAGCACAGCTAGCTTTAATCTTGCCTTCTAATGCCATTCTCCAATAAAAGGAATCAGCACTCTTTGGAGAAATGGCTGATTCTAGAACCAGCACAGGAAATGGACAAGATGAGCCTGGAGAATCTTGTAGTGCCAGAAAGTAATACAGTGTGCAAAAAACAAACAAACAAACAAACAGCCGAAATGATCAGGTCAAAGGGAACACAGGAGACAAGGGAAACAGCTCCCAGTGGCCAAAGCTGGAACAATCTGAGCAACAAAATAAATATTGCAGGATTGGATTGTAGCCAAAAGTGTAAAATAAGTATCTGTGAGTCCATATTAATATAAATAAATAATTGGGGGGGGAAAATAAATGCTGTCCAGGTTGTGTTCAAAGAAAATGACTCCTTATTAAGAAATAAATAGCCATGTGATCCTGGGCAAGTCATTTAGCTTTTTAAACCTTCCATTTCTCATCTTTAGATAATAACATCAACCACTTCCATGGCGCTAATTATGTGCCAGACACTGTTCTAGGGGCTCACTGTGTACTGGTTTATTTATTTCCCGCAACAACCCTACGCTGTAGGTGATGTGATTATCCCATTTTACAGATGAGGCAACTGAAGCTCAGAGAAGCCACTGGCACAAGGTCACAGGCATAAATGGCAGCAACTGTCTGGTTTTGTCTCATAGACTTCTTATGAAGCCTTGCTCAGCTAAACAGAAAATGCTGAAGAATTACCCTCCGAAAGTCACCAGACCCACATTTTACAAACAAGATCTATCAGAACTCATTCAGTATAAAAAAAAAAAAAAAAAGGAAAGAAGAAAAACATATTTTCAGTCAGCCTGATTTCCGTTTTCTGTGTGACAGTCTGTGCAGGGACAGCTTAGAACTACTCAGCGCTTGTTCTGGCTAGTGAGCTGTGGACCAGTCCAGAGGCAGGGTCTTGATTTGGCGGGACGCTGAATGGGCTCCAGGGCACCTGTGCCTTCAGACCAGCCTGCGACCTCAGGTTGAGTAGCAGTAACGTTAGGAGCTGAAGCAGTTTTTCCCCCCAGTAATGTCTCTTGGTCCGTGCCTTCTCAGCAGCGGCCTGCCCTTCCTTTTCAGTCCCTTCAGGGTCTCCATGGAAGTACAGATCCTGCGTGACCTCCCTTGGGAGATGATGCCAGGTGTGCGCAGAAATTCCAGGTCAGCATCAGCACATTGGCCCACGGAGTGAGCCCCCTTGTTGTTGCACAGGATGGTAATGTCCACACGGCACAGAGGAGAGTCTGTGTTCCACAGAACAATGGCAGGCAGGTTAACATAAGACGCCTCTGCGAGGGGCTGGTGGAGCCCTGGGGTCAGTGACCACCGGCCATCAGGGCTCCTGGAGGGTGCCTGGATACGGTCAGTGAAGGTTCCAGGAGTGCAGCAGCCAGCAATAGGAGTGGCTCCAGTGGCAGCAGCAAGCTTCAGCACAGCTAGCTGGCCAGTATTCCTGGAGGATATGACTGACAACAACGGGGTTTTCAATGGCAGCAATGGTACGAGCTGCCAGCAGACGCTTCTCCCACGTCCCCTTCAGATTTATGATGTAGAGGCCATCACTTTTCCTTTGCAGATGTGCTGTTCCATTTGGAAGTCAAGGTTGGTGCCACCTACGTGAGTTCCTGCTGCGGAATTTGAGAACACCCTCTTCTTTCACCTGCAGGATATCAAGGCCTCTGGATATCATGACAATGTTCCTTTAACTTACAACAGGAATCCAGAACAGCTCCACATGGACCCCTGTCTGGATAGTGCATGCAGAAAGGCCTGCAGATGATGTGCTAGTGATCAGTGATCATTGTAACATGCCATTAAGGAATGTGGTTATTTGTTACACAGCAGAAGCTCACTACTTGGACTCCTATCTTTTTCTCACATCATTTATCCACCCCATCAGCATATTGATTGGCTCTACCTTAAAAATATGCCTAGGTTCTGATTATTCCTTACTACCACTATTGATACCACCTTGGTCCAAGCCACCGGACTCCTACACAGACTATCTCAATAGCATCCTAACTGATCCCCTAAATGTAAAGGGGGAATCAAAGCCTGGCTGGTGTGCCTCAGTGGTTGATCATAGACCCATGACCCTGGAGTCCAGTGTTCGATTCCCAGTCTGGGCTCGATCCCCATTAGGGGGCATGCAGGAGGCAGCCGATCAATGATTCTCTCTCATTCTTGATGTTTCTCTCTCTCTCTCCCTCTCCCTTCCTCTCTGAAATCAATAAAAACGTATTTTTAAAGGGGGATCAAGCCTCCCACTCTTGTGCCCCAGCTATTATTGTCCATGCAGCAGCCAGATCACTAATCACTCATATTACTCCTTTGCTCAAAGTCCCCCAATAGCTCGCACCTTACCTAGAGTAAAATCTTAAGTCCTTCTCACTGCCTTTAAGGCTCTATATGATTTGCCTTCTTGCGCCTTCTCTGGCTTTAACATTTCCATCCTTTTCTTCAATCACTCTGCTGTAGAAATACTAACCTCCTTACTGTTCCTCCTGCGTGATAGACATACTCTAGTCTCAGGGCCTTTGCACTTTCCATTCCCTCTGCCTGAAATGTTCTTCCCCAAGATATCTTCCTGACTCACTCACTCACTCACTCACTCACTCACTCACTCACTCACTTTCTTTGGGCCTCTACTCAAATCCCAATATCAGAGAGGCCTTCGTTGCCACCTGAAAGAACACCCTTCACCATTCACTGTTTCCTCACCTTCTTTTGGTTTTTATGGTGCTTATCACCACCTGACATATTATCAATATACTTATTTGTTTAGTGTCTTTGTCTGCTCTCTAGAATATAGGCTTTGCAAGACTAGGGACTTTGTTACGGTCACTGCGTTATCCCAAGAGCCGAGAGCAATGGCCAGGCTACAGTAAATTCTCAGCAAATGTTGTTGAAGAAATAGTTAAATCTAGGAATAAACTGCATGCAACTATGCAAAACGTGTATGGAAAAAAAAAAGAACTATAAAGTTGAATTGAGGGGAATAAAAAAGGCTCAAATATATAGAGCCATATTATCATCTGGATGGAGAGATTCAATTTTTAAAGATACTAATTTTTCCCAAATTCAATTTCAATTGAACACAATCACAATTAAAATTTCAATAGGATTTTTTTAGGATAACTTACCAAAAGGATTCTAAAGACAATCCAGACCCACAAATGTTTGAAATGATCTAAGACATTTTTGAAAATGACAAGTAATAAGAGGCAGGCAGATGTTCCCAACCACATATAGTTAGACACACAAAAGAGCTACAGAAATGAAAGATCTCGACACCGTAACACCAATATAAATAGACAGCTCACTGAGATCAATCAGAGAGTCCGGAAACATATCCAAGGAAAAACAGAAATTCGGTACTCAGTAAAGACGGTATTTTAAACCAGTAGGTATAAGAAATATTTAACCAATAATGGTATTGACCAAGCTTGCCAAAGAAAAAAATCGGATTTCTTTTATACCCTCAAGTAAACTTCAAAGATTAAAGATTAATGATTAAATAGCTTGACAGGAAAAAATTAACAGTCTAGAAAAACAGGGGTAAATGTATTACGTATTTGAGCACACAAAAATATCTACACCGCCAAAACACACGACAAGCAGAGCAAGTAGAGGAAAGTAGCATATCTGAAACACAAGGAACTCTTAGAACTCATTAAGTAAAAAATCAGCAGCCAACAGAAAACCGGGCAGTCAGGTATTCACAAGTGAAGAAATGTTAACGAGCAACAATTCATTATAGTAATTCACCAAATATATATTAGTATATGTTATATGCCAAGCACACAAGCCAAGGTGAATAAAAAACCTTGCTGGCTGGGGTGGCAGAAGTGGACATTCCTTTTTTTTTAATTGCTTTAACAATGGTTCTTTTTTTAAAAAAAAATTATCTTTATTGTTGAAAGTATTACAGATGTCCCATTTATCACCCATTGACCCCGTCTACCCCACCCCCACCCCCTGTCCCAGGCCTTCACCGCATTCTTAAACCTGACTTGTAAGATTATTATAAATTATATAGTTATATGTTAGAACAACTTTCTGGAGGGCAGTTTAGTAATATATGTTGAAAGTGAAAGCATTAAAAATGCTTGACATCAATTCCAAATCTAGAATTTATGTCATGCTGGATATAAGACCTGGACCTAAAGCTGTCATCTTGCAGCCACTGGGGGAGGCAACCTGGGGGCAAAGCCAACACACAGAGAGACAAAGGCACCTGAGTCCTGGTCACCCCACCACCCAGGGGTTACTTTATCCACAGATTCAGTGTTTCGTGAGATGGTAAATTTTCTCTAGAATCTGTCTCTCCCAGCCCAAAGGCATACTTTGATTTCCTGATTGTATTTAGTGGACTTGGACTTTAGGCTTTACAGTCGAGTCGGCAGAAGTGGAAACTGATATACCAGACAAGAGTGCAGGCTCTGGGGTGAGAAACCCAGTTGAAATTGCCAGCTGTGTGACTAAGGCAACTCTCTTAGCCTCTCTGAGCTTCAGTTTGGGCATGGTCCGATGTGGAACAGCTGCTGGTCCGGGCACATGCCTGGGTTGTGGGCTCGATCCCAGTGTGGGCGTGGGGAGGTGTGGGGGGGGCTGAACGATGTTTCACTCTCACATCCGTATTTTCCTCTCTTCCTCCCCTTCCTCTCTCTCTAAAAATCAATTTTAAAAAATCTTATTTTAAAAATGGGGCTAATAAAGATTGCTGAGAGGGCTGAGCCAGAAAACATCCAGGGAGGAAACAAGATGGTGGCGCAGGCAACAGCTGCGCCCGCCGCCTCCCGCAACCACATCAAAATTACAACTAAAATTCAGAACCTCTGTCACTCCTGAAATCTGGCTGCACAGAAGCCCCACAACCAGGGAGCTGAAGAAGCACCGAGAGCGGTAGGAGGGGCGGAGACGCGGGCGGAGGCGCGCCCACACCCGGTGCCACGGTTGAAACCCAGGAGGGAATCTTGGCGGTGGAAGTTTCCCGGACGAGGGCTCCAGGGCCGGGAAGAGACGTCCCCACAACTGCGGGCTGTGAAACCAGGGGGACTGTCCCTGAGGGTCGAGGAGGCTGCGGGAGCCCCAGCAGCTCCTCTTAAAGGGCCCGGCACGGACTCACTCGGACGCTCCCTCTGAGCCCAGCGCCGGGCAGCAGCCTGAAAGGACCTGGGACACTCGGGGAGGAACTAACCTGCCTGAGATCCGGGCGAGAGGCGGAGGGGCAGCTTCCTCCCAGGCAGAGGGGCTGGCAGAGGCCATGGCTCCTGTGGCGAGTCCTCCCCGCACAGCCAGCAGGCAGGTGCCATATTTGAATCGCCAGCACCTGACTCTCACCTTTGGCCCCGCCCCGTGATTCCCGGAGGCCCCGCCCCTCCCCACCTGCAGCTCATCCAGGCCATTTCCAGGGGCTTTTCTGTGCAAGTGGCCTCTCCAGCCTCATGCTCAGGACTTTCCTAAAATCTCTCAAAGAAGCAGCAGCGGGCCCCATATGGCTTAATAAGTGGCCCCAGGCCTGGCACTAGCAGCAGCCTGCATTGGCTCATAGCTTGGCCTCTCCTGGCACCTCCAAGCCCAACACAAGCAGCAGCCAACTACGGTCTGCTGTGCAGCTCATGCTGGGTGGCCCTGGGCAAGGCACTGGCAGAGGCTGACTTTGCACCTCCCGGGAGCCCCAGAGACAGTGCACCTGGTGGTCAGACTCTACCACGCTGGATGACAACCCTACCACAGCCACGAGTGACACACTCAAGGGGCGCACTAAGTGAACACCAAAGCTCCATTGAAGTAAATCCTGCTCCATAGGGGTGTCTACAGCACAGCAGCTCTCTGGCTGTAGTTGCAGCTGGTCCTCACAGCTGATTGGCCTGGGGGTCAGTTCCTCCCAGGGATGCCAACAGCAACCAAGGCTCAACTACAACAGGACACTGCACACAGCCCACACAGGGGAGCACCTAGAAGGCCCAGCTCAGGTGACTGGGAGGCTGAGCCACTGGACCCTACAGGACACCTACTACACAAAGCCATTCTACAAATTCCAAGAGACATAGCAGCTCTACCTAATACATAGAAACAAACACCTGGAAGCAGCCAAAATGTGGAGGCAAAGAAACATCTCACAAAGGAAAGAACAGAAGAAATCTCTAGAAGAGGAACTAAATGAAATAGATCTAAGCAAGCTAACAGATACAGAGTTCAGAATTTGTTTATAAGGATGCTCAACCATATTAGTAAGAGTTACATGAAAATAACTGAGAAAATCGATACATAATAAAGTACCAATTTGAAATGAAGGCTACATGAACTGAAATGAAGAATTTAAAGGGAATCAACAGTAGAGTAGAGGATGCTGAGAATCAAATCAGCAATTTGGAACATGAAGAAACAAAAAACACCCAACCAGAAGAGCAAAAAGAAAAAAGAATCCAGAAATATGAAGACAGCATAAGGAGCCTCTGGGATAACAAGAGGCCCAACATTCGTATTATTGGGATGCCAGAAGGAGAAGAAACAGAACAAGACATTGAAAACCTATTTGAAAAAATAATTCCAGAAAACTTCCTCTACCTGGGGAAAGAAATAGACTTACAAGTCCAGGAAGCACAGAGGGTCCCAAACAAGAGGAACCCAATGAGGCCCACAGCAAGACACATCATAATTAAAATGACAAAGGTTAAAGACAAAGAGAGAATCTTAAAAGCAGCAAGAGAAAAGCAGTTAGTTACCTACAAGAGAGCACCCATACGACTCTCAGCTGATTTCTCAACAGAAACTTTGCAGGCCAGAAGAGAGTGGCAAGCAATATTCAAAGTGATGAAAAACATGGAATTAAAACCAACATTGCTCTACCCAGCAAAGCTATAGTTTAGAATTGAAGGTCAGATACAGAGCTTCTCAGACTAGGAAAAGCTAAAGGAGTTCATCACCACCAGACCAGCACTACAGGAAAAGTTGAAGGGTCTTCTTTAAGAAGAAGCTAATGAACAAAAGAATCTGATGAACTAAATAGATCCAGAGACATTGACGCATGTAACAGATGATCATATTTCAGAGGGAATAGGGAAGGGGGGTGGAGGATGGGAAGAGATTAACCAAAGAAGTTATATGCATATAAGCATAACCCATGAACACAGTCAATAACAGGGTGAAGGCCTGGGAGAGGTTGGGAGCGAGGTGGAGGGGTCAACTGGGGAGGAAAATGGGACACCTGTAATACTTTCAACAATAAAGATAAATTTTTAAAAAAAGAAAACATCCATAAAGTATTTTAATATGTTACCTTGCATATAGTAAGGGTTCAACAAATTCTAGAGCCTTCCCCAATGTGATCCAGAACAGGAGTTCTCATTTGTTCTTAATTAGATGTACACCAATAAATTGGGCACAGCAAAGGGGGTCCCATAGTCTCTGGCAAATACAGAGGCAGCTTTCAGGTAATGATAGGCTGTGTCGATGGGAAGGTATAAAAATTCCATTTACAAGGATGGCCTGGATTGTTGTTCACCGACAGTGAGGAGTAGGAGGAAGGGATGGAGGATGGGCAGACTAGATCCCAGGGCTAGAGCTCTAGAAATGGTGTGGGAGCCAAATGGGGAGCAGTGGGCCCTATGTCCACAGGGCCCAGAATTTGCTTAGGAGAGATGCGAGGCGAGAGGTGCAGGGCATCCAGCTAGAAGGCACTCCCTGGAGAAGAAGCCACTGTGGGGAAGACAGCACATCCAGGGGCTTGCCCCATCCCACTTGGTTGGGAAATACCGACTTCAAAATAATAATTTGATTAAGAAATTCGTGCTTGAGGATTCTCATAATTAGTTATCTCTTGGCTGTTTAGAGAAAAAGGAAGAATGGGTTTTACTTAGAAATTTAGTGCCATTTTTTGTGTGTCATTTTGTGCTGTGGCTTCCCAGAACAAATAACTATTTTGTTTTATTCCTAGAGAAATAATTCATGACACATGGGTTTTTATCACAAAATAAAAATGTCAGACGTTATCTTTGAAACGAAATAAATGGTTGAGTATTGAAATTTTTTGTAAAATATGTTATCTACACTAAATCTTGGTAAGCATCACACTCTCCAATCTTCTTGATATTTAAAATAATGAGTAATTAATTTCTGAGCTGGTTTATTTTTTTCTGCAGGAGATCATTTGCATACTTACATTTTGATACTGAAAGAAATCCTAGAAGCTAAACCTCAAAAGTTGTTGCCTGCCTAGATAAACATCTGCTGCTGTAATGGTGTTTTGAACTGCTGAACTACCATTTAAATATTCTTAATTCTCTTTTTTATAACTGAGTGGGTGGGGAAATGGGGAAGATTTGTAGAGCACAGTCACCTAACTCTCTCCGTTTCATCCTTTACAGAGTTGGAGTTCCCACACGTCACATGCCTTCTGCATGTCGCTACTGTAAGAACGGAAAGGGAGGAGAGGTTGACAAGCACTTCAAAATTCTCAAGGGACCACACAACAAGCCAGTTTCTGTTGTTCACTTCTTAATCATTTGTGACATGCTTTCCTTGCTCAGGTTTAAAAATGTTATATGTACTCTTTGTTACTGATCCACTGGGAACATATATTAGTCATTTCATAAATAATTTAAATGTAAGGACTTTTTACAAAATTAAATTTGTCATTATTTTATCTAAGCAGTAATTCCCGAGCACTTAATACAGACGATGCCCTGGGAATACAGTGATGAGCAAAACCGGTTGTTGTGTCAGCGCTCCTGGAACTCATATCCCCCTAGAGGAGAGGACCAGATACCAAGACGGAATCACGCAGATTGCAATGATTACTGTGGTCAGGGAGGGCTTTGTGGAGGAGGAGGCATTTGGGTTGAGACCTTAAGGGCGAGAATGGGCTGTACGTGGAAGAATTGAGGAAGAACACTCCAGGCAGAGCTTAGCAAGAGCACAGGCCTAGAGGCTGGAATTAGAAAGAAACCAATGTGACTGGAGGGTATTAGGTGAGGGGGAGAGTGGAGCATGAGGACAATATGAAACAGACCAGATCAAACTTCCAGGCAACTTGGTTCATTCCTGAGAAAGCATCCCAAACGGCACACTCCTACCCTTGCGTGAGGTAGGACTGGGTGAGCCGTCCCAGGTTCCTGCACGGGTGAGGGCTGGCGGTACATCGATGCCCGGAAAAGCTGGGTATCCTGCCCAAGGAGCACCAGTGTCCACTGACCACCTTTCCCTGCACCAGCTCTTGGAGGTGGGCAGGAGGGTGGGTGACCCAAGCCCAACTAGTTAGGCCAGGATTTGGCCTGGGGAGAAAATAAGAATGTTAGTTTGCTCACTTTTTCTCTGACTTCAATATATGGGGCTCTTCCTACTAAACCAGGGCCTTCTAGAGATACCGGTGATGGTGGGTATGTGGCTGCACCAAGACCAAAGTCTTGGCTCATGAGGCCATCAAGCCCTCTCCACAAACGGTGCAGGAAATGACGGGTGTCCAGCACTGCAGAGACTCTGGCAGCAGGTGATTTCAGCGCCCTTCCCTTCTCTCCAGAGGCCTAAGCTGAGTCACCAAAGGGCAATGGGAGAAGAGACACTTGGGCCACCAGCTCTTAGTTCTACCCTTCCCAGGAGGGGAGGGTTTAGGTGATGTCCTCTGAAAATGAGAACTACAGCATGGGAACTAGACCACGAGTGCTCGAGATTTCTGTCAAGCTCCAGATAGTAAGTTTCTTTGGCTTTACAGGCTGCATACTGTCTCTGCTCCACTTTCTGATTTTTTTCTATTTGTTAATTATTTTTTATCAACCCTTCAAAAAGATTAGCAACTATTCTTAGCTTGCAGGCCTTACACTGGATCTGGACAAATCAGTTATGGTTTGTTGACCCCTAAACTAGACTTCATTGCTCCGACAAACTTCAAATGGAGGCTACTTAATTCGTGCTAAGCACCAAGTAAACATTTCTTTTAATCTTTACAAGGAGCCTTGGAGGTAGGCCTTATACAGCAACCCCATCCCCACCCCCAATTCCACACACTCATCTTCGCTTAATAGTCAGGATACAGAAGCTTGGAGAGGTTGAGCAACTTGTCAAAGACCATGTGGTGAACAAGCGATAGAAGCAAGATTTGAACCCAGGCCGTCTGATTCCATGGACCCTGGTCTTAACCACTACACTATACTATTCCCACTAGTAACTAGAGATATGATTTTGGACAAGCCCATTTTCTTTCTGGGTATGGCCTCATCTGTACAGTGAGGGGGTGGGCAGTGTTTCCCCTGTAAGAGGCACACCCGCTGGCATGTGAAATCATATCCATGGTTCACACACAGCATTAGATTATATTGATTCATAGAGTGAGAGATGATTACCTTTCCAAGTCTCTTTTAAGTCTTCCAATGATGTCAGGGAAAAAGGTTCAACCCGATGCTGGCATATCTTTAACACCTTCCCAGCACATTTTAACTTCATTTTTATAAGAGCTTTCCATTTTTACTGAGCTCCAAGGCCCAGTGTCTTCAGTAGGCAGTGATATCTCACTAGAACTTAGTACCACTGTTGTAGTCTTATTGTTACTTTCTGTTGTTGCTGTCATGGTTTTATTTTTATTGGGTTTTTTTATGATTATTTTCTATTTGTGTAAAGTGTTAGTGTTGCTGTAGCTGCAATTCTCTTGCCCATTTCTTCATAGTTATAAGATTGCTGCTGAAGCTCCTGCCATCACATTCATGGCCAAATTGAAATCAAGGGTAAGGGCAGGTTTCATCTACTTTTGTCTCCTATTCCCAGGAAAGTAAAAGAAGTCTACAGACATTGCATTGATCCAAACATGTCACAAGGCCCTCTGTAGCAGCAAAAGAAGCTGAAAGAGTGGGTGCTTAGTTGGGCACATCGCCACCCTAAACCAATCAGGGCTCTATCAGCAAGAAAAAGGTGTAGATACCAAACTCTGTAATCAAAGTGTTTGCCACAGGCCTTCTGAATCTTCTCCTCAGTGCCTGCAGAGGGCAGGTATGCAGGAGTTGGGAATTTAGCAAAAAGCCAACTCCTTTTTACCTTGTTTGGCACCAAGATGCCCCCTCTCCCCATAGTGCGGTCGAACCCTGATGGTTCCTCATCATTCCTAAGGAACAACATGAACCGAGAACAGTATTGCCACAGACTCTTACAGTGGTGGTGAGGAAAGCTTATGGGGCTGTCCCCATTGGTTACTACAGCTCAGCGTGCTAAACAGAAGAACCCCCACCTTGCACTAGCCAGTTTGATCAGTGGTTAGAGCATCGGCCACAGACTGAAGGGTCCCAGGTTCAATTGGCCAAGGGCACATACCTTGGTTGCAGGCTCGATCCCCAGCCCCTGTTGGGGCATGTGCTGGAGACAATTCTCACATCGATGTTTCTTTCTCTCTCTCCTAATCTCTGAAAAGCAATAGAAAAATATCCTCTGGTGAGAATTAGAAAAAAAAGAATCTCCACCTTTTCAGTTTCTAGTACATAGAACATACATTTTCTTAAGCGCACATACCTCCAAACATATACCCTAGAAACTAGATTTAAAACCTTATAAAAGTCTGTTTATGTGTAGCTTTATCACAATTTCAAAAACTACTGTTCAAAATGAAGGTTTTATTAAACATTCACTTAGTTCACATACACATACAGCCCACTGTCCCCAGGTGCCTTCCCAGGTGCTGATACAGGGGTGAACCAGACCCGCGTGGCCTACGGGACGTCCATCCCCCTGGGAGAGGCGGACTGAAAATGCTCGGAGAGCAGGAGTGCTGGAGGAGTGAGAGCTGAGCCTGGGAGCCAGGCTTCAGGCCTTAGCACAAATGTAGCTGCTTCCTGGCTGTGTGGCCTTGGGATAATTACTTACCTCTCAGTGCCTCAGTTTCCCCATCTATAAAATAATGAGGATGGTCAAAGTTACAGGGCTACAGTGAAATTGCTTTCTGGCTCATAGTGACAAAAACAGCCCCATCAGAGAGCTGGGAAGCTAAGATACAGAGTTTAAAAAGGTAAAACCTGAGAATGACAAATTAGCACCCACCTCATTTGGTAGCTGTATGTATTCCACAGCTTGGTTCCCATAAAGTGCTTAGAATTACGACTGGTATGTGGGAAGCGATCGATAAATGTTAGTGACTATCCCATCCCAAGCACTGAGTTTTTACTTAGTGTTAGGTAAGATTTCTAAAGATACTAAGGAATCTTCAAGGCCAGTGCTAACAGGCACACTTGCTGCACCCTTATACTTACGGTGGAAGAGTTCCTCCTAAGACCCCTGTTCAAAGGAGTGCTTGCATAGAGATGTATTTGTGTGAGGCGCAGAAGCTGGCCCCAGGCATGAAAGACAGTGCTGAGACTTGGGAATAAAGTACAGTAAGATTGAGGGGGAAGGATTAGACTGAGGTTGCAAAGCCTGAGGTTGCAAAAACCCTGACAGACAGCAGCTCAGGAAGCTGCATTATCTCTCACCCTCCTGCCCCCGGTCCCCATGCTCTTCCACCCCACCCCAGCTCCTCCTTCATTAGAACCCCTGTGGCTGACTACTATTATATCAGCATTTCCAATAAAGTGAGAAAGGGAAAACACAGCCCTGGGCTTTCATGGAAAGTATTTTAACTCTCACAACTAGAACCTCTGCCTTAAAAATATACATATATGTTTTAAGATCTTTAACTTTTCCTACAGCATCTCAGTACCCAACCTTGTCAAAAGTATCTTTGCTAAGGAATGATATTTCCTGAGACATAGCCTTTGTCAAGTGACTCAGTTTGCTATAATACGTATATCTTTTTTTTCCAATGTCAAGTGGCCCAAATTTACAGAGAAAAGGTGGGCACTTGGTATCAGTTTGATGTTGGGGGTTTTTCCACATTTGCAAGGGAGCTTTAAATACCACTCGATGTGAAGGAGTCTTCAGGTTGAGCTCCAGTCCTGTGTCAAGATGCTCCTGACTGTGGTCCTTGCCTCTGCCCTTCTTCTCTCCTCCGCAGCTGGCCAGGGGTGTTCGACCTTGGTAGGGATCAAGGATGTCAAGCACCTCATTGACAACCTACAGGTAAGCTGCAGAGGGGGCACTGATGGGAAAGGCAGCTATGGAAAATGTTCAGTGCATTTTTTAGGAAGGTGAAAAACATATCACTCATTATGGGTTCTTGTCTCTCTACTTTAGAAAGACCCACTGTCAAAATGCAGCTGCAGTGGAAATGTGAGTAAATGCTCTTTTAAGATCTTTTGAAACTGATTTCGATTTTAACATCTGGAAGCTTCACTTTGAAAATACTCTCTTGCAGGTGACCAGTTGTTTGTGTCTGCCCATTCCTTCTGTAAGTATAGCAAAAGAATATAATCTTGTTCTTTTTAAGTGTTTAAGTAAAAATAATTGCCTCATTTGGTATTTTAGATAAACAAATGTTACTTAATTACAATTGTCACAGGTTAGTATTTCCTTTCAAAGTCAGGCTCTTGAAATTCTATATTATACAGGTTTCTTTGTATTTGGTCAGCTCTGTGCCCCTTGAGAAGTGTGATCGCTTTTCAATATTTAAAAGATTCTTTTTAAAATTTGCTTGTCCTTCTAGATTAGCTGTGCCATGTGCACAATGAAATCAAACTGGATCTGAGATGATAGCAAATGATACAGCCCATATCACATTACTTTCTAATCCATCTGAGGATGACTCTAAGGCCACAAAGCAATGTAAATAAAATGACAGCTCTTCCTCTTTTCTCTGGCATTCAGTGTGTGTGCTGTGCCTTTCCCTCCCCCCCTCGCCCTTCCTGTCTACTTAGCTGACTGAGGGTGACCTCTGAGAGGACAGTGGCTGAGGTTGTGGGTGGAGGGGAAGTGGAAGGGCTTCTGGAGGTTCATCTCCCATGTGGGCTGACGGGAAGCATGGCAGGAATTTTCTGGCTAAGGTGAGGAGGAAGAGCTTATCCAAGGGGCCCTGCTTTGCTCTCTCTGAAGCAAGGTCTGGGAGAATTGGAGCTTCCACCCAAGCTGAGGTCAGACCTCCCACCCCACCGTGGCCCATACATTCGATGAGAACAGGACAGGGCAGCCACGCAGTTCTCCTCCACCCCATCCCCCCGTTACAGCCCACGATGCACACAGCCCGAGGCGTCAGCTCCTGCACAAGCACCGGCTGTGTTCAACTGGCACATCCCATCGGGGTTGGTGTGAAGGGCTTTTCTTCTCTGTACTTTCAAACTCACTATTTCAAGACTTGGAACAGGGGAGCAATGTTTGAAAAGGGGACTCAGAACTGGCTGTCTTCTGGGGCCTGTGGGCCTCACGTTCCCTGGATGGAACATACTGAGAATCTCCAGGGAGCGTCACTGCGGACTAAGGGCCTCACCTGAAATACCGGTTGTTTCCTACACTGGCAAGGGACATGTCCAAAAATAATCAGTTTAAGTTACATTGCTTAAATTAAAATAGTGCCTAAAAGCATTCTTTTTCTTATTCCTTCCCCAAATGGTGCGCTGGGTGTCCCTTCATAACCCTGTTACCCCACAGGACAACTGCACCACGCCCTGCTTCCAGGAGGGCCTGGCCCTCATGGCCAACACCACAGCGAAAGCGAGGTTCCCCCTGGTTTTCAACCGTGTGAAGAAAACGGTCGGAGCCCTGCGGAGCAGCAAGTGTCCGGTGAGCTTGCTTTCTTTGTGATATACGTACTCTGCTTAGTTATTTCTATGTGACTGTGACACCAAGTCTATCCGAGTGATAACATTGGAATTGGTTGTTCAAGAGACACCTCAGAAAATTCACCAGAATGAGGATAGGATAGGATAGGATAGGATAGGATAGGATAGGATAGGATAGGGTAGGGTAGGGTAGGGTAGGGTAGGGTAGGGTAGGGTAGGGTAGGGTAGAATAGAATAGAATAGAATAGAATAGAATAGAATAGAATAGAATAGAATAGAATAGAATAGAATAGAATAGAATAGAATAGAATAGAATAGAATAGAATAGAATAGAATAGAATAGAATAGAATAGAATAGAATCTCAGCAAGTGGGATCGGCCTCGGCTAGCCCGACGTTCCCTAGTGTTAGAAAACGCTCACGCCTGCGTTGCCATTTACTCATCTCCACCTAGTGAAAAATGAACAATTCATCTGACTGTAACTGGAAGCCAAAAATCTAGAGAGTCGGGGCTAGAGCCCACAGGACACTAAAGTGCCTAGACATTCAATTTGCCAATCTGTTAGCAACGGAGTGGGAGTTGCAGCCTGCAAGTTAAAGAAGATTTTTTTTTTTTGATTGGCTAAGGAGGTGTTTCTAGGGAAACTCACCCAGACACAGGAGGAAGCTGGCCGCCTGCCCTAACTGCCCAGCAGCACTCACCCCCTTTAGCCGCCACCCTGTCCCTGGAGGGGGGAGGCGGGGACTGAGCGCCCGGCGTTAGCCTCTGCACCCCCTCACAGGAGGCCGCGGGCCCTTCCCGGCTGCTTAATCTAACGCGCTCCTGCCATCAGCAGCGTGTAGCTCTAAGTGCTTCAGATGTACTGCTTCGTGGCGTCGCCTGCCTGGCAGACAATGGTTAGATTTATCACGCTCACCGTACAGAGGAGGGAACTGAGGCTCAGCGAGGCTAACTAACTTTCCTAAGGCTGCCTATTTAATAAGTGGCAAAGCTGAGATTTAAGTTCTGGTCTATGTGACCCCAAAGCCCTGCCCTTCGCCATTGTGCTATAAAATGACCTTGAAAGGACAACACAAAAGGATTATGACAAAATCTTTGGCCTCAAAGTGTCCCAAGGAAAGGTTTCCTCTAATGAGGAGACCTAGGACCATTTGATAGGTGTCCAAGTGTGTGTGTGTGTGTGTGTGTGTGTGTGTGTGTGTGTGTGTCCCCTGAAATCCTACCACAAAGTCAGCCACCTGCGTGTCTACACAAAATGCTAGAGCTGGGCCACCCCACCCATTTGCTGTCTCGAGCCCCCTGCTGCCCACACGCCCCTCCCCCCGGCACCCCTCCCCCCGGCACCCCTCCCCACGGCACCCCTCCCCCCGGCACCCCTCCCCACGGCACCCCCCCCCGGCACCCCTCCCCTCAGCAGGCTCTGGGCAGGGCGGTTCCGGGCAGCTGTCATTCTGTCTTTTTTCACTTTCATCCCCACAGAATTTTTCCTGTGAGCAGCCGTGCAACCAAACCACTACAGGCAACACACTGACATTTCTCAGCAGCCTCCTGGGAGTTTTCCAGAAAGAAAGGATGAGAGGCAGAGCATGAAGATAAAATAGTATTTATTCTATTTATTGAATTTTAAAAGTTGTTGCAATTTAAAAATTAAGTAAGCCATGCTGAATCAAAGTCAGTTGTAATATTTGTTTTAAAACTAAATATATATATATTTGTTTAAAATGTTATATCTTTATTTTGGAATAAATATATATGAAAATAGAAGAACAAATCTGGTCTCTAGGTGATTATTCCCACCTTGCTGCTCTGAACAAAGAGCCACAAACTCTGTCAAAGGGCTGAACGGCTGAAGGGGTGCAGTGACGGGCTGTGGGTAGAGCCTGAGGGCTGCCTGAGGCGTCCTAGCTGTCCGGGCTGGAGAGGGAGGCACTGCCAAGGAGTTTGGGTCCTGAGAAACTAACCATGCGCCTGACGTGGTAGAAGGCGGCAGCATGGCAAGCCAGAAGATGGGCATGTTCCTACACAAGAAAGTGCTTGAAGCTGAGCCAGGCACAGGTCATGGAGCAGAGCCCCTGGGTCAGAGCACAAAGCGAAGAACCCCTGGGATCCATACAGTCATCTGGTCACCTGAGAGACCTCCGGCTAGTGCCCACCATGGGCCAGGGGCAGTGCCTGGCTGGGATGCAGAGGCTAAGGGGGAGATTCCTGAGGGATCCTTGAGCTAGGTTGTCTGGCCACCAGTGTCACTAGCTGTCACCTGTGACGGTTAATTGTGTGTGTCAACTTGATCAGATCACAGGGTTCCCAGATATTTGATTCAACATTGTTTCTGGATGAGATTAGGCTGAGTAAAGCCGATGCTTTCTCCAGTGTGGGTGGGCCTCACCCAATCCCCAGAGGGTCTGAAGGGAACAAAAAGGCAGAGGAAGAAGAATTGGCTCTGTCTGTCAGCTTGAGCTGGGACACTGGTCTTCTCCTACACTTGACCTGGGACTTAGACCATTGGCTCCCTGGTTATCAAGCTTTTGGACTTGAACTAAAACTACCCCACCAGCTTTCCAGGGCGTCCAGATCTGCAGACAGTAGATCATGGGACTTCTCAGCCTCCATAACCTCGTGAGCTAATTTCTATAATCAATCTCCTTGTCTGCCTACCTGTCTATTTATCTGTCTACCTACCTACCTATCTATATATCCATCCATCCATCCATCCATCCATCCATCCATCCATCCATCCATCCATCCTATTGGTTCTGTTTCTCTGGAGAACCCTGACTGATAGACTATTCATCTCACCTTAATACTCAGCCTGGCCCCAGCCCCAGTACTCCTGGTCCTGGCTTCTGTCCATAGTACTTACCGCCTTCTAAGACTCTCCCTCACTTACTAATTTACCATGTTTGCTGCTTACTGCCTGCCCCTTCTGGATCAAATGCCAGCAACCTGAGGGCAGATATCTTTGTTTTGTTTTATCCCAAATGCCTATCCTGAGCCTGTAGTACTGCTGGTCCGGAGTAGACACTATAAATATTGACCAAGTGGATGAAAACCCTTTGAGATGCAAAAGAAAAGTATAAACTGGTGTGTAGGTCAGGAATGTGCTCACTTGGAGAAGAGATGGTACCCAGAACATTCTACCTGTGTTCAGAAAGGTGAGGTCCCTTCAAACACCTCCAGGCCAGCCCCAGGTCTGGGGTTCACATGACCTGGCTACAGGGGAGTGGGCAGCCTGCACTGCCTGGGCTCCCCGGCTCTGTGTGAGGGTGGGCGGAGGCAGGGTGAAGGCGAGCTTCTTGGGGTTGGGGTGGTCTGACGATCAGAATGGCCCTCTCCCCTGCTACCTGAAGGCTTAGAGCCTTGGGAAGAGCTTAGAGGAAACTACTATGGGGACTATTTTTCTAAATACTGTCAAAAATAGAGTTGTTTCCCCTCCCTGTTGGGCTAGAGCATCCTTAGGTACTTTTGATCACAATACTATGGAAAGTTCAGAGCACCAAAGAGACAGAATTTCTCAAAGGGTAAAAGAGATTTATAATAATGTGAGCCCACACTCCCCTATCCAAAAACCTGGGGCCTGGAGAGTCTTCAGCACTCAAGACGTTTAGCCTTTTAGGAAGGAAATACACAGTTCATGGCCATATATTCCATGACACCACAGCAGGGCTGGGGGCAGGATTCCATAATTAAACATTAATATTCTGCAGCAAGACACGTGGGCTGTCACATGAGGGGATCAGGTTTGACAGCTAAATGAGTCTCCATAAACGTTGGGCTCTGGGAGCTGTCTGGACTTCAGAATTGTGATGAGGGACTGAGGGGCATTTCTCCAGCTCTGGCCCCACTCACAGAGGGGCTCTCTCTCCCCTGAGGGCTTACATGGGGCTGGACTGCATGTCACCCAGGAGGGACACAGGATGGCCACCGTGTGGGGTCCCAGGTCATGGCTGCAGGGCCTTCTCTCCTCCTCTCCTCCACCTGGCCCCAGTCATTTTCTGAATGACTGGCCCCAGACACAGTTGTGTCGTGTTACACAATGTGGTTTACAAGCCTCAGCTTGGAGCCGCCCCCTCCTCAAAGCTCACCCACGCTGAGATCATGGCAGGGGCAGATGCTGGTGATTGGTCTTAGCACACAACCTGGGAACACAATTGCTGCCAGAGAGATGGGCAAAGAGATAAGCTGCAATCCACTGTCACAGATTCATCACTAGCAGGGCTTGGTGGTTTCCCTCAGCTTTTCTGCAAAAGTCATAAAACCCACAGGACCCGCCCCTGCCAGAAAGTTCAAAGCAGGCTTCTCAGAGACTGGGTGAGGTGCTCTGTGGCTCGGCTCCTCCTGGTGCCTGGAAGGCTGAGATCCCCTCAGAAGGAGAGCTCACATTTACTGAGTGTTTACTGTTCCCAGGCACTGTGCTCAGCATGCTTTGGGGAATATCTGGTTGGATCTTTACAACCACCCCTTCAGATAGATATATAATCATTATACACAATTATTTCCAGTGCATGGATGAGCAAACTGAGGCCCAGCGAGGTTATATAACTTGCCCGGAGCACACTGCTTACAAGGAGTAAAGCCAAGATCCTAACTCAGGTAACAGACTCTAGAGCCACACTCTTAAATCTGGCCAACAGGGGGATGGCGGCTCTCACCACATCAGCTACCTTGTCCAGGTTGCAAGGACCCAGGCTAAGTTGGTTCCAGGAGGGATTCCAGACCAGGCTACACTACTGCTGGCCAAAGCCAAGCCCCGTGCTGCTGGCCTCAAAGTTGACCAGTCCATGTGCATCTATCTTCCCATCCATCCAATTTGAAACAGGACGCTATTGTAACAGCTCAACGCTGTAATTCCCTCCCTACCCAGACTGTGGCCTCTCTTCCTCTGGAAAGGGGGCGCTCAGCAGAAATGCAAAGACCATTCATCCATTTAAAGTGGATAATTCAATACAGTCACAGGGCTGTGCAATCATCACCACAATCTAATTTGAGAACACTTTCATCCCCCCTAAAAGAAACCCTGGCACCACCAGCAGCCTCCCTTCCTCCCTTCCTCCAGCCTAATCAGCTAGCAATCCACCTGCTGTCCCTATGCATTTTCCTCTCCTGGATTTTTCCTATAAATGGGATCACACGATATGTGTTTTCCCACGTGACTGGCTTCTCCCACTCAGCACGGTGCTTTGACATTCCCTTCACGTTGTAGCAGGCATCGATGCTTCATTTCTTCTTATTGTCAAATAATATTCTGTCTTATGGATGTGCTGCATTTTATTTATCATCCGATAGACATTTGGGTTGGTCCCGCCTTTTGGCCGTTATGAATGATGCTGTTACGAACACTCACGTAAAGGTTTTTGTGAGGACAGATGTTCTCACTTCTCGTGGGCTTATATCTAGGAATAGAGCTGCTGGGTCACATGATAATTTTAACTTTTTGAGGAACTGCCAAACTATTTTCCAGAGTGGCTGCACCATTTTAAATTTCCACCGGCAATGCCTGAGGGCTTCAGTTCCCCCACGTCCTTACCAGTGCCCGTCACCGCCTGTCTTTTTATCGCAGCCACCCTAGTGGGGGCGCGGCTGTCTCGCCATGACTTTGATTTCATTCTTCTAATAACTGGTGATGCACTTTTCATGTGCTCATTTCTTCCTTGGAGAAATATCTAATCAAGTGCTTCGACCATTTGCAAATTGGGCTATTTGTCTTTATACAACTAAGTTGTAAGTGTTCATTATATAGAGTGTCCCCCCAAAATGTATATACACTTTGGATGATTATAAAGTCAGTGTTTATTAACATACAGTTCATTTTCAAAATTTTAAAGAATCTACAGAAGTGATAAATTTTTTTGTCAATGCCTGTTCTCAAATTGATGACCCTTCTGGTCCAGGCACTGCTGATAACGCAAAGCAATGGAATTGTAAACATCAAGAATCATTTTGTTTGGTATTTGTGCGCCCTCAATTCATCAACTGTTGCCAGTTTTGCACTATAATATCTTTATTGTTTTCAGAGAGAGGAAAAGAGAGAGAGAGAGAGAGAGAAACCGCAGTGATGAGAGTCATTGATCGGCTGCCTCCTGCACGCCCCCTGCTGGGGATCGAGCCCAAAACCAGGGCATGTGCCCTGACCGGGAATCCAACCTCAGTCTCCTGGGTCACAGGTCAGCTGCTGAGCCATGCCAGCCGGGCTAAACTTTATCTTTTACGTATCCCCATAAAAAACTCTAGTGGATAAATTTTCTTTGTTCAAAGCTTAGTCTGGCTTCGCCCATTATCTCAAACCAGTTAAACCTGAAAAGGAGTGAAAATTAAGTGAGTTATCACCTGCTAAAGTGTGTATATATATTTTTGTGTCTCAATAATTATAAAGGCAATATTTGTACTTCAACTGCATTTTCAAACTTCCAGTGGCATTTTAGGATGAATTTCCTTTGTTCAAAGCTTCGTCTGGCTAAAAAGAAAGAAACATCAACTGACCTATCAGCTATTAAAGTGTGTATACATGTTTTTGGGACACCCTGTGTATTTTGGATATAAGTCCCTTATCTGATACAGGATTTGCAAATATTTTCTAGGTTGTCTTTTCATTTTCTTGCTGGTAGCATTTGTAACGGAAAAGTTTTTCATTATAGTCCAATTTGTCGATGTTTTATTTTGTCACTTACGCTTTTGGCGTTGTGTTTAAGAAAACTTTGCCAAACCCAAGGTGACAAAGATTTATCCTACATTTCCTTCTATGAGTTTT
Source organism: Miniopterus natalensis (assembly GCF_054644295.1). Lineage (NCBI taxonomy): Eukaryota > Metazoa > Chordata > Mammalia > Chiroptera > Miniopteridae > Miniopterus > Miniopterus natalensis. The sequence goes on from NC_142084.1 coordinate 20,010,223, forward strand.
ATAGTTTTACCTCTTACATCTAGGTCTATGATCCATTTTGAGTTAATTTTCACATATGGTGTGAGATACAGTCCCAACTTCAACCTTTGGCATGTAGATATTCAGTTGTCCCAGCCCCATTTGTTAAAAAGACTATTTTTTCTCCATTGAGTTGTCTTGACACCCTGTGAAAAATCAGTTGACCACAAACGTACGGGTTTATTTCTGGGTTCTCAGTTTAATCCCATTGATCTACACGTCTATCCTTATGCCAGCACCACAGTTCTGATCACTACACTCTTGTAGGAGGAGGGTGTGAGTCCTCCAACTTCCTTCCTCCTCACTAAGTTCATTTTGGCTGTTCTGCGTCCTTTGCATTTCCATGTGAACTTTAGGATTAGCTTGCCAATTTCTGCCCCCAAAAGCCAGCTGGTATTTTGAGAGGAATTTAATTAAATCTGTAGATCAATTGGGGGGGGGGAGGGGGTATTGTTATTTTAACAATATTTAGTCTTTTGATCCATGACATAAAATATATTTCCGTTTGTTTAGATCTTTTAGAATTTCTTTCAACAAGGTTTTGTAGTTTTGGTTAAAATATGCCTAATTATTTCACTTTTCAAATATGTTGTGAGTGGAATTGTTTCCTTAATTTTGTTTTTGGAATGCTTGTTGCTAGGGTATAAAAATACAACTGATTTTTATATGTAGATCATATATCCTGAAGCCATGCTGAACTTGTTTATTGGTTATAATAGTTTTTAAAAAATATATCTTTTTATTGATTTCAGAGAGAGGAAGGGAGAGGGAGGGAGAAAGATAGAAACATAGAAAGAGAGTCATCAATCAGCTGCCTCCTGCACACCCCCTACTGCGGATCGAGCCCGAAACTCGGGCATGTGCCCTGATCAGGAATCGAACCTCGATCTCCTGGATCCTAGGTTGATGCTCAACCGCTGAGCCATGCCAGCTGGGCGGTTATAATAGTTTTTAAATAGATTTCTTGGGCTTCTCTATATACAAGATCATACCATCTGCACACAGAGGTAGTTGAGTCTCCCTTTCCAGTCTGGATGCCTTCTATTTCATTGTCATGCATAGGACATGCATGGAGCACGTGCCCAGGTGCCTAATTGCCTTGGGTGAAACTTCCAGTACAATGTTGAACAGAAGTGGTGAGATCTTGTTCCTGATCCTGAGGGAAAAGCGTCTGGCCTTTCTCCATTGAGCATGATGCTGGCTGCAGAGTTCTCCTAGATGCTCTTCTCAGGCTGAGGAACTTCCCTTCAATTCTCAGTTTGTTGTTTTTATTCTGAACGAGCATTGGATTTTGTCAAAGGCTTTTTCCGCTTTGATTGACATAATTATCCTTTACTTATGAGTATAGAGGTTAAGTCTTTTTTTTTTTTTTTTAATCTTTTTTTATTGATTTCAGAGAGAGGAAGGGAGAGGGAGAGACAGAAATATCAATGATGAGAGAGTTGTCATTGATCGGCTGCCTCCTGCATGCCCCCAACTGGGAATCAAGCCCGCAACCCGGGCATGTGCCCTGCCTGGGAATCGAACCATGATCTCCTGGATCCTAGGTTGATGCTCAACCGCTGAGCCATGCCCGGCCCGGCTAGAGGTTAAGTCTTGTCCTCTGAATGTCCAGAGGTAGAGCTCCTAGATCTAGGGATAGGAAGTAACAACTCCAATTGCAGGAGAGAAGTCAGCGAGGAGAGGTTGCGAGCAGACACAGGTGAGTGCCTGCGCCCCCCGGAGCCTGGAGACTGTGGTGGCAGAAGTCCCGGGAGGGCTGAGGACCTAGGAATGGAGGGCATCGGAGCAGCATGTCCTGTGTCCTGACAAGAGAATGCTACACCAACATGTGGTGTAGCACAGGGAGCCCGGAAGAATCCAAGGCTTTCCCCACAGGACATGGAGGGGCATGGCCATGTCGTGGAGCATAGCAGAGACCTTGTGGTTGGCAGGTAGGGCATGTATGCAGCACAGGACCAGGGCCAATGGGAATGAAGATGCTTCCACAGAAGCCACCGTGGAGGAAAGACCATGCCCCAGGACTAGAGAGGGGGAACGCTAGGTAGGATGGTGTATCTCCAAAGAGACAGAAGCCCCCTCCCTATACCCCCAAACCCTCAAATCTAAAGTCAACCCCAGGACAGGAAGGGGGAGAAAATCCTGAACTGGCTGGTTTAACTTCTAATTTCTGAATTTTACCCTGAAATGGCAAAATCACCTTTTCTGCCATCAGGTAGAATAGATGCTTGAGAAAACTAAATTTAGTCAAGTTCATTTATTTAGTGTATACCTGAGGATGTGGTCGAGTCATTCAGCAGACACCAATAAAGCACAAAGCGAGAGCCAGGTGCCTAACTCAGTACAAGAGTAAAACGCAGCAGCTTCTTCAGAGTCTGCAGGTGTGGAGGGGAGAGACCTGGTCTGCGCTGCTGTGAGGCAGAGCCAAGGCACTGGGGTGGGTCTTATGACTGGCAGGGGTGACTGAGCCCAGAGCATGCTGGCCCCTCCCCACTCTCAGCCAGGGGAGGGAAGCAGTGATTCTCTGCATGGCTTTTCTGGCTCCCAGGTGCTCACAGGCTGAATTCCTCTGCTGGGCCAATGGTTTCCTGGAAACCTCTTTTGATGTCAGCCTGGCAGAGAGGGGCCAGAACCTGAAGGGCTCGAATCAACGCACAGAAAACATCTGCACCCTGAGTATGCGTATCAGATGTTCATGTATGGGTCCAAAGGCCTAGGAGCCAGGCGTGTGGAGCTCTCAGTTTCACCTGCAGAGACAAGGCCCAGGGAGCGATGCTGCAGCCAACCTGCTTTGCCCCCTGAAAAATGCAAATAATGCAGACTCAGGGAGGAAGGCAGGCTGAAACCGGAAACGAAAACCACACAGTGGTCCCCCTCCCCTGCCTTCCTCTAACCCCTATGTTTTGCACTTTATAATTTAAAAACCACTCTTGCACTTGATTCTTACTGAAATCCAGCAGGGAGACCCTGTGTGGCCATTTTAAAGATGAGGAAACTGAGGCCCAGCAAAGGCAAAAGATTGCCAAGGTCACGCAGGTAGGTAGCTGATGACAGATCTGGAACTGGAGCCCAAAGCAAAGGTCTCCTAGTCTGAGACTCATTCCACCGCAGAGAAGTAAAAACACAACAATAAGGGAGACAGGAGACCCAGAAAACAGTAAGAGTAGCATCACAGGGCCCAGAGGCTCTCCCCACTGAGGCCAGGGTGACAAGTCCTCAGAAGCTGCTGCCTGCACCAGGTTTAGTTGACCTTTGCTGCCACCAAGTGGCAATTCTTCAGCTTATCACCCAAGAAAGGCTTCGTGCGACAGATTTTTTGTAGAGCAACCATCTTAAAGGGACCCTGGGGTCAAAACTATTTTCATATTATACTAAGATTGTATCTGCCCTTTTCACTCTCATTTTCCCGTGAGCGTACAATGGAGTTTTCCAAAGACTACACGGCAAGTGACATCACAGCAGATTGAAAGCAGAAGCTTATGGGGACCCACCTATTCTCTTTAAACCAGAAGTTAGGGAGATTTACAAAAATGTAACAGTGCAATTCTTATTTTTTTTGGAAAGCATAGCTATTTTCATAAAACTGTTATGTTAATATGTAATGGGGCTATACTTTAAATAAGTATTTTAAAATTCTGTTTTAATTTCTGGTAAATGTTATAATCTACATAAACAAATGTTCTTTGAAGCCCTTAATCATTTTGAAGAACGAAGGGTCTGGCTGTTGAGAACCACTGTTACGGAGTGTCAACTGATGGTCGTTGGCACCAATGCCAATAAGAATCCCCCTTTTGGGGTGTGGTAAAGAAGGAAAGTTTATTCAGTGCAAACAGAGCTGTGAAGCAGCTCAGTTGTGATAGGGCACGGCTGTGAAAACAGCACAGCTATAGCATGGCTCTGGGGCCAGGCCCCTCCCCGGATAGACAGCTCTGCTCCGTGCTGGGCTGCTTGGGTCTGCTTTGCACTGCACTTTGAGCTATTCTGCTTTGCTCTGCTGTGGAGAGACTTTGGTGTTTCAGCTCAAGTTATTTTAGGGAGACATCCACTTGTTGTTCCACTAATTTATGCATTCATTGGTTGGTTCTTGTATGTGCCTGACAAGGGATGGAACCTACAATCTTGTCATATCTGGACCATGCTCCAACCAACTGAGATACCCAGCCAGGGTCACAGCTTCGTTCTTTGGCGGGAAGGAAAACAGAGCTTAACCTACCCAGCAGCTGGCTTATATGGACAGAAGTCCCTGCCCCTGGTCCATGATTGGTCCATCCTCATGCCAATGAGGGCTTCAAATCCTTGACGTTTGATTGGCTCAAAGGACACTGTCCTGATTGGTCAGAATAGAGCTACTCTAATTGGTCAGAACTGTGCAGCTCTGACTGGATGGGGAAAGCCTCAATCCTATGGATGAAATAGGATTCGGAGCAAAACAAGAGGGCGGGGTAGGTAACAGCTGCACCCGCCCCTCCCCCAACCACATCAAAATCACAACTAAAATACAGAACCACCGTCACGCAGAGCCTCCTCAGATCTGGCTGCACAGAAGCCCCACAACCGGGGAACTGAAGGAGCATCGAGACCGGCAGGAGGGGTGGAGACGTGGGCGGATCGGGGCTGAATCGGAGACATGCCGCAGGCCCACACCCGGTGCCACAGGGTAAACCCGGGAGGGAATCTCAGTGGTGGGGGTTTCCCGGAGGAGTGAGGGGTCCCAGCCCCACAGCAGACCCCGAGCCCAGGGCTCCAGGCTGGGAAGAGACGTCCCCACAACTCCGGGCTGTGAAACCAGCGGGGACTGTGGCTGAGGGTCGCGGAGGCTGCGGGAGCCCCAGCAGCTCCTCTCAAAGGGCCCGGCACGGACTCACTCGGACGCTCCCTCTGAGCCCAGCACCGGGCAGCAGCCTGAAAGGACCCGGGACACTCGGGGAGGAACTAACCTGCCTGAGATCCGGGTGAGAGGTGGAGGGGCGGCTTCCTCCCAGGCAGAAGAGCTGGCAGAGGCCATTGTTCCTTTGTCCAGTCCTCCCCACACAGCCGTCTCGCAGGCGCCATATTTGAATCGCTAGCACGTGACTCACGCCTCTGGCCCCGCCCCAAGATTCCCGGAGGCCCCGCCCCTCCCCACCTGCAGCTCATCCGGGCCATTTCCAGTGGCTTCTGTGCAAGTGGCCTCTCCAGTCTCATGCTTAGGACTTTCCTAAAATCTCTCAAACAAGCAGCAGTATGCCCCATACGGCTTGATAAGTGGCCCCAGGCCTGGCACTAGCAGCAGCCTGCATTGGCTCATAGCTTGGCCTCTCCTGGACACCGCCAAGCCCAGCACAAGTATCAGCCAACTACGGTTTGCTGTGTAGCTCATGCTGGGTGGGCCTGGGCAAGGCACTGGTGGTGGCTGACTCTGCACCTCCTGGGAAGCCCCAGAGACACTGCACCTGGTGGTCAGACTCAACCACGCTGGATTACAACCCTACCACAGCCATGAGTGACACACTCAAGGGGCGCACTTGGTGAACACCAAAGCTCCACTGAAGTAAATCCTGCTCCATAGGGGTGTCTCCAGCACAGCAGCTCTCTGGCTGTAGTTGCAGCTGGTCCTCACAGCTGACTGGCCTGGGGGTCAGTTCCTCCCAGGGATGCCAACAGCAACCAAGGCTCAACTACAACAGGACAGTGCACACGCCCACACGGGAGCACCTAGAAGGCCCAGCTCAGGTGACTGGGAGGCTGAGCCACTGGACCCTACAGGACACCTACTACACAAAGCCACTCTACCAATTCCAGGAGACATAGCAGCTCTACCTACTATATAGAAACAAACACCTGAAAGCAGCCAAAATGCGGAGGCAAAGAAACATGTCACAAAGGAAAGAACAGAAGGAATCTCTAAAAGAGGAACTAAATGAAATAGATCCAAGCAAGCTAACAGATACAGAGTTCAGAATAATGGTTATAAGGATGCTCAAGGATATTAGAGCATCAAGAGTATGACGAAAATAATTGAGAAAATCAATGACATAATAAAGTACCAATTTGAAATGAAGGCTACACAAACTGAAATGAAGAATAATTTACAGGGAAACAACAGTAGAGTAGAGGATGCTGAGAATCAAATCAGCAATTTGGAACATGAAGAAACAAAAAACACCCAACCAGAAGAGCAAAAAGAAAAAGAATCCAGAAATATGAAGATAGCATAAGGAGCCTCTGGGACAACTTCAAGAGGCGCAACATTTGTGTTATTGGGGTGCCAGAAGGAGAGCCAAGAGAGCAAGAAATTGAAAACCTATTTGAAAAAATAATTCCAGAAAACTTCCTCTACCTGGGGAAAGAAATAGACTTACAAGCCCAGGAAGCACAGAGGGTCCCAAACAAGAGGAACCCAAAGAGGCCCACAGCAAGACACATCATAATTAAAATGACAAAGGTTAAAGACAAAGAGAGAATCTTAAAAGCAGCAAGAGAAAAGCAATTAATTACCTACAAGGGAGCACCCATATGACTGTCAGCTGATTTCTCAACAGAAACTTTGCAGGCCAGAAGGGAGTGGCAAGAAATATTCAAAGTGGTGAAAAACATGGAACTACAACCAACATTGCCCTACCCAGCAAAGCTATAGTTTAGAATTGAAGGTCAGATACGAACTTCTCAGACAAGGAAAAGCTAAAGGAGTTCATCACCACCAGACCAGCACTACAGGAAATGTTGAAGGGTCTTCTTTAAGAAGAAGCTAATGAACAAAAGAATCTGATGAACTAAATAGATCCAGAGACATTGATGCATGCAACAGACGATCATATTTCAGAGGGAATAGGGAAGGGGGTGGAGGGTGGGAAGAGATTAACCAAAGGAGTTATATGCATATATGCATAACCCATGGACACAGACAATGACGGGGTGAAGGCCTGGGGAGCAATTGGGAGCGAAGTGGAGGGGTTCAATTGGGGGGGAATGGGACACCTGTAATATTTTCAACAATAAAGATAATTTTTTTTTTTTAATTATGATTCGGGGAAACCTTTATAAGGGCTGGCTCAGATGGCAGAAATGCAGGCAGGCAGTTCAGTTAACAGGTAGGCAGTTCAGCACAAGCTTCTTGGTAAAGTGCAGTTTGTATTAGAGGACCTCATGCAGAAATGGGTGCTAGGCTCTATTTTGTTTTTTAAATATTTTTTTAATTGATTTTAAAGAGAGAAGAAGAGAGAGAAAAACATCGATCAGCTGCCTACCATACATACCCCAACCTGCAGGGATGGAACCCGCAACCTGGGCATGTGCCCTGACTGGGAATGGAACTGGCAAGCTTTCAGTGCATGGAACAATGCTCAACCAACTGAGCTACATGAGCCAACTCTTGTTTTGTTTTTTAATTTGAGTTCAGTTAGCCACCAGCAGCCCTTTTTATTAGGGGTCTTTAATTTTGCCCCTCAGGGTTCACAAGAATAATGGTAATTGTTACTTTTTTTGGCAATAATAGGAATGCTCCCTGTTCATAGAGGTCAGGGTGTCCAGGCTAAAGAAAAGCACAGAGGCAGGAAAGCCTGGAGGGTGGTGGTCACAGAGGAGCTGGTCCAGTGGGTTTGTTGGATAACTCAGCCACTCCTTCAACAAACATTTAAATTCCCATTATGTGCCTGGCATTGAATGGGATGGAAAAATTGGTTGGAGTACAGGGAACCTGGAAAAGAGCAATAAGAGGTGAGCCAGGAAGAGCACCTCTGATGGGAATTACCAAAGGCCTTAGTGGTAGTTAGGGACTCTGAACCTTGCATGTCACAACTTTCTCTTTTTTCCACTATGAAATTATGTTCCTTGAGCTGGACAGCAGGGGGCAGTGTAGCCTTATCAAATGGAACTGGAAGTGGAAGCTCTCAGCAAGAGCTCAGTTACCTTGGAGCCTTAGTTTCTGCATCTGTAAACTTGGTCAGCAATGCTTCTTTCTGCTTACCTCCTCCTACCATGGAGAGGATCGTAAGATGATCAAGAGAAACTGGGAGGGGTTCAGACACCTGAAGAAGGTTGTTTACTGGGTCTCAGCCTTATCAGGGGCATCCAGCAGAAGACCTCAGCTGGCCTTGTGAATACACCGCCACTTCCAAACAAACTGGGCAACCAGGACCCGCACCGGGAAATGGTCTCATTGAGGTGGACTTAAAAAACACATTCTAGGACGTGTTAGAGAAACACATTCTAGGACGTGTCAGGTTCACCTGGAATGGACTAGATGCCAGTGGACATCCCTTCACCAGTGTCTGCAGTGCCTGCCCAGGACCAGTGATACTGTGTGGACAGACCCATCTCTCCTGTCAATAGAATCACAGGCCAGAATGGATGTGCTGCTGTTGCCGACACAAAGGACAGTGTCTGCATGCAGCAGGCGCTCAACAGATGTTTGATGACTGCTGCAGGATGGAGAGTTTAGACTGCAGCCTGTAGATCCGCCTGGGGGACACCCCCCCCCCATTGGCAGGGCTGTGAAGCAGAAAGATCAAGGAGAGCGTACCAAGGGTTTTATTTCAAGGAGGGAACCCTTTGCTAAAGAATCGAGATAAACTAATGAGACTGAACACTTTCAACTGCTTTGTGCCCGAGCAGTACTTTGTCTCGGCGCTGGGTCTGTTAGGGCAGGGGATTTTCAGAGACACGCTTTGAATCACTAAAGAGGGGTGGAAGTGTGGGGAAATCAAGGGGAAAAAAGAGAAAAGAAATCTAGGATATTTTCCCCACTGGGATTTAAGCCAGGAATGGCAAATAGATTCATTTGTATGTCAATTCTGACTGGCTGGCGGTGGCTGTTGAAGGCACTGTGCTGAGAAGGATTCTGAAGCTGCATTCAGTTAAAAGGAGAGGGTCCTATGCCTGACTAAAGGCACCTGCTGTAGGCTGGAAAGTGGGCGTGACATCATGGACATGAGCAGTGGCCTCCCCACATGGTTCTCGTGAGAAACCCAATTTAGAATCATGACATCGTTCTGGAAACCAGACTGTGGACAAAGTATTTTATTTCACTTTGTTTTGTTCCCCATGTGAAAATAAGGCCCAGGGAACGCCCACCCCACCACGCTCAGTGCCACCACCTCTGGAGCGCTTCATCTGCAGGAACCCGAGCTCCGACAGGGTGGGGAGAGCGCGCCTTCAACCACTGCGCCCTCCCTGGGGAGTGAGTCTTCTCACCTTGCGTGGAGTGGCCTTCTCTGGGTGACATCTACAGGGGTCTAACTGGAGAGTAAGAATGAGGGCAGCCGGTGTTTCTTGGAAGCCAGGCAGAAGCATATGATACAGAACCAACCTGAACAAGTTTTCAATGATTTTATTTGGAAACTTAGAGACAACTCTAGGTCCTCCGTGAATTCCCAGTGAGTTTACAGCAGTCATGGGGAGCAGGGTTTGTTTTGCCCCACTTTTTGCCAGGTGCCAGTGCAGATCAGAAATAGATGGTGATCGATCAGTGGTCCAGCTGGAGGGGAGGAGCAGATTGCTTGCAATCAGGACAGAAGGGATTCCGAGGTTAGCACAGGTTCTGGAGGCAGCGCCCTGCAGGGAATGAGGCCCTGGTCGGCTGACACCAGCCCTGGCCCTGGGGAAGAAGGAGGGAAGATAAGACTTTCATCTATGTGGGGTTATCAGTCAGCTAGATGTAGCAGTCAACCCATTTGGAGCTGTTTTGGTAAAGACAATTGGCAAAGTATCACCATGAGACCAGGCTGATGGTAGGCAATTAGGTTGTCTAGGTTATTTGTAAATTTTCAAAAAAAAAAGTATTACAGGAGGAGGATGTATCTTCTTTCTTTGAAAATGAATTTTCCTGAAATTGAAAGTAGGCCACTGAGGTTTAGAGCACAAAAGTCACAGCAGGGTCAGAACAGTGCTTTTCCAGGAAGGTTCTGGAGGCAGGGGACCTGGTGGACAGGTAGGAGTGGTGCATGGGATTCGCTGGCCTCAGACAAGCCTGAGAACTGACCGCTGACCAGTAGCTGGGACCCCCTTTCTATCACTGAAGACCGTCTTCCTTGCACTGTCTGACTCTGGTTTCTCCACGTGAACAGATAAAACTAACCACATCACAAAACTACAACCTCATGCTGTGCTCGCTTGGCTGCAGGTGGTCCTCGGTCACTCAGGTTGACCTGGAGAGAAATAATCGAGCAGATGCATGACAAGAAAGTGCTCTTCTTGCCAGGACCTCGTGGAGCTGGGGGGAGCTCTGTACCTGGCTGTTGGAAGGAGGCTGAAGCTGCTTGGAGCTGGGCTTTGTTTCCTGCAGGCACTTGAAAACAAATTCCATGTCATTCCCACCTTCTGTACTGGGGCACTCTTTTTTTTTTTTTTAATTAAAAAAAATGTCTTTATTGACTTTAGAGAGAGGAAGAGAGCGAGAGATTGATGAAAATATCAATGATGAGAGAGTCATTGATCGGCTGCCTCCTGCACGCCCCCGACTGGGGATCGAGCCCACAACCTGGGCATGTGCCTTGACTGGGAATCAAACCACGATCTCCTGGATCACAGGTCGATGCTCAACTGCTGAGCGACACCAGCTAGGCAGGGGCGCTCTTGAGATAGTGACCATCCTACCACTTCCCTAGAATTATATCATCTCATTGTCCTCAGTCTAGACTAGGAGGGAGGCCCTGGTTTCCATGTGGTCAAGGCATCGATACTACCCTGGCCTGGACCATGACCTGCCTGAGATCTCAGAGCTATGCAGTAAGTTCAAATCCAGGACCTGTAAAAGGGCCTTGGTGTTCTTGGGTTAGAGCGGGAAGTTGACCTCCGTGGGTGAGGCTTAAGATGAGGCTCCAGAAAAGTCACTGGGACCCACCCCCAATTCCAGCTGGGAAGCACCAGCTTCCTCCCCACCCCAGCAGAGGAAGGGCAGACAGACATCTGTGCCCTCGTATGTTCAGGGCACTTTCAGAAAGAAAAGCTTCCAGTTGGGGTGGTCACTGTTCTGAAGGGCCAAATCCAAAACAATCAGGGCTTGGCTTGGTAAAAAGATCTTCCTTCCTCCTAAAGTTGCCAATCGCCGGGGTGGTCACAAGTGGCAGAGTGCGACAGCTCCAGCAAGTGTCTAGCCTCTCTGGGATCTGCCAGGCCTTGGCATTCAACCATCTTGCGGCTGAAGATTCAAGGCCAGGGAAGGACGGCCCTGGACTGTTAAACAGGAGAGCAGACTATAACCTCGTGGGAAGTAGGAGCCCACATTGGGGGCACACGTAAAAAATACTTGGACGAATAATAGGAAGGTCTTGGGATTAGAGGTGTGTTTCGTCCTTTCAGTTTATTTCTTTTTTCTATTTTTCTACAATAAAAATGCATTGATTTTATTATAGGATTTTTTTTTTTTTTAAAGCCACTTTCATCTGTTGAAAGGGGGGCACAGCTTTTAGAATCTGACCTCCCTTCCCTGCCCTGGACATAACCCCAATACAGTAGCTTGTCACCCAAGATGTTCAATGATGCAAAATGCACGGCTACCCTCTTCCCTTTGTGAGAGGGCAAGAAGCCAGGAAAGCTGTGAATGCGGGTGCTTTAGAAAAGAGCTGAAAGCATTTGACTTAAAGCCAGTGTAGGGCTGACCCTGGCTTCCTCCAGCAGCCCGGTCTGTCCGGCCCTTTGCCTGCCTCCCGGGTCTGGCCCATCCAGGCGTCCCGGGGGGCTCGGCTGCCTCGGGGGGCAGCAGGGAGGTTTGCCAGCCCTTCCTGATGAAGATCGTCCTTCCTGAGAGTCTGCAGTCACCACAGCCGGAGCAAATCAGTCTCTTGGTGACTAAAAATTCAGTGACTCCACTTTGTCTTCTGAACTCTGCAAGTGACCAGTCTGTGGCCAGAGGAGGAGAAACGAGAGGAAAAGAAGAGGAAGAACTGAGGAGATACTGGAGGTTGATCGTCTGAGGGGCCGTTTTTGTGCCAAGCTCTGTGAGGAGGCACAGGCCACACAGGGGTGAAATAATAGTCACAGCTCTCCTGGGGCTTTCACGCCGGCTGGGGAGTGAGGAAAATGGTCAGGCGGTTCGAAGACAGGGGCCGGGGTAGAGGCTGAGCAGGGGCCGTGGGAGGGGCCTACAGCAGGCACAGCTCCTCCTGGCTGAGGCGGCAGGGCAGGCTTTCTGGAGGAGGAGACTTCTAGACCGAGGCCTGGATGACAAAGAGGAGTTGATGAAGCCAAGGACAAGGGGGAAGGTGTGAAAACAGGGTGGGGACAGCATGTGAAAAGACCCAGAGATGAGAGTGAGGATGGCATGCTTAGGATGGTGGCGAGTGAGGACGAGATGCTTTACCCAGGGGGCAATGGGGAGCCATTGAAGGCATTTGAGCAAGAGAGTCTCTTGCTCAGATTTCTGTTTTTAGATCCTTTGGGCCGCTGTGATCTTTCTGCAGTGAGAAAGGGAGAAGGAATGGGTGCGGGAGAAAGGAAATGGGGCAGAGGCTGTCCCCTAGAGCTTTGGGAGCCTGCTGGTGGTGCTTAGACTCAGGCTCTGAGTTCAGTAGGGAAGTGGGAAGATGGTGCCCATGTGACAGGGGGTGGGCACCCTGGCTTGAGTCCTCACTTCTGAGGCTGGGTCATTAAATTGTACAGTGAAACTACACTTCTCTCCAAGGGCCATCGATGCTGCTGAATGGAAAAACAGATGGGCATACTGTACAGAGGTCAGTTCTGTGGCCTCAGCTCCTGAGCACCCGCTCGTCCCCAGTCACAGCAGGCGTTTGAGAAGGGCTGTCTGAGGAGAAGGGTGGCGATCCCAGCCCCAGGACTAACGCAGGTTAGATAGGGAACGAATGACAGAGAGATTTTCATGGCAAAGAAGAGAGTTTCAAGCTCTGGGAGGTGCAGCCGGCTGGGAAGGAGCACACTGACCTGGCGCTCAGGGGCTGGTCACGGCGTAGTCCCCTCGGAGGGCCCGCAAGGAGAGCTCGTACCCCAGGAACATGGCCGCACTCATGGGGAAGCCCCGCACAGCGTTCACTGTGATGCCTCTGAAAAACACCTTTGGCAGGGATGGTGTTATCACAGGGAACTGACTGCGTCCTCTGGGGGCCACCAAGGGGCAGAGGGAGGGCTGGTGGTGATGCCCACTCAGGCCCCCATCTCAGGTTGGACCCCCAGAGCCCAAAGGACCTGTGCAGCCGAAGACCACCTGGGATGCCCCAGCCATGCCCCTGCCCTGACCCAGGTCACAGTGGGCGGCATTTCTCCTTCCAGGCCCTGGCCCACATGCACTATGACAAAACCATTGAGCCCTGTGAACACCCACGTCTACTTGTTTAATTGCTGCTCTCTATTGTGAACACACACACATGCGCCCACATGCATGTGCACACATGATTCTCAAGGATCCAAAGTCAGAGCGCTCCACTCCACTTACTCTGCAATGCTGGCCAGAGCACCAGCCATGACCAATACTGTGACAGGTGCGTCACCGGACATCCCAAAGGGCCGGGCGGGGAGAACTCAGGCTGTGCTGCAGAGGGTAGGCACAGAGTCGAGGCACAGCCTTGCCTTTAGTAGCTGTGTTATTTGGGCAAATGGCAGCCTCTGGAATCTCAAATTTTCCAACTGTGAAACGGGGGTAATCATACTACTGACCTGCTACAGTTGTTGAGGGAATGAATGAGACGATGCTGTGAAACACTTAGTGTTGACTGTTGCATCACCGTCATTATCCACAGCCACTGCTTCGGACAGAGTGGCGCTCAGCTGGGATCATCACTGCGAGTGCTGAGGGGCAGCGGCCTGTCTGGATGAGCCGCTAACCTTGGCCTTTAATACAACACTGTACTGCCTTCCCTCCCTAGGGAACATGATAAGATGCTTCCCTTCCTCCCTGAACCCTCTGGCCTGGCGCAAGAAGACACTAATCGATGTGATCTAATCCCAGCCCTCGGAAAGTTTATAACCTAGGAGGGGAGCTACGCCCCAACCAGGAGTAACTACGACATAATGCAGAACGTGGTGAGAACACATAGAGGCTTTGGTGAGCAGAGGAATAGACAGGAACTGTCCTTAAATGTCCTTTCTGGACAAAACAACTAAAGGCAAATGCCTGCCCAAGCATAAATGACTCAGTAACTGTCAGTCATAAGATGCAAATCTGTTAGCTGACTACTGTATAACTTTCTAAGTTGATGAAACAGAGCTGGTGTTGTAATTTTAAGAAAACAAAAATCCAGCCTTTTGCATTTCCTGTTTTCTTCATAGTCAGCCACTGTGGTGTCAGGGTAGGGGCAGGCCACTGTCATTGTCAGGTCATCAGGTGACCTTCCTTCAGGAAAGGTGCCTGAGCCTTGCCATTCTGTGGCAGCCTGGGAGACACAGCTAGAGGGCCAAGAGGAGAGGGGGCCTTGTGGACTTGGGAAGCCTCGGGCCCAAGGAAGGGAGCTGGTGGACAGGATCCCAAAGGTAAGCAGACCCCTCCTCCAAACCCTGGAGAGATTCAGGTAGGGGCAGGCGAGATGCTTATAACAGTAGCACTCCTTCCTCCTGTCTAACCTTTCTGGAATTCCACAGGCTCACCCAGAGTGAATGAATAACGGTAAGGAACTGGGTCAGGCTCCTGGAGGGAAATTCCATACTAGGTGCCTCAGAGGCTCCCTGTGGACCTGGGCTTGGCTCTGCCAGGCAAGGCAAGCCAGGCAGATCCTCCTGTCCCATAGCTCTGGGCCCTGCAGGAGCCATGGGCCACTGCAGATAGACAGATGTGGCCTCCCTCCAACAGCTATGGCTGCCTGCCTCTGCTGTGCAAGGCTGAAAGGTGTCAAAGTGCAGATCTGCTGGCTTTTACTGCAGCTCTCAGAGCACAAAAACACTTGGCTGAGTTGTTCCTCACATTCCCCTGGCCTGTCAGAACCCATGCCCTCTGTTCCTGCTCTTTCTCTGGGCTGCCTCTTACACCCATCACTCTGGGCAGTCTGATAGCCTGTCATTCTTCCTAAGGGGCCAACCCTCTACCACCACTGGGCCTCTGCTGGAATGCTCCTGGATCTGGCTGCACCCTCTAGTAGTCCTCCCATGCCCACCCCAAGATGGGTTATGGCCCATTGCCTTCTGTGCACTCAGTATCTCTGCCATCACAGCACTTCTCGCACCACCTTCCAACTGCCCGTGACTTGCGTATCCTCTCATTAACAATCCCAGCAAGGGTCGCGAGAACAGGACTGCGTGTGCGGCTCATCTCTGAGATCCAGCACCTGCACTGTGCTTGGCCTAGAGGGCCCTCTATAAATCTTATTAAATGAATCAATGGATGGATGGATGGATGGATGGATGGATGGATGGATGGATGGGAGGGAGGGAGGGAGGGAGGGAGGGAGGGAAGGAAGGAAGGAAGGAAGGAAGGAAGGAAGGAAGGAAGGAAGGAAGGAAGGAAGGAAGGAAGGAAGGAAGGAAGGAAACTTCTTGATACAAAAAAGAATGGTCTCTGAGCTGAAAGAGTCCCAGTGGTGATTGCAATAATGGGGGATTCCTGGAGTGGAGAGAAGGCTCCAGACCCCCCAAGTTGCAGAACCAAAGAGCAACCAACCCTGGTGCCCCAGGAAGCTTGTCTACTACAAATGTTACCCTGTCTCTCCTCAGAGTTATCCAACCTCATCCTACTGTCCCAAACCCCTTCACAACAGTCACCTCTGTGGAGCTAAAGGGTGCCAAATCCTGTCTCCAGCATCCTTCTTTCAGCTGATAACTCTCCAAGTATGAGCCATGGCCCCTGTGGCCCACAGTGATTCTCACAGCAGGCAGAGGATGGGTCCAAAACTACCAGGCCTTTGTTCTGTCTGACTTGGGAATGCCCTGAACATCCATGGACTCCCAATCTCCTATCATAGAGGCTGCTTTACTGGTAATCATAAGAGTTACAAAACGGGCTGCTAACATTGGGCACCATCATTATTTTATTGCTTTCCAATTTTTTCTTGCCACTGAGTTCTCCTCCCAGGGAAAGTGGGAATAGCTTAGGGCTTTGCACCTGCCTCAGGGAGCCGCAGTGGAAGCGTTTTGGAGCGGGTACTCCACAAAGCCAGTGCCCAGCCGAGTGGGAGAGGCACCATCCCTCAGCCCTGGGGAAGGCGCTCCCCCCACTGCAAAGAATATGACTGGGAGACATCCCAACCTTCCAGGGCTGTGTGGGAATTTTTGTTACTATATGTATTTGTAAGCAAACACACATACAAATATTCACAAATCTATGTACACACATATATGTATGCATGGGCTGTGAACATTTTTAAAATATATCACACAAAATAACTATGATTGCCTTTGAGCGAGTACCACAGGCACTTGCTTTGAGTGGGAACCACAGGAGGGATATTTATACAGTATAACCTCTTATACCTTTGGATGCTTCCTATGTTCATATATAACCTATATTTTTAACCTTCTAATAAAAATTTTTAAAATTCATCTCAGTCAGTGAGGTGATGAATCAAGCTGCATATGGCTCTCTGCTTAAAACCTATCTGACTATACACTATGGGCCAAATGCTATCAAGCTAAAAATGTTGATCACCTGGCCTCAGTTGCCCTCTAGGACATTTTTTTTTTTTTTTTTTTTTTACAGAGCACAGTAATTTTTAGAGGAAATAATATCAGCAACATGTTTTGCCTCTACAGATATTTTTAGAATTATGGCATTAATATTTCAGATAACAGACAAAAATATCTCATAAAAACAGTATCCCATTTGAATCTCTCTTATGTGTTTCTCTGTACTTGCCGGTTGAGCCATAAACTGTGCTTCTGTCGGGGGAAATAAAAAAAGACAACTGAGATGAGAACTCTAGGAAGATGGCAGAGTAAGAAATACCGGTAAGAATCTGCCTCTTCACCTAGACGACAACTGCATGAGTGGAATCTGTTTGTTTTTGGATCTCTGGAGTTTACTGAAGGCTTGCAACTTTCAGGGGAAGGTTTGGACAGTAAATTGTGAAAATTTCAGTCAATTTTAGCTCTTAGCACAGTAGCAGCTACCCATCCTCTGCCCAAGCCCTGTAGTAGGAAGCTGTGCACTGTTCCTGGAGCAACCTGCACACAGCTTATGGGACACAGGACAGGCAATAAGGACCCTGTCCTCCCAATATTGAAGATCTGTTTCTAATCACTTGTTGCTGTTTCTGGTCACAGAGGTGCCACTGTTGTTTCCCCATGCCACCCCCACCCCGGGACTGACACAAGCCCCTCCCCTCTGGCTGAAGTGACTTTCAGGGAATTTAAAGGGCTGATGCTCCTCCCCCTTCATTTTTCTCTTTTTTAAAGACTAGGACATTCAAAAGCAACTGCATGTTTGGAATTAGAAAGTGACTGAAGATGCCAGGGAAAGGTGCAGGCTCAGAAAAACCTAAGTTCACAGCTGATCCTTGGCACAGAGACAGCCTGCAGCAATCAGAAAAACAAAACAAGAAACTAAAACAAACACTAAACTCAGAAAAGTAAAGAATCTGGTTTCCAGAGTTACCACATTATTAGATTCATATGTCTAGTTTTCAACAACAACAAAAAAATCACAAGGCATTTAAAAAAATAAACAGAAACTGTCCCTGAAAAAGACCTGATAGCAGAACTACTTGACAAAGACTTTAAAACAACTATCTTATAGATGCTTGAAGAACTAAAGGAAAAAGTGGGAAAAGTCAAGAAAATGATATATGAATGAAATGGAAATATCAGTGAAAAAACAGAAAACCCAGAAAGAAACCAAACAGAAATTGTGGAACTGAAAAGTACAATAACTGAAATTTAAAAATTCACCAGATTTGTAGGGAGAGTGATGTTGGCATCATAGCAGCACAAGTCATTGTTTGGTCCCCACCTCAAAACAACAATTTGGTATCCATCCGTGAACAAAAGTGCCTCTGTGGGAGTTGGGGGATCCAGCATCATATACTAAGGGACCCAAGAGAAGTGGCTCCCGTTTGTACATCAGGTGATAGGCAGACAGGCCTCGTAATGGCAGTGGAATCTGCAGGAGTCTGTGAATGGCCCTAGTCCCTGTTGGCCGTGGCCCACGAGCACCTGGAGAACACTGACTTGGGCAGTCTCCCACAGATAAGGCAGCCTTTGTGGAAGTCCAGGTTTCCAGAGGAGAAGTTCCAGCACTCCATTGGAACAAAAACAAATATAAGTTTGGGTGCACTGTAGTGGGCAGTTAGTAAATATTGGAGGGCTTGGGACGAGGCAGCTATATGAGACAAGGCCCAGAGATCAGCAGTAACACTAAAACTAATAAAACTACTACTACTAATGCCAATGACAAATGGATGGCCCTTTCTAAGTCTTTATGTATGACGCATTAAGCTAAGCGCTTTTTATATGCATAATTTAACTTGACCCACAAATATCCCTGTCATTCATGGTAGGGATGGTTATCCTTGGAGAAACTGCGGCCCAGAGAGATAAAGAGACTTGTCTGGATTCTTCCAGTGCACAAGTAACCAGGCCTGGCTTTGAACTCAAGTCTGCAGATTCTGAGACATGTCAAGAAAATCAGGGGCCTATTTGAGGAAGAGCAAAGAAGATGGTTTCTCTGGAGGTGTTCAGGGTGTCATGAAAGACTAGACAGACAGGAATGAATTTGTTTATAACCTTGTATGCCAAGGTTATGGAAGTCTGGTCTTCATTCTGGGACAGTTTAGATGCAGGAAGGGGCTTGGGTTTAGGACAAAACCTTTGGGTTCAGGGAGGAGAAAAAGCAGAGGAGGGAGACAAGGCCTGGTTGGAGGCTGCCTCAACAGCTGAGACCAGAGGTGATGGGGTCTGGACTTGCATGGGTGGGAGAGCAGAAGACAGATCAGGGAGCTGGAACCTGTGAGATGTGATGAGGAGGGGGTCTGGGGCTTCCCATTTGGAGCAGGGGGAGGGGGGCACTGAGCAGTGAGGGAGGGAGGATCTCCCAGCCTATCTAGATGAGAACCAAACTTTGGTGGCACACAGATGTGGGTTGGGGTCTGGTCTGCCACACAGCAGCTGTTTGATCTCAGGTGGGTTACCAGTCCTCTCTGAACCTCTGTCAGGTGGGGCGCACACCTACCTCCTCCGTAGCCCGGGCAAGGACTAGATGAGACAAGTTTCTCTTGTGGTGCTTGATAAATGGTAACCCCCAATACCTCAGTTTCCCTTCTCTACAATCTCACATCCCCCCCTTCCAGGGACTGACACCGACCCCAAGTGACTGCTGCGGGGCTTACTTTAAGACCGTCCTTCTGGTAACTCTGGGAGATACAGTCCAGGACACCTCTGTATTTGTTTAAATAAACCCCGTCAGCTTGGAGCCGACTTTTCACAACATCCATAGGAGTCGCTGTCCCCCAAGAAATTGCTCCTGTAAAGAGAGAGACAAACAGGTGTCAGGGGCTGGCTGGTTGGGGTGTGGAGGGGACCCTGCAGATTTCTGCCATTCAGGCCTTAATAAGCTGCTGAAGGAAGTGGAGAGCTTCAGGGTCAGGGCCTGTGAAGGCTGTTCCTGAGCCTCCCTTGCGACCTGCTGTCGGACTTCACAGAATTACCTTCCCCCTGTAGGCCTTGGTTTGTCATCTGTAAAATGGGGCAGCCGTACCTGTCTTCACCGGGTTGCTATGGGGATAAATAAACAGACACACGTGAAGCATTTAGCACAGTGCCTCGTAAGTGGAAGCCTTTATTAGCAGCTTTTATTGGAGAAACAGGAATAGGCCTCACCAGTGCTTTGCACACCTTTCCAGGGTGCCAGGCAAGAGCTCAGGCTGAGGCCTGAGGCTGAAGGCTTGCAGCTCCCCAGAGGCAGGCTTTATCCTGAACATAAAGAAACTAAACAAACACTTGCAGATAGGCTGCTGGCCAAGGAGGGGCCAGCTTGGGGATTACGAAGAAGAGTAGGAGCCGGTCTTTAAAAATCTCTTATCTTTTCCAGATACAGGGAATGGAAGCCTTAGGGCCTCCTGCGCCAGGGTCATTCTCGTTGGATAAGCTCAGGTGCCCTGGTTTGAGCACTTATGTAACTTTAAGGGACTCTGGGAAAACAACGCAGGGTTATTGTGTAAACACAAAAACTAGCACATTCTTGGATGGGGAGAGAAAAACAAACTGATGCCAAAGTTCAAGGAAGCTGGTTTGCAGGTTTTCTAATTGCTGCCAAGAGACTCCTCAAAGAGGCCTTTGCCTGCCCCAAGTCCTCTGCCCACCCTGGCCTTCAGTGCCTGTGGCCATGGCCCCCAGGGAGCCCTCTGGACCTCTCCTCCTGCCTCCTGTCAGGATTACAGGCTGCTTCCCCGGCACACTCCCCGTCCCTCAGCCCAGGGCCAGGGTACAGATGGAGGTTTGCCTGCCAGGCCACTCACACCTGCTGTGCTCTCACCAGAAAGGAAAGCAGGTGGGGCTTTGTCTGTCCTCCCAGCCAACAAGCACTTCTGGGCACTTGCTGGGAGCCGGTATGAGCCAGGCCTGGGGGGGGGGGGGGGGCAGGGAAAATACTGGTGTTTGGTGGCTAAGACGTGGGTCTTGTTATGTGTTGGCTGAATTTCATGCACAGCTAATTGTGATGATGAAGGGGAGGAGGAAAGACAATTTTCTTCTCTCAGCATCAAACACGCCATGTTATCAGCTTCTTAAAAAGCATCCTCTCTTGACTTCCATGCTCCCTCTGGCTATATAGCTGCATTTCTCTGCCCCCTTAGAGCAAGTGCTCCAATTTCTTTTATCCTACTCTCTCTCAATCCCACTTCAGTCATGTTTTCACACCCTTCTCTTGACCAAAATGGGGCTTGCCAAAGTCCCCGATGACCTTTGTCACATAGTCCCCTATATACATCACAGGGGCCATGGTGGGGAGAGAGGCATGGGCAGCCCGCAGCAAAGAGACTAGTGGGGCTGGAGCACAGCAAGGTGGGGCTCGGAGGCAGAAGGTGACTGCAGACGGGTAACAGGCAGCCAGTCGCAGAGGGCCTCAAGAACCACTGCAGGGACATCATCTTCTAACCTACGTGACATGGGGATGCAGTGTGAGTTCTGAGCATGAAGGTTAAGTACTTGGTCATGGTCACGAAATGAGTAAGTGTGGATGTGAACTCGGATCTTTCAGACTGTGGAGTCCCTGCTACTGTCTGCACTAGCTGTGTGACCTTGGGTTGGTCACTTAATCTCTCTGAACCTGAGCTTTCTCATCCTGAAAAATGGGGAGACTCATTCCTACCTTCTGGAGGTAATGAGATCCTTACACGAGAAAGGTGTATAGTATGCCAATATTCAAAAAAAGTGAACCGTAGTAACCAATTTCCTTTGCAAAGCTCAGTAACACCTGACACAGAGTAAGTGCTCAAAACGTATCTTCTGACTGAAAGTGGAATGAGCCCAAATAGGGACTTGCCATCCCCACAGGTTCAGTGGAGAGGGGGTGGAAGAAAGGGAGGTCCATTCTGCACTCCTAGCTCTTTCTCTAGCACATAGTAGGTACTTAACATGGAATTGCTGGATGAGGGCTGAGCAGGTAGGCCCCCCAGCTGTCCCACTCCAGTGGCCGGCACAGGGACAGGGATCAGTATTGCTGCCTTACCTGCCACACCACCGGCCAGCCACACAGCATAGGGGCTGGGGTCTGCACAGGCATCGGATGTGATCCAGTCAGTCACGAACACATAGGGGATAAAGTAGAGGCAATAGCCAGGGACATCCCTCAGCAGCATGGCGTTGGCGCCCCGGTAAAGCCCCGCCAGGCCCTCAGTCCGCACAATGGTTGCAATGCAATGCACAGGTCCCTGGTAGGCTGGCCGCTCCCCAAGGGCCACTGCCCTGGGCTTCAAACTGAGGTTGGCTGCAAAGACACGGCGGGGGAGAAGACAAGTGACTCAGGGGACAAGAGACTGGCCATCCTCTGGCACTGGAGCCAGCTCAGCCCATTGACAGTTCCCACTCCTATGGCCCAGTGCTTTTTACCAAACCTTCTGACCTCCTTGGCAGCTCAAACCGGGACCCTGGAGTCCCAACAGAGAGCCCCTGCCAACATGTGCAGCCAGATCGGAGACGACCCACCCAGGTGATAAAGCACCAATTGCCTTAGAACGCCCAGGGGTTTCTGGTCAACCATCACTATGTCTTTCTAAGCAGTTGTAACTGCAGAATGCCCAGGACCAAATATTAAGAGCTGTACCAAGCTCTTTCTTGAAGCAGAGGCTGGAAAATCCAGCACACTCTGTGTGCATGCGTGTATGTGTACTTGTGTACAGCGTGGTAAAAGGACACGAGCCCTAGCAAGGTGGCTTAGTCAGGTGGAGTGTTGTCCTAGATACCCAAAGGCTGCAGGTTCATCTCCGAGTCAGGGCACATACCTGAGTTATGGGTCCATTCCCTGATCGGGGCTCATACAGGAGGCAACCAACTGATATTTCTCTCTTATACCAATAGTTCTCTCTCTCCCCCTGCTATAAAAATCAATTTAAAAACATATTTTTTAAAAGCACATCAGATTTGGGCCCAGTTCCAAATCCTGGCCCCCCACCTACAAATATTTTGCCTTTTTCCAGCTTTTGTTCCCTTATCTTCATAAAGAAGACTGTATTGTATATTGAAAGCTGCTGAGAGAGTAGATTTTAAAAGTTCCCATCACGTACACACCCACCAAATGGTAACTGTGTGAGGTGATGGGTGTGTTAACTAACCAGAACTTGGTAATCATTCACACTATACACGTACATCAAATAAATCACATTGCACACCTTAAACTTGCTCAATGTTATACGTCAATTACATCGCAATAAAGCTGGAAAACCATTTGTTCAAAAAAGAAAAGAACAGGCTGTTGGGAGTATAAAGAAGGCAATAACTATAAAGTGCTCAGCACTGTTCTAGGAACATTGTAGGGGTGCAGTAAATTATCCACAGATTATTACTAAGACCAAGGTTGACAGGCACTGACCGGGTGCAGAAAGTGCTGGCTGGAGGGCTGGACAGTCCTCACTGACTCACTCCACCCTGGTGCCATTGGCCCCTCAAAGTCCAGGGCACAGGGCTGCTATCTCCTTGTCTGACCTCCAGGGTCTCTGCTGGCAAATCACAGGCTGCCTGTCTGGCTTCTAGGGGTGTGCTTAGCCAGCAAGCAGTGAGTCTGTCCCTTAGCTTTAATCCTTCCACCCGTCTCCATCTCTGATGTTCATCTCCTCTGTACAGACCCGACAGCACAGCTTCGACTCATGGCCAGAGAGACCTCCCTGTCCCCATGCAGATAAAGCAGACTCATTCTCAACTTTTCCCCATCTTGAAGAACATGGCATGCCCAGGAAAGAGGACTGCTCGTGACCACATGCCTATTTTGCCACTGGGGTTTAACTGCCAGTATGCACCATCGCAATCTGCTTTTACACATGCTGGTACAGAGGCAGATCCATTTCATTATATAGTTGAACTTCCAAGTCGCTTAAGTGGCTCCACCTTTATCAAAGGAAAAGTTAGGCCAAAATATTCAGCTTCATGGTGCCAAGCCCAAACTGGAGATTTGGGAGTAAAATGCAACCTGTCCTTTCACACACCTCAGTGAGGTGGAGGAGGAGGTTTCTATTTTTCTAGGAAGTGTGCTTGAACAAACTCACCCTACATTTTCCTTTTGTGGGGTGGGGGTGGGGGAGAGTAATCACTGCCATGCGGGTTAAAACAACTACAATGTGGGCAGGTGACTGAGTCCCACTCACTTCCACAGCAGATCCCACAGGAAGTGAGCCACTTTTAGTGGCCACTTTGGGGGGCACAGGGTCCTCTGAGCTCAGAGCAAGATCAGACACTGTGGTCTTTGAAAGCCCACTGAGAGGTCACTGGATACCCTAAATCTACCACAACACCGCTGGGATGATCCTGGGAAATTTTGGCACTAGACAAAATAGATGTAATTATCCCAACATGTAAACTTTGCCTGGGCCACACTCATGTCCAAGTACAGTGATCTGAGTCAAAGTTTTCATGAATCAGCTATGGGAATGATGTGGCTTTCAGAAGTTACTGTTTGAAGGAGGGTGTCTGAAAACATTCTGCTTGCTTGGAGGTACAGATGTTGAAAAAAGTATTTGCCCAACCTCAACTGGTGCTGTGAACAAAGAGCCTGAACTTCTTTCCTTCTCTTTCCAGAGGGAGCAATAAGGAAATTCTCTCTCATCCTCCCAGCTTTGTTCCATAAGCAATCTAGCTTTTATTGCTTGAAAATGATCCATTTATGACTATTAAAACAATAAAATTGTCATGATGACTACCATCACTTGAATGCTGACTTGAGATACTGCGAAGCCCCTGGAACTTCACCCAACTCCCTCATCCTCAATATTTAAAAAACAACCTTTTTATTTGGAAATAATTCCAAATTTGAAAAAAAAAGTACAAAAGAGAGAAAATTGCACAATGAATACCCTCATATACACTTTACCCAGATTCACCTGTTGTTAACATTTTACCTCATCTGTTTTATGGCTTGTGTGCTCTCTCCCTCCCATCCCCCTTCTCACTCAAACACGTACACGCAGTTAAACTGAGCAGGTGCCATTGACCCCATACCTAAATTGCCTGGGCTGTGTTCACCTGCAGGTGACAGTGACCTGACCTGGGGTCAAGGTTTCACACGTCAGCTATGGGTGTGATGCGCGTATCTGATAAGGTCCTCCTGGTCTAGGGGTATCGGTGCTGGAAAACCACTTGCCAAACCTGGAGCCAGCCTTGTGAACAGGGCCCGAACCTGCACTACTTTTCTTTTCTCCCCGAGCTAAGCAAGAAGAAAATTCTTTCGCATACACATACATATGTAATTTCATTTTCTGAACCATTTCAGGGTGAGTTACATACAAAATGGCCCTTTACCCTTAAATACTTCAGAGGATGTGTTTGCTAAGAATAGGGTATTGTCTTCTACACCACAGTGCAGTTGCCAGTTTCATAACCGACATCGACAGTACTGTTATCTAATGTGCTGTACACTCACATTGTCGTTTGATGTCAGGATGACCTTTAGAGCATTCCTCCCGCTCCCCAGCACAGCATCCCACTCAGGCATTGCATTTAGTCACCATGTCTCTTTAGCTTCCTCTCATCTGGGGCCTTTTCACAGCCTTTCTTTGTTTTTTTTTTATGACACTGACACTTTTAAGAGCCACTGGCCCCCTTTTTGTAAACAGAACTTTCCTCATTTGGGGTTTGGCGTTTCCTTGTTACTACGATGAGGTCATGCTTTCTTGGCCAGACCTCCTCCCTCTTCTCATCTCTTTTCCTATGAAGGCTCATTACTCTCAAGAGCCTTCTCTGGCCTCCTGTGCTTGTTTTTAGTTTGTGTTTTAAACTGAGGTATAATTTACATTCAACAAAAGGCATAGCTAATAAGTGCACAATAGCTGAATTTTGACAATTGTCACCACACCCTACTGAGAAAATGACAACAAACTGTTGTGGTCTCAGCCCACTCAGCAGAGCAGAGATTCCAAGCCTACCTACCCTCTCCTGCTTTTCAAGGTAAAGAACTCGGTGACATCAACATGTCACTCAATGAGAAGCAAATCTTTCTTTTAGGCAATGGTTGTTACGGGCCCATCTGTATTAGCAATAGTCGTATGGAGGATTCATCTGGGACTACAAAGCAGAAAACAGCAAAAAGGTGCTCTGTGGATCAGCCAGGGCAGCGTGGCCCTGGGAGGCGTGTGCCCTGGGAGCCCCAACCGCTAGACTTGGAAAAGCACTGAATGAGAGTTCTTAGTAATTCTCGCAGTGGACCAATTTCAGTTTGGGAAAAACAAATTTTGCTGATCCCTAAAAACTGCCTTGGGAGGTTGCTGGCAAGCAGCTTTTGGAAATATGCACAACCGAAATCCACTGACTTGCATGTTGCTTGTGTAAGGGCACTGAGGAAGGAGGCCAGATGCTGGATCAGTGCAGTGCGTCTTCGCTTAACGTTGTAGATCGGGTCCTGCAGACTGACTTTAAGCAAAGTGACACGTAAAGAAACCACTTTTACCACAAGCTAATTGACATAAACAAGAGTGAAGTTTTCCTACAGCATATTTCTGGTCACGGAAACATCGCCAAACTTCTAAATAAAGAACCAAAACACCTGTAATATTAGACATTGAAATAAACGTGAGCTATACATACATTTAAGAAAGATTAATAAAAATCAAGACGGAGAATTATTTTCCAACCTGACTATTCCTGTTCCGGTCAGGGTGTGGCAGGACCCACCCTGGACACACACACACTCAGACTGGAACAACTTACACACAGCAAGTCACCTAACACTGGGACGTGCAGGAAACCTGAGGACCCAGAGAAAACCCATGCAGGCTTGGGAACCACATGCAAACTCCACACAGACAGTGGCCCCAGCCAGGAATCGATTTTTTTCATCATCATCGTTATGAAATGACGTTGACTGAATTATATTATTCAAGGCCCTGCTGTGCTCGGCCCGCACTGAGCCACTGACTCTCAGCCTATTGTGTCTGAGCCGTCAGGACTTGGGCTTGGGATGTGCACATGCACGTGAAGGGATTCACGGTACGTTTATTTTCTTTTAGAGTGAAATGTACTTAGTTTCTCTAATTAGAATTTTTGTTCTAAAATGAGGATAAGATCAGGAATCAAATCTGCTCATTTCTTATCATGACTGAGTGCTGTGCCACTGAGATCCTTTTTTGCTGTGCTCTCTAAATCAAGAGCCAATTACTTTTTTTTTTTTTTTTTAAATCTTTACCCCAGGTTATTTTTTCCACTGCTTTTCAGAAAGAGTGGAAGGGAGGAAGGGAGGGAGAGAGAGAGACATCGATGTGAGAGAGACTCATCGATTGGTTGCCTCCAGCATGAGCCCCGATGAGGGCCGGGGATCGAGCCTGCATCCAAGGTACGTGCCCTTGGCTGGAATCGAACCCGGGGCCCTTCAGTCTGTGGGCCGATGCTCTAACCACTGAGAAAAACCAGCTAGGGCAAGCGCCAACTACTTTTTACAATGATAGATATGGATTATTTACCTCAAACACTAACTGTGTTTTTCTCTGTTTTCCCAAATTCAGTTAGGATCAACTCGAGCCCATGATACCAAGACTGGCAGGATGTCCAAAGTAAATGAAGTTGGCCCCCATCCTGCTCCTAATTTTACCCTTGAAGTGGAAGAGGGCCTACAAAATCCTAAAAGACCCTCTCCTCCAGGCTCCCCTACCTTGTTCAGAACGGGCCCACTCCTTAGACCACATGCTGTGGCTCTGACCCCACAGCTAAGCACCAGCGGCCTGTGCCTTGCTTGCCTCCTTCTTGGGCTAGGAGGTCCCTTTGAAGAAGGCTCTGCAGAGGGCAGGGGGCTTCCAGGTTTCGCCAATCCTAAAAGGTACCCATGCAAGCTCTCTTGGGGGTCCTCCCCCCTCAAAGGGGCTGAACTGACCCAGACACAGGTCAGGGTCCCCACGGATCTGCCGCTACTCCTCTTCTCAGAACCCAGGACCACACCACAGCCGCCACTGTGCCCTTCTTAGATACAAAAAGGAAGACGTTTCATATCTTTCCTGTTCTTAGACAGTGCTGTTCAATTTCTTCAATGGGCCATGATCCTGCAAATAGGAAAGCTTGCAGAAACACAAAGGCTGGTCACTGATTTATGGGCGTGAGGAGGGCCTGGCCCTCAGTAACACAAAGGCCTGGTCACCCTCTGGAAAGGAAAGCACCACCAGGCCACCCCTGCATGTGTGCATATTGGGGGTCACTTTCTATAGCAAATCCTTGACAAATCAGCCATCCACAGATGAGGCCCTACTGGTCCCCAGTAAGTGACGTGCAGGTTTACCGCATGTCCCGTGCTCAGATATGTCCAGGCCAGGGGCATTTAAATGGAAGTTGCGAACATGGCATTATTCCAATGGACACAAGAATACATAAGCGCTATAGACTGAGAGAACTCCTAAAATATCTGACACGTACATTATGGCCATTTTTTCTGATATGTGCAGGTGCTATTATGGAGAACACAAAAATATTTACTTAAATATTCTAATAACCCACAGTAGCTTCTTGTCATATGTGTTTTCTTAACCCACAAAAACTGAAAGGACAGTTGCTGTTCTATGGGTTGGATCCCATTTTATATGTTAAAAAGGCACTCAGAAGAAGCTGGGAGCTGCCAGCCCATGCCATACGCTGTACCCCTATTATGGTCTGTCCTGATTGCTGCTATTTTCCCCTAACTGGTATTTATTTTTTGCCACGAGTGAATTTCTAGATGGCAGGAATCACACACTGCGGTGTGTCCCCAAGCACTGTGACCTTGTGCCTGGAACTGTGCCTCATATATGCGCTTCAACATCCATTCAATGACACCTGAGCATCTGACTGGGTAGGTCTCAGTACCAGAGCCTCCCAAATATCTAGCTTCCATCTTGGCATTCATCCAAGCCTGGCCCTATCTGGTCCTTATGCCAGAGGCTGTAGGTACTAAAAGAAAGTTCTAGCACAATCCCGGGAACTTGGCTGGTGATTTCTTCTCATGAGAGATGACAGAAACTCCTGGCTTCCAACAGACCCAAAGCAGCCTGCCTAAGAGGATCCCTGCCCTGAGGAGGGTATGGGTACACCCTCTACCTGCTTTAGGGCCCCCTGCTGCTAAAAAGCCAACCTGGGAGCCCAGCTTGGCCCCTCCTATGGGAAGACAAACCCTGTGAAAGCAGCTGCAAGCTGTGGATCACTTAAAGTTTAGAACAGGACACCAAGGGCTAAACTTAGACAGCTTCTGACATTAGCCGGCACAAAAGGCACCCCCAGGGAGGCCCAAAATAAGCATGAAAAACAGCCTTGGACAATATAAGAGTAGGATCCAAAGGGAAGTCCTATCAGGCACTAAAATCTGCCAAGACTAACTTCCCTTGGTTGGAGTTTTTTTTTGTTTTTTCCCCAATATATATTTTTTTATTGCTTTGGTATTCTTATTATTCTTATTATTATTTTCCTCTTTTCTCTCCTGTTTATTTCATATCTCTTATTTTTCTCCTTCCTTTTCTAACTCCATTTTTTCTTATTTTTCTAGTCTTTCTTTCACTTTATCTCTTTCCTTTTTGCCTTTTCATAATTTTTTTTTCTCTTTCTTCATCTTTTTTTTTTTAAAGTATATCTTTATTGATTTCAGAGAGGAAGGGAGAGGGAGAGAGAGAGATAGAAACATCAATGATGAGAGAGTCATTGATCGAGCCTGCAACCCGGGCATGTGCCCTGACCGGGAATCGAACCCTGATCGCCTGGATCCTACGTCGACGCTTAACCACTGAGCCACGCCTGGCCGGGCTCCTTCTTCATCTTTTTACCATTTTCCCTTTCCTACTCTTTACTCTTATTTTTTTTTCTCTTTCCTCTTTCCTTTCAGGAACCTTTTCCTGCCTCTTTTCTCTTCTAGTGTTCTTTATATATTTATTTTATTAGTATTATTATATTTTTCATTCTTTTTTTTGTTTTGTTTATTATTCTTGTTCTCCTTTGTCATTTCCAGTTCTCTTTTCTTTGATGATTGTTTTCGCTGTTGCTGTCAGGATCTTTTGTACGTTTTGTTTGTTTCCTGTTTTTTGTTTTGTGTTGCCCTGTCAGCACCTGTAAAACAGTATGCACAACATGGTTGGGCTGAGCCTCACAGTTAGCCAGCCTGAGAGGAGAACCCATCCGTGAATGGGGCAACAACAATCAAGGCCCATTTACAACAGTAAAGCTCAAATAACCCACTAAAGGGTCACTCAGAGAGCATCCAGCTCAGGAGTTCGAGGAGAACACACTACTCAGTCCCACAGGACACTTACTACAAAAGGCCACTCCACAAGACTGGGGGTCATAGCAGGTATATTTAATACATAGGAAGAAACACAAAGAGACAACTAAAATGGGGAGACAAAAAACAACCCTCAAATTAAAGGAGGAATCTCCAGAAAAAGACCTAAATGAGATGGAAATAAACAAGTTATTAGACATAGAGTTCAGACTAATGGTTATAAAGATGCTCAAGAAACAGTGAGAAATACAAGGAAATTAATAGGAAATACAAGAAACTTAGTGGGAACTATATCAGCATGGAAAAGGACATAGAGACCCAGAATAAGAACCAGGTGAAGGTGAAGAATACGGTATCTGACATAAAGAATACACTGGAAGGAATTAAAAGCAGGCTTGATGAAGGAGAGGACTGAATATGTGATTAGGAAGACAAGGGTAGAAAAAAGTAGCAAAAAGAAAAAAAAAAGCATGAGGAGAGTTTAAGGGAACTTTGGAAAAATATGAAATAGAACAACATCCACATTGTAATAATGCCAGAGGGAGAAGAAAGTGAGCAAGGAATAGAGAACCTGTCTGAAGAAATAATTACAGAAAACTGACCTAACCTGGTGAAGGAAAAAGACACAAGTTCAGAAAGCACAGAGGGTCCCAGTTAAGAGGAACACAAAGAGACCCACACCAAGGCACATCATAATTAAAACAGCAAACATTAAAGGCACAGAGAATCTTAAGGGCAGCAAGAGGGAGACAGTTATCTACAAGGGAGCTCCCATAAGGCAGTCAGCTGATTTCTCAACAGAAAGGAATAGCATGAAGTATTCAAAATAATGAAAAGCAAGGATCTGAAACCAAGATTATTCTATCCAGCAAGGCTATCATTCAAAATTGAAGGTGAAATAAAAAATTTCCCAGACCAGAAAAGGCTAAAAGAGTTTATTACCACCAAACCAGCATTGCAAGAAGCATTAAAGGGACTGTGGGAAGAAGAAAAAATAGAGAGAGGAATATAGGTATAAAGAACAAAAATAGCAATAAGTAAGTACCTATCAATAATAACCTTAAATATCAATGGATTAAATGCTCCAATAAAAAGATATAGGGTAGCTTAATGGATAAGAAAACAGGACCCATATATATGCTGTTCAACAAGATGGAAAAAAATTTCCAAGCAAATGGAAATGAAAAAAAGCAGAGATAGCAGTATTTATATCTGACAAAATAGACTTCAAAACAAAGGCTATAACAAGAGAAAAAGGACATTACATAATATAAAGGATTGATCCAACAGAGGATATAACCCTGATAAACATATATGTACCCAATATAAAAGCACCTAAATATATTAAAAGACTCCAGGGAGACCTTAATGGAGATACAGAAAGCAATATGGTCATAGTAAGGGATTTTAACACGATACTGAAATCAGTGGATAGATCTTCCAGACAAAAAATCAATAAGGAAACAGCAACCTTAAACAACATACTAGATTCAATGGTTTAATTAATATTTATAGAAAATTTCACCCCAAAGCTACAGAATATACACTCTCCTCAAGTGCACATGGACCATTCTCAAAGATAGACCACATGTTGGGAAATGAAACAAGCCTCTACAAGTTCAAGAAGACAGAAATCATATCAAGCGTCTTTTCAGATCACAATGGCATAAAACTAGCAATCAACTATAATAAAAAAACTCAAAAGCATTCAAACACACGGAGGCTAAATAGCATGTTGTAACAATGAATAGGTTACAAATGAGATCAAGGAAGAAATTCAAAACTTCCTAGAAACAACTGAAAACGAACACTGAACAATGCAAAATCTATGGGACAGAGTGAAAGCAGCCCTGACCGGGAAGGTCATAGCTTTAGAGGCCTACCTCAAGAAACAAGAAAAAGCTCATATAAACAATCTAACCCCAAAACTAAAAAAACTAGAAAGGGAACAACAAGCCCAGAGGAAGTTGAAGGAAGGAAATAATAAAAATCAGAGCAGAAATAAATGACAAAGAGACTAAAAAAAAATACAAAAGATCAATGAAACCAAGAGCTGGTTCTTTGAAAAAACAAAATAAACAAAATTGCTTAACCTTTAGTCAGATTCATCAAGAAACAAGAGAGGACCCAAATAAATAAAATCAGAAATGAAAGGAGAAGTAACAACTGACACCATGGAAAGACAAAGGATTGTATGAAAATACTATGACTATCTATATGCCAACAAACCAGACAACCTGGGCAAAATGGACAAGTTTCTGGAAACATACACTCTTCTAAAAATCATTCATGAGGAATCAGAAAACCTGAATAGGCCAACAACAATTAATGAAATTGAAGAAGTAATAAATAAGTAAAAAAACTCCCAGCAAACGAAAATCCTGGACCAAATGGATTTATAGAAGAGTTTTACCAAACATTCAAAGAACTAACACCTACCCTCCTCAAACTATTCCAAAACATTCAAGAAAAGGGAAGACTTCCAAGCTTTTTTTACAAGGCCAGCATTTTCCTAATTCCAAGACCAGATAAAGACACTACACAGAATGAAAATTACAGACCAATATCCCGGATGAACATAGATGCTAAAATCCTCAACAAAATACTAGCAAACAGGATCCAGCAATACATTAAAAAGATCATACACCATGGCCAACTGGGATTTATTCCAGGGATGCAAGGCTGGTATAACATTCACAAATCAATAAATGTGATACATCACATAAATAGAATGAAGGATAAAAATCATATGATCATATCAATAAATGTAGAAAAAGCATTCGACAAAATCCAACACCCATCTTGATAAAAACTCTCAGCAAAGTGGGAATAGAGGAAACATACCTTAATATAATAAAGGCCATATATGACAAACCTACAGCCATCATCATATTCAATGGGCAAAACTAAAAGCATTTCACCTAAGAACAGGAACAAGACAAGGATACCACTTTCACCACTCTTATTCAACATAGTACTGGAAGTCCTTGCCACAGCAATCAGACAAGAAGAAGAAATAAAAGGCATCTACATTGGAATGGAGGAAGAAAAACTCATTATTCACAGTGACATGATATTGTACATATAAATCCTAAAGACTCCACCAAAAAAAACACTAGATTTAAAAATGAATTTGGCAAAACAGCAGGATACAAAATTAATAACCAGTAATACGTGGTATTTTTATACACCAATAATGAACTCTCAGAAAGAGAAACTGAAAAAGACAATCCCATTTACCACTGCAATGAAAAAAATAAGGTAAGAATAAACTTAACCAAGGAGGTAAAAGACCTGTACTTGGGAAACTATATGACACTGAAAAAAGAAATAGAGGAAGATACAAACAAGTGGAAGCATATACCATGTTCATGGATTGGAAGAATTAACATCATTAAAATGTCCATTACCCAAAGCAATTTATAGATTCAACGTAATCCCAATTAATATTACATTAGCATACTTCACAGATCTAGAACAAATACTTCAAAAATTTATATGAAACAAAAAAGACCCTGAATAGCCACTGCAATCTTGAGAAAGAAGAACAAAGTTGGAGGAATCACAACACCAGATATCAAACTATATTACAAATCCATTGTAATCAACAGCCTGGTACTTACACAAGAACAGACATATAGATCAATGGAACAAAAGAGAGACCCTAGAAATTGAGCCACACCAATATGGTCAATTAATATTTGACAAAGGAGGCAAGAGCAAACAATGGAGAAAGGAGAGTCTCTTCAATAAATGGTGCTGGGAAAATTGGACAGGCACATGCAAAAAAATGAAACTAGATCACCAACTTACACCATACACAAGAATAAACTCAGAATGGATAAAAGACTTAAATATAAGTCACAAAATGATAAAAATCCTAGAAGAAAACAGGCAGTGAAATCTCAGACATCTCGCATAGCAGAATTTTTCCTGATACATCTCCTAGTGCAAGAGAAACAAAAGAAAAAAATAAACAAATGAGACTACATCAAACTAAAAAGCTTCTGCACAGCAAAAGAAACCATCAACAAAATGAAAAGGGAACCCACTGCATGGGATAACACATTTGCCAATGATACATCTGATAAGGGATTAATTTTCAAAACATATAAAGAACTACAACTCAAAAAAAGGAAGACAATCCAATTTAAAAATGGGCAAAACACCTGAAGAGACACTTCTCCAAAGAGGACATACAGATGCCAAGAGACATATGAAAAAATGCTCAGTGTCACTACTCATCAGAGAGATGCAAATTAAAACTACAATGAGGTATCACCTCACACCTGACAGAATGGCTGCCATCAACAAATCAACAAACATGTCCTAGCCAGTGTGGCTCAGTGAGTAGAGTGTTGGCCTGTGCACTGAGGGTTGTGGGTTCAATTTCCAGTCAGGGTACATCCCTCAGTTACAAGTTCACTCCCTGGCCCCAGCTGGGGCACGTGCAGGAGGCAGCCAGTCGATGTGTCTCTCTCACATTGATGTTTCTTTCTCTCTCCCTTTCCCTCTCCCTCTCCTTCTCCCTCTCCCTCCATTCCATTCTCTCTGATAAGCAATGGGAAAAAAATATCCTCAGGTGAGGATTAACAAACAAACAAACAAACAAACAAACATCAAGTGTTGGCAAGGACGTAGGGAAAAGGGAACCCTCGTGCACTGCTGGTAGGAATGCAGACTGGTGCAGCCACTGTGGAAAACAGTATGGAAGTTCCTCCAAAAATTAAATATGGAGCTGCGCTTTGACCCGGCAATCCCACTTCTGAGAATATATCCTAAGAATCCTGAAACACCAATCAGAAAGAAAATATGCACCCCTATGTTCACAGCAGCATTATTTACAATAGCTAAGATCTGGAAACAGCCCAAGTGTCCATCAGTAGGTGAGCGGATAAAACAGCTGTGGGACATTTACACCATGGAATACTATGCAGCTCTAAAAAAAGAAGGATTTCGTACCCTGTGAGACAGCATGGATTGGTCTGGAGAGTATTATGCTAAGCGAAATAAGTCAGTCATAGAAAGACAAATATCAAATGATCTCACTTATATGTGGAATCTAATGAATAAAAGAAACTAACAAACAAATAGGTCCAAAGGCATGGAAGAGACTGACACATCTCTGAGGGGAGGAGTGTGGGGGAGACAAGAAGGGATTAACCAAAGAATTTATGTGCATATGTGCATAGCCCATGAACACAGACTACATAGTGCGGTGAAGGCCTGGGGTGGGGCAGGAGCCAGTTAGAGGTCAGCAAAGGAGGGGAAAATAGGGGGCATCTGTAAAACCCTCAACAATAAAGATAAATTTAAAAAGAAAAAAAGTTCCAAATCATGGTCCTAGCAACAGCACTGGTCTCAGATGCTGTGGAAGCACTAATAACATGCATGCACCTCCTCCAGCAGACGGGCTGGGCGTTACCTCCGTGGTTGAGGCTGGAGCAGGCTGATGAAACCCCTCAGTTCACTTCCCCAGGATATTACCAACTGGGAAACTCTTGCTCAGTTCCTGTTTCCAAAGAGTCCAGTAGTTTCCTCATGATCTGAAGGGTCCAAGGTATGCAGATAATTTAGTAGAAAGAGCCCTGAATTAGGAGCACCCGGGATTTGCTTTACTACTCAGTGCTAAATCAGTGCAAAGGATTCATCCATACTGGGCCTCGGTTTCCTCATCTACAAGAGAGGAAGAAAAAGTGGCCTGTCTACCTCATTTGGCTTTTGTGTAAACTAAGGGTGAATGTTGACAAAGGTACTTTACTAAAATGCATGTTGTGCAAATGTTCTTTCCTGGAGGCAAATAGTTACCATTCTTAATTTTATTGCCCTGTCCTGCTGTGTCCCTGGGTTCCAGGAGTGCTGAACCTGCCAGCCAGAGGCAGCTGTGGCCTGCTGCCAAGCCTCTGCGAGAGTCTGTGAATTCCCACACAGGGCCAAGAACTAGCAATACTGGTGTCAAGTCCAAGAATCAAGACAATACATGCTCTTGTCAATTGATTCAAAGAACAAAGCGGATGTGTCACCAATGTACATAACTTCTCGATGGTGTGTTCTATCGCATGCACCTTTGGTAATCCCTTGTAGCTATGTGGGGCCACAGTTTGAAAAAGACTCAAACTGTTCAGAATTCAAGGACTCCCCTGGGACTACATGGCTAAAGGCACAGCCTCTCCATAAGCCTCCTCCCTCCACTTCAGGGCTGCCATTGCTCCAGTCCTCACTTCCTATCAGCAGCCCAGAGCCTACCTGAGAAGCAGCCTGGGCAGTATGGTCCTGGCTTGTCTCCAGTTTTCTGTGTTCCTGGTCATACTCCAAGGGATCCTGCCTTTCCACATAGGCTTCCCTTCTGGGATTAGCATCAATAATTCCTGCCCTGCACTAGAAAAATCTTGTAAAATCCATTGTATCAGAAGGCTGCTCCTCCCCAAGGCCAGCCTGCCTGGGGAAGAGTGATTGTCTCGGCAGTCACACATCTTTATAGTAGCAATGGAAGTGTTGCCAAAGAGACCAACTGATGTATTGAGGCCTCTGAGGCACAGTTGGTGATCTTCCCAGACAGGCATTGCTGAAGATACAGGGAAACTGGAGAAATAGTTTCACCCCATTTGTCAGCCGTGGATTCCTGGGCTCAAATAGGCTGTGTGTTCTGGTGCATAGTTGATGATCCTACCTGCTCAGATCCACCTCTCAGTGACCTCTCTGCTATGGCCATCCAGCCCAGCTTGTCTCCTCTCGACATGCCCAGAGATTAGGACCTTTCCCTCCTCAATCCTGGCCACACTCTGTCTCCTACATTCTCTTCAGATTATCTTGACCACGGTAGAGGCAGGCCTTCTGAGGCAAGCACCTTCACTTCCTTCTCATGCCCTCAACATTCTCTGACTTGTCTCTCTCCTTCTCCTCTCCCAACTTGGAAAAGAAAGCCCTTTCCCTCCCCCACCCCTTGGTCTCTATTCCCAGAGTCACCCCAACTTCAGCAACTCTCCCCCTTCACTCTCTTGCCCCTATGTTGCTGACAAGGACCCTGTTCCCAGGGGCTGCAGAGTTAGGTGGCCTGGGCCATGCCCTGCCCCACCGTGAAACAGCTGAGCGAGCACAGACAAGCCACATAATCTGAGCCTCAGTTTCCCTGCCTATAAAATAAAGAAAATGACAGTGCCTACCAGTTGTGATGATTTAATCACAGGAGGTGTGTTGGTGTGGTAGTGTCATTACAGCTCTCTGCTCCTTCCCAAACTTTTCCACTGTTTTCTCATGGATGCCCACTCCCTTCTTTTTTGCAGCTTGCCTTGGCAGTGGCATCCACTGTTGTGACTTCTACTGTCACGTCTACGTCTGACATTCCAGCTGCAGTCTCACAGGCACCTCACACATGAGCCAAGCCAAACTCATCACCTCCTCCCGCAAGCCTGCCCGCCAGCTGGGTCCCCAAGCAGCAGCGATAAGCAGGTATTGATCAGCTCCTCTATGCCAAGCAGTCTCACACATGCCGTTTGCCATTTAAGTCCTTGTGTGGGAGGTTCCAGCCAACAGTCACCCAACTTTGAAATCCCAGGACATTTTTGATACCTTTTTCTCTCCTGGTTGGTCTGTTGGTTCTACATTATCGATGCCTCCTCAGTCTGGCAGTCTCCTCCCTTCCCATGTCCCCAGCCCTGCGTCAGGTGTTCCCCGGACCCTCATCTTGTCTGTGGCAGCAGCCACTAAATCCACTGATCCACCTCTGCTATTCCCAGCCCTTCTGAAGGCAAGATCCACCTTCCTTCCACTCGGCTCGGCTCTGGTCCTGGTGTCCAAGACGCTTCACTGTCTGAACTGCACCTGAGCCCGTCCTCAGCTAAGAAAGTCACGCTTCTTGCAGCTCACCTGCATCTTCCCCTCCCTGTACTGCATGTCCACACTAACTTAAGGCTCCCACGTCCTGCCACGTGCCTGCCTTTCCTGCCACCAACTCTTTCCCTACACTGTGCCTCAGTCTGAAACCTCTCTCCTTCCCCATAATCCCATCCCTAAATTCTAGCCAGTATTCAAAGACCAGGTCAACAGCCACTTTCTCTCTGGAGCCTTCTGGTCTGCAGAGCCAGGCTCTGAGGTTCCAGTACCTTCCACAGGCCCTTCACATTCTACACATCTGATTTCCCACCAGCCTACGCTCCCTGAAGGCTGTGGCCTGATAACTTTGATTTACCGGATGTGTTTGGCTCAGAGCAGGGCTCTGAAAATGCTTGCGAATGAATGAATCAGAGTGAATTCAAGCAGGTGTGACAGTCAGCCCTGTGCCTCCCGCTGGGCCTGGTGAAGTCACTGGGATGGTCAGCACAGAGTTACTGCCTAGTCCTCCTCTGAGCTCCCAAGATCTGCCCTCTGGTGGTATTGAGGGCTTTCTGATCTGCACATTAATTAGGTTCTTAATGAAAATACAGACCTGAAAGCTCCCAGATGGGGAAGGAGTGTCATTGGCCATCGGCCTCCAGGATGGGACTTGGCCCAGGCAGCAGAGGGACGAGAGCCAGGCCCAGCAGGGCACCCAGTGGGGCTCATGCCTGTGCAAAGGGCAATGATGACTTTAAAAGGGAGGGTTCCTTTACAGGTGCCTCACTGCCAAGGCCACATCAGATGAACTCAGGCCAGCTCATCCTCATTTGCCAAGTGGCAGAGGCCCCAGGAGGAAGAGTTTTATGAGGGACAACTGCCGTTCTGGACACAAGAGTAGTCAGTGCCAATGGAAACTCCTTCTAAACTCCAGCAATTCTCACTGTAAGCTGGTAAAACCCTTCTGTATAACAATTTCATGTGTACCAAGAATCTTAAAAATGATCATAGCCTTTGACCCACTCAGGAATCGAAGAGCCCACACATGTAGGGGAAAAAAAAACAAATGAAGGCAATTCTTTATGGACAAATTTGCTGATCACATCTCTATTTTTAAAAGAGGAAAAACTGTAAACAACCTAAACGTTCATCACTAGGATGATTGTTAAGTAGTTTTACTAAATTATAGGTAGCACTGATTTCGAGTTTTCAGTGTGTCAGGCATTGTGCTAGTATATTCATGAGTCATACATTTTCCCATTCCCTCCCAGGTGTAAAATAGCTGCTATTATGCCTGCTTTGCAGATGAGTAAACTGAGGCTTGGCCATCTTAGGTGAGGCATCCAAAGTTTCTGGACACTGGCAGAGGATTAGAAGCGGGTAATCTAACTCTAGAAACTGAATTCTGACCACCCAACATCATCTCTCTCAGTGTGTGTGTGTGTGAGCACACCTTTGTCTGCACACATGTGTATTTGATGGAATATTGCACATCTTTAAAAAATATTATCCATCTATTTAAAATAATTTTATATGCTATTTTAATAACATATTTGTTATAATGTTGAGCCAAAAGTGGTATATGAAACTGTCTATATGAGTACAGCCTCTTAAAATATTTAATCTATGTGTATAGAAAAGGAAAGGGAAACGTGTTAACAGTGACTGTATCTGGGTGGATGGGCATTTTCTCCCTCTATAGTCAGTGTTCTGGACCTGTACATTTTCAGCCGTGGGTCACCACTAATGGGCAGCCAGGCATTAGTAGAACTCATTGGCTTTATATCTGCAAATCCACCAGTCAGCTGAACTGAGCTCCAGAGAAGCCAGAGGCTTCTGGCACTTGGCTTTGGTACGTGGGCGTAGGCCCATGGCTCATCGTCACCACCCAGGAAGTGCATGGGCAATCCTGGGGTAATGCCACAAGCCATGAGCAATCCCACAAGCCCTGCTCAAGCTGCTGGAAATGCCCATGCAGCCCAGTCGCCACGCAGAGCGGGCCTGACCCAGAGCAGAAACCACAAGCCTGCAGCCAGCTGGGCCCACACTGCACAGTCCACACAGTGCCCTGGGCCATGCGGTGTTACGTTGGTTTGGTTGTGTTTGGCTTTGTTTTTAACTGAATCATCTAATAATTCCCAATTGAAAGACCTCACAGAGAAATCTAGCTTTCCGCCTTCTCTCAAATATCAGAAGATCCAGGCCATGTGGCAACAATCAGCAGGAGTGAAAGCACAGCCAGTCAGGATGTGGGCACACAACTCCCTGCGGCCTCCCGGACACCAGAGCTGACACACGAACTGGAACTGCGACCTTTGTCAAAGCAGAGTGATGAGGAAAGTGAAATGTGCCCTGTGTCCATGTTTCAATGGAAAGAGGAATAGTGAAACATAGGCGAGGAGGGCTGTGGGTATCACAAAGGGGAACAGGGTTCGTTCTTGTCACCTCTGCTCACTCCAGTCACCTCCCTGGTCCTAATGAGCCTTTGAGTTTTCTACTTCTGGCCTTGAGGACTCCTGAGGAACAAGTACAAGGAAATCACATCTTTCCTCACATTCTGGAGAGATTCCTGGCAGAAAGCACAGAATTCCTGGTGACACTTTGCCTGCCCCCCCTGTTCCATCCCCAGTAGTTGACTATGCTCAGCACCTGTCGTCACCAAGCCCTTCTCCCAAGCAACTGGGGTGGGAGGTAAGGGAGAGTGGACCTTGCAGAGAGGAGCTGCCCAAAGCCACAGAATCAGACCCATCCCTCAGAACCCATGAGCTGTGCACATTACTTGAACAATGTCATTTGGAGACCTGCTCCCAGCCCACATCCCTCCCTAAAGTTTGAAGCTGGTTTGGTACATGACGATTTTGTGCAAAGGCCCTGGTGTCACCATCATGGCTGCAGCCTCAACTTCTTCCAAATCCTGGGGCAGAAGTGGAAACAGCAGCAGAGGCTCTGAGTCAGACTGCCGGTCCCATCCACTGGGGAGTGACTTCAGGCTGGTATGGAACCTCTCTGTGCCTCAGTCTCCCCTCCATAATTGTCTAGGAACTGGGTTATTGTGAAGATTAAACACACCAAAGCTCTTAGCACAGTACAGACTGGCTCCTCAGCCCCCTCTGCTGTGTGTGATCAGTCTGGCCTAGCCCAGATCAGAAGGTTGAGGGGCACAGGTGAGGTGGACCCTCCAGTTTTGGCTTCTACTTTCCCTCCACCCACTAAGGCAAACCGTCTTTGTCTTTGCACTGGCAGCTCAGCCCCCGGGACCAGGTGCTAATGACTCAGAGCTTTGCAGGGCTCAGAAACGTTTGCCTACAGGAACCTCCTTGGCTGTTTCTAGTACACTGGGAAGGACAGAACAAACACATGCATTTTTTGCTGCTGCCTCAAGGTATTTACTTGAGAGAACCGGGTTCCTCTGGCACCACAGATGAAGTGATAATCTGAGGTCAAGGGCAGGATCCCATCCAGGCAGGAGTAGCGTCAGGAAACCTCATCCCTTCTGAGATGCTGTCAGTGCCTCTGACGGTGGAGAGACACAGGCAGGGCACACAGGTCCCTTTGTTCTCTCTGTTCCAAAGGCTTATCCAGAAAGCAAGGCTCTAGAAGAGCCTGGACTTCTGGATGGACAGTTCTGCAGAGTCTTAGCCCAGCTGGGCCATGCCCTGGGCAAGCAGGCATGGGTGACCTTCAGTGCTGCCCTGACCAGGTGCACAGTCCTGACCTCCAGGCTCTCCCCTCACCCCTCCTACCATCTGCTCCAAAGCCCTTCCTGACCCCCAGCTTGGCTGAGAGCCTGTCCCACTCCCTCCTAGACACCATGTTTGAAGTGGCCCAATGCTTGTCTGCCTGTCTGCTGGACTGAGCACTGTGAGAGGGACAGCATGGGTCCCCATCACCTGGCCTGTGCCTGGCATGCAGCAGGTGCATAACCATGGTGTGCTGGGTAAGTGAGCAGGGCTAACAGTCAGGCTGACCTCACACTGTCATGGTGGAAACTGAGACAATGCAGGTACCACAGTCAACACAGTGCCAGGCACACAACGGACACTCAGCTGGCAGCTGAGCAGCCGCCACGAGCAGCTGCTTGTGGTGACTGCTCAGCTGCCTAAAACTCCTACACACCCAGCTTTGGGGCCTCTCTTGGGTTTGGCTATTTGCTGGCTGCCTCCCATCCTTCCTCCAGTCTCCAGAGGCCTCTAGCTTGGCCTCAGGACCCCTGTAGCTCAGGGCTTGGCTTGCAAAGTCAGCCACCATCCTAGTACCCTCTTCAGGGAAGGGCAGGGGGTGAGGCAGGACAGAGGGTGGAGCCAAATACTGTCAAGAAAACTCACCAATTATTAGAGGCCTTGCCCATAAGAGATTATCAGAGATAACTTCTTTTGACCTACCAGCAGGGCAGAGTGAACTTCTGTTTACTAGAGGTCTGCTCTTACTTTTCCTCACTGGCCTTTTGAAGCCCCCAAAGCACTTTTATCTCATCCCTAACGCAGGGTGTCTTATACACCCATGTTTCCTTTCTATCGCTGAACCTCCCCTGCATGTGGGTTCTCTGACCCTCTCATATATACAGGGGTCCCACACACATGAGTGTATTAAATCTGGTTATTTTCTCTTGCTGAAAAACAAAAAAAAGAAGAAAGCTCACCAATTAATTTGCCTCCAAATGCCCCAGGCTTTCTGAAGGAAGGCAGTACCTGAGAAACATCTCCCCTGGTGTCCAGGCTGACCGAGCCCCCCCCCCGCCCCACACACACACGCATGCCTACCCCTACCTCCTCCCCTTCCAGAACAAGGCATCCAGGCTGCGAAGGAAGCAGGGCTGCCCCAGGAGCTGAGGAGCCTCATCACTGAGACTCTTCCAACATCTGGTCTCCAGAGAGTTTTAAGACATATGGAGAGATCTGCTCTGCACCAAGACTAACACCAGCTTTTCTGAAGTAGACAAGACAGAGCAGAAGGCCAGCCTGGGGTCTGGACTCCTGGGTTCTAAGCCTGCTCACGATGCTCTTCATTCCTTTACATCTTACCCTGGGATGGGTCAGCAAGCCACAACAACAAAACTATGCCAAGACACAACTCAGTGTGTTAAGTGGCTGGAGGTGGGGGTCCCCCTGCTCTATATCTCCTTGGGTGGCCCCCATGGGACTGTGCTCTGTGACCCTCTGGATGAGCAGGCGTTCTTGTTACCCTGCATCTCCCCTAATGCTGACAGTGACCATGGTTCCTGGGGTACCGAGCTTCCAGCAGGTGTGACCCACCTCCTGGGAAAGCCAGGTAGGTCCCAGGCCCCGTGGGTAGCATCACGTGGGTAGCTCCACGTGGCCCCATGGGTAGCATCAGCCTCATGCTCAGAGAATGCACAGGCCTGTCCTGAATCAGACACCTGGGCCACAGAAGGAGACACGCTGGGCTGGGATCCTCCTGAGCAAGCTCTCTGAGCTCTGTCTGTGGGAACAGCTGAGCCCACAGGGGATCACACACAGAAGGCTGCCAGGGAGAAGGGTATTTTCCACGCGAGCAGTTAGCCCTGATCTGATACCTTAGGTAACAGGAAGGATCACGAATCCAGCCCTTCCATTATACAGAAAAGGAGACTGAGGCCTAGGAAGGAGCAGCATCTTCCCCGAGGAGGCACAGTAAAATTAAAGCCAGAAGCCAAACTCCAAGGTATTGAAATTTGTCTTCTAAGATCCCCAGCTCACCCTTCTGGAGGCGGCACCTTCTACCCTGCACAGGAAGTGCCTTCGGGTACCTTCCCTCCTCCTTATCAGAACCACTCCCAGGAGAAGACACAGAAGCCTGCTCCCAGTGAGGAGGAAGTGACAGGTGCAGGAATGGCGCAGGGCACACCAAGAAGCAAAGCTTTAACTGGAGGGTCAAGGGTGGAGAGAGGAGCGGCCCCCTGGCCCTGTGGCCCATCCAGGTGCGAGGCCTCCCCAGCTGCACTCCCAGGTACATGGGCAGGTGTGGCTTGGAGAGCTGCACCCCGATGCCTGGCTTAATGCACTGATGTTGACCTTTTAAAAGTCTTAATAATTTTAAACAAGGATCCCACATTTTATTTTTCACTGGGCGTTGCAAATTACGGAGCTGGTCCTCACTCACCAGCAATTAATCGTGTGTCCCTGAATTAGTGTCTTAACCTCTGGGAACCTGTTTTCTCCTCTGTAGATAGAAAGAGTAACAGCACCTGCCTCACAAAATGGTTATAAAGACAAATTAAGAGAAGACAAGCAGAGCTCTCAGCAGGTGCCTGGCATCTGGTAAATACTTAGCCAATGAGAGTTACTACTCCAGATAAAGTAACAATGACAAACTATTACACAACCCTGCAGATCCCTGCTCAATAAAATGGATGCTAACAACGGCACCCTGGATCTGCGAATCAGGAGGGGGGTCCCAGGTGCCCAGTCACCAGGCCTCTTACTTTCCCGAAACGGCTGTGTTTGCATCTGCAGGCGGATCTTGATGAGGTCCACGGGCGTGCCCAGGCCGACGGACACCACGCCGGCCACCATGCTGGCCAGGAGCAGGTCCGACAGGGTGTGGGGCCGGCCGGCCTCAGGCTCCCTGCTGTGGTACTGGCTGAGGAACCTCTGCGTGTTACTGAAGACCCCAAACACCACAGAGTTGTAGACGGCGACGCTGGCCAGGGGGAAGGACATGCCCTTGAAGAAGCCGAACACCTGTGGGGAAACCCGGGGGGGGAGCGTGAGCACTGCAGGCCGGTGCCAGGCTCCCCACACTGTCCTGGGCACAGACCCTGCAGGCTGGTGTGCCAGTGAGTAGGACGAAGGATGCTGATGTGAAAGGAGACGGGCGGGGAGGGCATTCCTGCCCTGAGGAACCGGCTTCTGTGTGAGGGTGGTGTCCTGGGCCTGGAACCTGTATTTGCCCTGAGAGGCAGTGCTCTTGGGGTGGCCCAGGGGGAGCCTGTGGAGCACTAGTGGGTAATGGGCTTGCCAAGCATCACACACACCCTCCTCATTTGCCTCTCCAACAAAAGCTTTCTCTGGGCACTTGCCACGTGCCAGGCCCTGGGGACAGCAATACAGAAGAAAGCCTTCCCTGAGTTCATGGCCTGGGGGGGGGGGGGGGGGAGGGAAGGGGTGAACGTGGGTGGACAAATTAAACAATAATGTGCTAAGCTTGTGGTGAGGTCCTGAGAAGAGGGTCCTACAGCCCAGCCCCCCAGGGGCACTTGGGCCCATCTGCAGATGGGTGCCCCTGAGCATGGGTGTCTCTTGGAGGAACAGCTCA
The DNA here is from genome assembly GCF_054644295.1 of Miniopterus natalensis. Classification (NCBI taxonomy): domain Eukaryota; kingdom Metazoa; phylum Chordata; class Mammalia; order Chiroptera; family Miniopteridae; genus Miniopterus; species Miniopterus natalensis. Next base: position 20,055,017 of record NC_142084.1, read on the forward strand.
AGGGAGGAGCCCCAGGAAAAACAGCGGGGAGCGGCTTCTGCACATGCACAGGACATAGGTGGCTGAGGAGGGGGCCCTTCCCAACTGCATGCTCAGTGACCGCCGAAAGCCGAGATTCCCCGGGCCCTGGGAGGAGTCTGGGCAGCACACGCGAGCCCTGCATCCACGGCGGAAAGCACCGGAAGCTGTTGTGCAAGCCCAGGCCAATCCTGAATTGTGTGCATGCATCTCATGTGCCAGAGATAGGACACCTCAAATGTGCATGCTCACTCACATGGGCAGCAGGTACACACACACACACACACACACACACACACACTCTGCTCCAGCCTCTTCCTCAGGTAACCTGGCACATCACTGAGCCCCGAGCTGCTGTGTCTCAGAGGAACATCCACGGTGTCCACAGAAACTCTGGAGCTGGGACACTGGCTGGCAGACACTGTGGAGAACATGTGCCAACAGGGGAGAGTCAACAGTCGCCTTTCCGGGTACTGAGGAGTCACTCATTACCCTGGAACAGCTAGTCCCAGGTCTGCAGAACTCGCCCTGGTTTTAAAGCAGCTGATCAGAGAGATAGAACAATGCCCTGACACAGGACACACTTGGTCTGAGAAACAACTCCAGGTGCAGGCGGGAGGCTCCGGGCCCCAGGGCACATCCCACATGGGCCGCGGTCAGCAATGGGGCCACGTTTCTGGTGACTGAAGGACAAGTGTTGGACTGCCATGGGGCTAACACCTGCCCATTGCTTTAACTCAACAGGTCATGTCATCCTAAATTTTAAAGTTTACTTTAAATTCCCCCAAAAGGGGCCTTAGACAGTCCCCCTAAAGCACACGGTAATTCTCCGGGAGGGCACCTGATGAATCTTCTATAGAACATTACTCAGGATTCCCCCTTTGCAAAGAAAAACCTTGGGTCCCAGGGTCTCGGGCGCCCTGTGGTTCAAGCCAGCTGTGGGCGTGTGATGTCTGAGCGCCTGGCGCCGGCGACTGCGCCTGGATAAAGGGGAGCCTGTGGGCACATGGTACTGACCACTCGCTCAGTTTTGCAAACCTGACAGGTCACTCTGTTTTTTGCAGGAATTTTCCACACTGTGGTCCTAAATTCCTCCAAATTTCTCCAGAGAGGTTACACAAAACCAGTGTTTTTCTCCAATAACATCACACTAGGTGGCAGGGTTAGGTTTAGGTAACACAGAATATTTGAGGTGTGGTGTGAGATGATCAGGGACAACTGAGCCAAATGTGATGAGTGGGAACAAACGAGCCGTCCACCCGACATGCTGGTGGGGGGCTGTGGCCGCAGTGCCCAGGCCTGGGTGGGCTTTGCCCATTTCGGGGTAGGCCCTGGTGGGCGTGGCTGCAGGGCCCCCCGAGGGGCACTTACACTCTCCTTTCTGTACACGGTGCGGATGCAGCTGAGGGTGTTCCCGTAGCCCACGCCGGCCTGCAGGCGCGTCTGTGGAGAGAGGAAGGGCATGAGGCCCAGGGAGAGATGATTCACACCCACTGCCCCCAGCACGCCCAGAGGAGGGAAGGAAGGTCCTGCCCAAAGTGACCCGGGCAGGAGGGAGGTCTGGGTTTCAGTCCTGGGCAGAATGGCCCTCTGTCCGCCCGCACTGCCTCCCTCAGCGTCCCATTCAGACCTTAGCAAATGCAGCAGGAGCCCTCCTGGTCCAAGAAAAGAACAAAGGTCGGCTTGTTGAGCAAAAATGACACTTGTTTGGGGACATCTGATCCCTACCTCTTGAGTACAAAAAGCTAACCAGTTGCGTGGTTCTGTCTCATCTTCTGTCACTCTGCCCTCCCAAATATTCCCGGGAGAGACCTGCTCATCTCGCCTCCACAACCCCTTCATCTCTCATCTGAGTGATGGCCTCCTGCTCCCCCCTCACTCCTTGACACACTCAGACTGCTCTCTGACAGTCTGATGAATTGTGTCACTGCCCTTTAAGGCTGTCCAGTGGCCTCCTATCAACTTCAAATAAACTCTAAACTCTTTACCCATCCCCACCCCACCCGAACCCAGGGTCCATGAGGTGCCATGGCCCAGGGTGCAGAATAACACTTCACACTAACAGCCTGAGCTCAATCTGTAGACAAGCGAAGGAGACCCTGGAAGAACGTAAGTCAGAAAAGTGAGGGTCTCCGAGATGAAAATCATGGGTCATGTTTTGCTGCATTAAACTTTTCTTCATTTTCCAACTTTCCTATAATAAGCAGGGCTACTTTGATTGTTTTTAGCTTATATAATTAAAAAATAATTTTACTTACAAAATATAGGAATACATTCTCTTAATAAAAAAATTTTCAGCATTACATATAAAGCTAACGTCTCTTTTGGCCCATCCTCTCTCCACTCCCACCCCTCCCCTGTGTGGATAACCATGGCTAATAGTATGGCTAAGAGTTTGAGAGGCAGTCATCTAAATAGTTTTATCCAGATAAGATAACCAGAGGAAACATGTAGTGCTCCTATAGGTATGATACCTGAATGCTATCACACTGGTCATAAATATTACTTTCACAATCAGACAAATGTATTTATTGACTCACTCAGCCCATATTTATTGAGTGCCTATTTTAAAGCCATAACTGTTCCAATCTCAGGGAGTTTAGCAGTGGAGAAAACAAAGTCCCTGCCCTCATGGAACTTAAACCGAGTGGGGTTGGAAAAGATAGTCAATAAAAAGTAAATCCCAAGTAAATATATATGTCAGATAACAAGTGCCATGGGGGAAAATAAACAAGGGTCAGAAGGGCTGGGTGGTGGGGAAGAGGCTCTGGAAGATTCAGCAAGGTGAGAACTGGGCTTCACGTCTTCCGGTTAAGCAGAACCACAGAGGTCCACCTTGGGCTGGGGTATCCCCAACCAAGACATAGGTGTGGGCCAGGATAGGGGGCAAGGGAGCAGGCCCCTCTGCCCCATTTAAGGCTGGCCTGAGGCTGACCGTGCTTCTTGCTGGCCCTGGGTAGTGAATCCACAAAATGGCTGAGCACCAGGAGGGATCAGCTTCCCACTAAGGAGGTTGAATGCTCAAGTCACACAGCAAATGGCACTTGAGGGCACGTAGCCCAAGAGCTAAACCCGGATCACAGCCATAGAGCAAAGTCTGCCGGCCGTGCGACCAGCTCTTGGGAGGCTGCCACTGAGGCCAGCAGTACAGCTCAAACCTCCAGGGTCTCCAGTTACAACAGGGGCTGGCATTTAATGTACATCAACTGCATACTTGGGGACACACTGGGTATCTTGTAGAACTTATCATACTGAATCACACAAATGCTATGCAGCATGGATACTATCCCCATTTTACAAATGAAGAAAGCTGACTCCCTGTATTAGTTACCTGTTGCTGCTGTAACAAATGACTTAGTGTCTTAAAACAATACAAATTTATTCTCTTATACTTCCATAGCTGGACTAAAGGTAGCCAAGCCCTGATTAGAAACCCTGGTCACACTTCATCAGCATAAACCCTCAATGCACCTTTATTGCCAGGAGCCAGGTAAGAATCCTGACCCCAGTCCCAGTCGTGGCTGGCTCTCCCACCTGTGACAAGGCAGCCACAGGCAGGGAAGGAAACTTTGACCTAACTCAGCAACCTGGGCAGCTCTTCTAGCTCAGCTCTCCCATGGGCCAGCCCTGGGGCCCCAGACACATCCCCGCATCTGTGTTCATCAGGACAAGGGTGGCCGCCTCATTGCTCTATCCTCAGTGTCACAGTGATCTTCATGACAGCCCCGCCGGGGAGGTGCTCTTTGCCCATTTTACAGAGGAGGACATCAAGGCTCAGGGAGGTTAAGTGCTGTGCCCTGGTCCCAGGCGTTATTCTGACTCTTAAGTGCTTGCCTGGACCTTTCTCATTGGACAGGGACTCTAGAGAAAATGTGAGCCAGAAGGAAGGAAGGAGGATGTCCTAGGGAGACACAAGGGCCCTGGGCCATACCCCTGGGCTGGACCCAGAGGCTGGCAGTGTAAGCTGGCCTCACCAGGCTGTACCCTCAGCGGGGAAGTTCTTAGTCTGAGCAGAGACTGGATTTTATGTATCAGAAAGGGTTCCCTCCAGAGGCTCAGGGGACAGAGTGGAGAAGGAGAGCTCCAGCCTTTTCAGGTGACATGTGGCCAGGCCCAGGATGGCCAGACTTGCCTGTGCAAGGGGGTCGTGGTGGCTCTAACAGGTCTACCTGCCCCTGGCCAAGCTGGGGTGAGGGAAGGACATTCCCCCAGGGAGACATAGCTCAGCTGTCTTCAGAATATGACTGTACAACCCACAGGACAGGGACTGCACTTGCTCGGCCCACCACCGATGCCTTGTCATCCCCACGGTGCCTACACAAAGTGTCCAATATGCGGCTGATGTCTGAGCAAAAGGCAGGGGCCATATGAGGGACATAAGGAGCCAGGAAATATCTTCAACTATTTAAGACAAGTAGGCTGACCTTCCCATCCGAGGGAGCAGGCCTGGGCTGACCTAGGACGGGCCCGGTGTCGCGCAGGGAGGGTGGGGAGAAAGGAGACAGCAGCAGCCCTGCGAGAGGGGCCTGCGAGGCTCCTCCTTGTGTGTGATCCGAGCAGAGCTTTATATTTGGATCTGAATGTCACTATTTGTGGCCATGCTCTCAGGATATGGCTCTGAGTCCTGCTCACCACTGGGGAGAGGTGGCAGGGGTGGGAGTGGAGTCAAAGAATGCTCCTTGTAGTATCTTACTCCCCGGTGCTTTAACTTGCTGTGTGACCTGCGGCCAGCACCTCCCCTTTCTGAGCCAGCTTCTATATCTGTAGGGGCTTGAGTGACCCCGTGCCAGATGGCCCTGCTGGCTCCAGAGTCCTCACGTCACATGAGCTTCCTCAGCTTATACTGGCTTCCCCTTCCCGACCCAGGTCCAGAGTCCTACCCTGACACCCATGACCACCAAGGATTGAGTGCTGACCCCTCTTTCCTGGATTTAGATCTGTCAGCTGCGGTCAGAAACCTGGTGCATCAGCAAACTGGCCATGCCGGTCTTTCCCAAGTAGAGCCCACGAGGTGTCCCCATCTCAGCTCCATTTTATAATCACCTCAAACCCAGTCCTAGATTTTGGGCTCAGGTGCTAAATCACACTTAAAGCCTTTCCTAGTTCCTTAGTTCACAGGGAGACACTCACCAGTGCCTTCCCATCCCCCGCAGTTCAGGAGGACTGGAAGCAGAAATGAGACATTCACAAAAACAAAATCACTGCCAAGTAATGAGGGTAGAGCCATTCCAAAGCAGAGCCTCCTGGGGCCACACCCCCATGGGCTGGAGGCTCTGAGGATCAGACACGGCAGGCACTGTGCTACGGGCAGACGCACTCCAGGCCCCTTCCCAAGAGCTAATGACGAACAAGGCCGTACCTTGACCGTGTCCAGGGGGTAGCCGACAATGACACTGGCTGCACCTGTGGATTGGAAGAGAACACCTGGTCACTCAGCCCTGGACTCCTGGCTTGCACTTGCTGGCTCTTGGGACAGGACAGAGGGCTCAAGAACTTACAGTCACTTATTCAGTCAATGCCCTGTCACCAGAGAGACCCTGCAATGTGTTAGACACTGGCTGAGGTATACAGGAAGGCAGAGAAAATGAAGTAAAACCCAGTTTTGCCTTAAGAAACAAGCACCCCACTCCCACCCCAAAGGGCGGTGAAGGTGCAGGGACAACTGGGTATTTACATGCAAAGGAATGAAGTTAGACCCCCTACCTCATACCATATAAAAATTAACTCAAAAGAGAACAAAGACCTAAATGGAAACCCTAAAACTATAAAAACTATATACTAAAACACAGGGGAAAATCTTCATGACCTTAGATTTGCAATAGATTCTTAGATATGACACCAAAAGCACAAGTAACAAATGAAAAAATAGATAAACTGAGCATCATAAAGAGTTAAAACTTTTGTGCACCAAAGGATGCTATCAAGAAAGTTAAGTCAACCTACAGAATGGGGGGAAATATTTATAAGTCATATATTTGATAAGAATTTGGTATCCAGAATATATAAAGAATGCTTACACCTAAAAAAAACGGGCAAAGGACTTGATATGCAAATGAGCAACAAGCACAGGCAAAGATGCTCAACATCATTAGTCGTTTGGGAAATGCAAATCAAAACCATAGTGAGAGTCCCCTTCACACCTATGAGGACAGCTATCATTTAAACCAAAAAACAGGAAATAAGTGTCGTCAAGGATGTGGAGAAATTAGAGCCCTCATACATTGCTGGTGGAAATATAAAATGGTGTAGCCACTGTGGAGAAGTTCAGCAGCTCCTCAAAAAGTTAAGCATTGAATTACCATATGACCCAGCAATTCCATTCCCAGGTAAATTTCCAAAAGACATGGAAACAGGCACTCAAACAAGTACATGTGCACACATGCTCACAGGCAGCACTGCCCACAAGGGCCAGAAGGTGGACACGCCCCAGCTGTCCACCGCTGGATGAATGGATAGACAGGATGTGATCTGTCCATACAGGGGAAAGTTATTAGACATAACTAGGAATGAAGTGCTCATACAGGTCACAGCGTGGTTGAGTGTTGAGAACATTATGTAAACGAAAGAGGCCAGACGAAAAAGGTCACATGTATGATTCCATTTATATGAACTATCCAGAATAGGTAAGTCCACAGGGACAGAAAGCAGATCAGCAATTGCCGGGGGCTTGGGGGAGGGGAAATGGGAATGACTGCCTGGGCCCAGGGACTCCTTTGGGCATGAGGAAAATGTTCTGGAACTAGATAGAAGTGATGGTTACAGAACACTGTGAATGTACTAAATGTCACCCAATGGTTAATTTTATGTTATGTAAATTTCATCTCCAAAAAAGGAGAAGAGTGTGAGGAGAAAACCCAGAAACTTCTCAGTTACCTGCAGGTTACCCAACTGTAGTGTGTGTGTGTGTGTGTGTGTGTGTGTGAATAATATTAGCACCTACTTCACGGTTCCATTGTAAGAGCAAAATGAGGTCATGAATGTAAGTACCAGCAGAGAGCCTGGCACTTATAGGACATTCAAAAAGAGATGCAATTGCTATTGATTTTTTTTTTTAATTTTTAAAGATAGACTCTTTTAAAAGGTGATGGATACTCTGGGTCTTTTCACAGAAAAATGCCTACCTACACACACTCACAAGACCTGAACCACTTTGGAGGAAAGAGGCCACCCTGAGGCCACAAAGATTAAGAAGCCCTTATTGGAGAAGTCAGTGACTGTGAGATGGAAACAGGAGCCCCTTTTCTAAGACAAATTCTCCAGCTGGTGATGAGAAAGAAAGTGTCTCTGCTCACCAGGTAAGGCAGGTAAGGGGTGCTGAAATACGAGGTATTTACAGGGGAAGAGAAACCAGCTCTTGGTCTAGAACCTCCAGACCCCTCTCAGCCTTTGCTTCCCACAGAACTGGGCAGAAGCAGAAGGTGAAGGGCAGCGGGGAGTTGGAGTATTCACGCCACATGGACCCCTCCCAGCAGGGGAATGAGGGAGCCTGGTCCTCAGGCTCGGGAGGCTTCCCCCCAGTGAGTGCATCCTTCACGATGGGCATCCCTCAGCCCAGGGCCACGCCCCAGACCCAGCCTTGGGCCAGCATCTCCCTGCTCATTTAGCCCACCCATCTGAAAGTAGAGGATGCAATATAAGAAATCAGACTATCAGACCTTGGGACTTCACAAACCAGTAGAATTTCAAACAAAATGTGAAGGATTTAATGGTGACATTTTATCATGCAAGGTCATTAAGAAAGAAAACTATAGTAAGTACACGGGTTAAAATGGCCCTGGTACCAGACTGCCTGGGTTGGAATCCCAGTGCTCACACTATATGCATGGCCTTGGGCAAGTTGTTGAATTTCTCTGTGTATCCATTTCCTCATCTGTAAAATGGGGCTGTAAGAATAGTAGCTACCTCATTGGGATTACAAAAAAATATACATAAATGGACAAAAGAGACCACATATTTTACGGTTCCATTTATATAAAATGTCCAGAAAAGGCCAATTTATAGAGCCAGAAAGTAGATTAGTGGTTGCCCGAAGGGTAAAGGAGAGGATTGAGTTTAACTGTAAATGGGCATAAGGATCTTACTGGGGGTAAATATGTTCCCAAACTAATTTATGATAATGGTTTCACAACTTGGTAAAGTTACTAAAAATCACTGAATTGTACACTTGAAATGGGTGAATTTTATGATATGTAAAATAACTTTAATAGAGTTGTTTTTTAAATCTACACAGAGCACTTAGGACCTGATACCTACTAAGTATTCACCTTACTACACTCATCACCATTGCATGGAAGCAAAAAAGAAAAAACAACAACAAGTTAACATCAACAAAGTACAGACATTTGCAGAATAAAAGGCAATGCGCTACTTGCTGTGTGCACTGGGGAGGGTCTCCGTGTCATCAAAGACACTGAGCTCCTCTGACAGCTTTAAGCTTCAGGGCGTTTCTAAACCAGGACACTGACAGCCCCACTGAAGTTGGTCTGGCTACTTAAGGAAACAGCGGAGGGAAAGCTTTCCCTTGGTATGACTGAAGGGTTGTCCAAAGAGGGCCTGGATGTGCACAGTGGGCCTCCCGGTAGAGGCCCCTGAATGGGAAAATTAGGAGAGGCAGGTCTCAGCCCAACCCGAGAGAGCCTGTGTCAGCAGAATTGCCCATGTGACAGAGCCACCTCTGCTCAGGACCATGAGAAACAGATGCCCTGCAGCCATCTGTGGGGGACAGAAGCAGAAGGACCTGGGATGCTATCTGGCCTGTTGCTCTCTTTCTCTCTCTTTTTCCCTTTTCCTGCAAATTTCCTGGTCTCCTCCATACCTACAACGCTTGATGGGGCACAAACCTGCCACAGCCTCTGCCTCAGCACCTCAGTATTTTATTTTGTCTTTGGGAAAGGGCTGCATTTGACAATATCCCTTTGCTGATGGTCATCATAGGGCCAAAAGGAAGATAATATTTTACAATAAGTAAAGGCCCTCCAGCCCCCCCATGCTCCCGCTCCCCTCTGAGCAGTAGAGGAACAGACCTATCAGGAGAAGAAAGGAGGAAATGGGTGAAACTCTGGAGCAAGCAAACCCATCTCAGGCCCAGCAGAGAGTGGCCCCTGGAGCGGCGCGAAGGGACCCTAGTGCCAGGAGGGTCCTGACAGTTGGCAGCTGCTGAAGGCGGGAAGGGCTCCTCCTCTCCGCTCCCCGCAGCCCGGGCGCCCCTAGAACCAGCCTGAGCACAAAATCGCGCTTCCCGCCCCGCGCCGGGGGCAGCGGCGAAGCGCCACCCTGCCCGCAAGTTCCTGCTAGCCACGTCCCCAAACGCAGGTGCGCACCCGGTCACCGAAGGGTGTGCACGCGCCGGGACGCTCCATTGGCGCTGGGCTCGAACCAGCGGCTTAATCATTACCCGACCGAGCCCCGCGGATCCTAACGCGGAGGCAACTGGAAGCTCAGGTGAACCTCCGTGAGGTCCGCGGAGTTCAGGCGGGCGGCGCGCTGGGAACTGCACGGTCCCCGGCGCGGGGCGCGGGGCGCGGGGCGCGGGGCGCGGGGCGCGGGGCGCGGGGCGCGGGGCGCGGGGCGCGGGGCGCGGGGCGCGGGCTCCCCCGCAGCAGGTGGCGCGCGCGGCGGGGGCGGGACGCGCGGGCACGAGAGACCCTGGCCCGCGCCCGGGGTGTAAACTCGGCCCGCGCGGTGCCGGCTCGCCTCTCTTTCTGTCTCTCGGCCCGAGGGGTCTCCCGAAAGCACACCCACCTCTACGGGGTCCCTCCCACCCAGGGTGGGCTCACCTCCGATCCAGCCGGCCACGAAGTCTTCCAGCTGGAAGCTGCCCATGGCCGGGGCTGCGGCGCCGCGCCCGCCCGGGACTGGGTCGGTACCCACTCAGCGTGTGCGCGCCGTGTGCGGGGCGTGTGCGGGGCGTGGCCCGCAGGAGGGGCGCCGGGAGGCGGACGGGAGCCTCGGAGCGCACGCGGGTCGGCCCCCCAGCCCGGCCTCCGGTCCGTCCGGGCCCCGCGGGCAGCGCGCCCCCAGCGGGCCCTAAAGGCGCAGCAGGCGGGCGGGCACCGCACGCCCCAGGCGCCCAGATGCCGGTGCCACCCGAGAGTCCCGAATCCGACCTTCTCCGTGCACCTCTCCCTTGCCAGCGGCAGAACCTTGGCGCCTTAGGCGACAGTGCCCGCGGGGGGCTGTAATTGTTTCACATCACGTCCAACACTGGAAATAATTTCAGGGACATTTTTGCAAAGTTCATTAGTAGAGGGAGGGAAAGGATGCTTTATCCAAGGTCGGGAAGACGCATCCTCTTTTAAGCTAAAACAGCATTGAAATAATTCTAACTAAATGTCCAACTAAACCAGAAGTTCTTACTTCTCTGAGGAGCTGGTTGGAAAGCCAGGGGCAGTTTTGCTATAAAACATACAGGACATGCAATTTTCCATGCCGTTTTAGAGGTTAGGGCCTCTAACCCGGGCTGCTCCCCACATCTTCCCATAGCCCCCAGGTTTCAGAACCCTATCTATTCATAATGTATGGAAAGCAGAGTAGGCTCCAAGTCAGCTCTAAATAAATATTAGCCATTAATAATAGCCAGCTGTTCTCAAGCCCCACTTAAATCATGCCCCACTCACTGAACCTGGGCCTGCTCCTCACAGCAACCCTGTGAAGTGGATGCTATTATGATCCCCATTCATAGGTGAGGAAAATCCCCGTGTATTTGGTGTATATAATATGTGTGTGACTGAATCTTTTAGAAAACTGGCCCATGAACGTTGTCACACCAGAGTTGCAGGCTTAGCTGTGTAAGAATAGATTTGAGCTTCTACCCGAAGACCTGGCCATCATAGTGGAGGGTCTAGGGCAGACCACACCCAGAGCTGAAGGCCCTGCAGCAGCCCCTGCTGAAGGCACACAGCCCCTGCTGAGAGCACTCTGGCCAGGTGGGAATTTCCAGAGCCCAGAAGACTCTCAGCCTGTCCCTGGCCAGGCCTTCAGGAATAAGGCTAGGCTGGAAATTTCCTTTGACAGCTGCCTGGCCGTGAGGTTTGGGTGGCCAGATAGCACACTGTGTTTGGAAGTGCAGGTCCCAGAATCCACAGGTGCCTACTACCCCAGGGCTCTCTGGGCCAGCCCCTACCCCATGCAGACAAGCAGGCCCCAAACCCTGTTCTACCACCTTGTCTGAAACACTTCCTACCACCTCAAACACACACGGCCCTGCCTCTCTACCTGCATGCTACAGACCAGCAAATGGATGCTGGAGCTGCCTTGCCCTGAGGATGTCTTCAAGCCAAAGTCTGTGCTGAGGGCTTTACACACAGTCCCACTCCCTCCTCACAGCAGCTGTGAGCAAGCACCAAGATCACCCCACTGATGGTCAGTTTTATGTGTCAACTTGCTTGAGTAACAGTCTCCGGTGATTCGATCAAACGCTCATCTAGGTGTTGCTGGAAAGGTATTTTGTGGATGCCATTCATATCTACAACCAGTCGACTTTAAGCAAGGAGCTTATCCTTGATAGTGGGGTGGGCTTCATCCAATCAGTTGAAAGCCTTAAGAGCAAAAGGGAGATTTTAGTGACTTGCCCAGCCATCCCCCACAATACATATACACACATGCATGCCTTGGAGGTAATGTGGGTCTGGCTCTAGGCCACAGCAATAAAGTGAATCATAATCTTTGCTGGTGGAAGGGGTTGCCTTCAGTTTGTAAAGAACTCAACACCTGTGAAGTGCAGTAGACCTAGGTATGCCTGTGCCTCCTACTGGTTCGGCTTCTCTGGGAGAACCGACTGTGTTCACTTGTAAAACAGAGCTGAGGAGACCTAGGCTCAGTGAGGTCAAGGGAGATCCTATCAGTCAGGAAGTGTCAGCCCCACAGCTGTGAGGTGGGGGAGGCATTCTAGGCATTGCCTGGAGCTTGCTCTTGTTCCCTCTGACCTCTCCCCACACCTCTCATCTTCCCCCCACTTTCCCATCCAGCTCCCCTTCCTGGGGCAGTGCTGCTGGGTCCTCATTCCCCTGGGCCTGTGCTGATGGTGCTCATCCAGTCAGCTGTGGGCTCTCTTCCCTCCCCAACCTTGGGCAGTGATGCTTACTGCCTTTCTAGCCATGTCCCATGCCTGGGTCCAGAGCAAGCAAGTACCTGGAGGTCCAGGGTCGTGTCTAACTTTCAGGTACAGTTCTCCAGGGGCCCAGCTCCCTCCAGGCCCAGGCTCAGCCTATATTGTCCACCCTGGGCCCCTCTGGAAGAGGGGTGGTCCTCTCTCCCTCAAAATCTCTCTCTCTGTAGACGGGCACTATACCCAGCCAGGCCCCAGCTGGAGGTCTATGCTCACTGGGAGGACAGGACCTGCTAGGGGAAGGTGCTTTGGGTCCGATGAGAGCTCCCTGGACTCCCTCTGAGAAGAAATGTGACTTGATGGCCTCCAGTGTCCTGCTAGTCTCCTGCAGGGACCTGCCTTGGCACCCAGAATTGTAGAGAATTTTGAGGGGTATGGTCCGGAGGAAAGCGCCTCTACTGGGCCTGCTCTTCTCCCACTGGCACATCCATGTCACATCTTCAAAGCCATCACACAAAAGCAGCCAGCCAGGCCTCCTTCATCCAAAGCAGACAAAACATGACCCTTGAGGCTTGCTCCTAAAAGGGCTGAGAGGCCTGCTGCAGAGGTGATGGGGAAGGGAAGGGGGGGTCATCATCACAACCGATGCCCAAGCACTGCCCTGCCATGCTGGGATATGTGCTGGGACAGTTATCAGAAATGAAAAGTCTCCAAAGAGTAGTCCTTTTGTCAGTTCACCATTGGAAGAAGTCCATAGGTGGAAAGTCCGCCACTTCTTCAAGGTCTACTCTTTTGGCAGACCACCTAATGTGTGCCAGGCAGATTGTTATTCTCTGAGTCCTGTGTCAGCATGGGACCAATTGGGAAGGTCCTGAGTTGGCAGTCAGTGGCCCTGGCAAATCTGGGATAGAATCTTGAGCCCAGAAAGCTGCTGCTTGTACTGCTAATGAGCTAGAGCTGAGAGGAAGGATGAGCTCCTTTCCAGAGTGAACCACTGTGCTCCATTTCTAAATGTGTGCCATGGATCTGCCCATGAGGCACATCACCCGAGGGAGGCTTGCAAATCCCTCCTCTTGCCTTTCTCAGGGCCAACTTCTACCTCCTTCAGGCCTAAGCTGAAACATACTTTGCAAAGAGGCTTCTCCAGAACTGTTGGTCAAGGTCAAGGTCAAGACCTTGTTGCCCCCTCAAGGCATCCCTGCTTTTCCTTCCAGCCCTCACCATGTGGGTCAGTCCTTGTGCAATGCCCAGTAGGCCTCAGAGGGTAGGCCCTGCCTGACTTGCCCACTGCCATGGCATTTTCGGCTTCGTCCACAGAGCAGATGGACGGTAATTACTGATGATCGAGTGCAAGTGAGTGAAGCGGGAATACAGGCCGGTGCTTTCTTCTTTGGGCATTGGTACCTGTGTCATCACTCCTGCACTGACCTCAGACAGTGGGGTCTCTGAGGTCCTTTCCTTGAGTCCCATGGGAAGGAAAGCATGTGGTGATTTTCAGGGTGCTATTTGAGCTTCTCCTTTATTGACAATTCTTTGAGAAAGTCTATTCAGAGCATATTCAGATTGTATTTGTTCCAGCATCCGTTCAATTTGACACTCCAAGTCAAGAAATGGAGGAAAATGATATTGAAGTGAGGGGGCAAAGCAGCCACTGGGAGACTGGGCTGCCTGGGCTCTGCTTCTGGTGCTGCTGCTGACTCACTGAGCCCCTTGGGTAGGTCCATGCCTCAATTTCCCCCACTGTGTTTTAGAGGGTAGGGATGGGTCCCCACTTAGGGCAATGTCAAAGAAGTCTGAAATTCTGGGCCACAGGGACACCAGCTGTGGGTGTCTTGTCAAGATACACCAGCAGAGGGCGCTACCGCACAGCACTTGGGACTCTCAGGAGGAAAAGACCAGCTTGGCTGCCCCAGGGGTAAGTTTTCTGGCCCTTTCCCAGCATTGGGCTGGCAGAGTCAGACCCAGTATATACTTGAGCTATGAAAGAGGTTCTGACCTGGAGGCTTAGGGGGAGTCTGAGAGTGCCAGAGTGGGCCTTTGAGAGGCTTGATGAGAACCCATCTGAGGCTTCTTGGGAGCTGACTGTATTTAGAGGGAGAGCAACCCAGTAGAGGTAACACCCCCAATCTTTCACCTGCCTTGATTCCTCCTCAAGGCCTCACATATACCAGGCTGCTTTCCATCTCAGGGCACCAGGCTAGCCCAGTGCTCCTCGCTCTAACTACACCATCTCACTGAATTCTGTGAGGCAGTTCCCCGTTTTACAGATGAGAAGAAAGAGGCTCCGGGAGGTTAAGTAATTTCTCCAAAGCCACACAGCCAGTACGTGGAGGATTTACAGACTTACACCTGCTGTTTGACTCCAGGACTCAGCTCTTAACCAAGGCACTGCCTCCTGGCCAAGACACAGAGAGTGGAAGTGACTTTCCCCCAAATCCTTGCCCCACCCCCACCCCCACCCTCACCCCTCTGTATAAATGTCCTAACTTCTTTGCCTCCATTTCTCCACCATCAGGGAGATGGTATTAACATTTGCCAACTACTCTCCTATTCTTAGGTCTCCTGGGGCAGATGCCTCAGCAGTCAGGAGTGCACCGGGAGCCGTCCTCTCTTTCCTGACCAGCTCCTGTGGGCCAAGCTGGCCCTGTGCACATCTGAGATCATGGAAGCCTGGCCCTCCTCGGCCTTTTCTTCTCGGCTGATGGACATCAGCGGGCTGGTGCTGAGGACAAGTGGAGGCGTGTGGGTCAGGGGACCAGGAACCCTGGCTGGAGAGACCTGGGATTGAGGGGTTCCTGTAGAAGAAGGGTATGGGGTTGGGGTGGAGGGAGCCTGCTAAGCGCCTGCTGCGTGCTAACCTGCCTGGGATGCAGAGCTTGCGATGCTGACAGTGGGGGGGGGGGGGGGCGGTTCGGGAACGTCTGCCCCAGCTCTGCCTTACAGAGGGTCTTCTCCATCGTGGGTTCATCAGACATCAGCCGCAGGGCTCTGGGGGAGACCAGGAAACCTCACGCCTTCCTGCCCTGGAAAGAACAGAGGCCAGAGGGACAGTAGAGAGACAGTCTGGAGGGCAGCCTGGGGAAGGAGGTGGCACTTGGACTGGATTTTGACCTGTGGAGGTGGTGGGGGCACGGTGGACGGGGGCACCCTGAGTGACACAAGGCATGAGAAAGCAGGGCGCATGGGGGGCTTCGCTTACCCAGGGCCGGCTGCTGAGGGAGAGGATGCTGAAGGCTCGGAGTCTGACAGAGAGGACCTCGGCCGGCTCGGGGAGGGCTGGGATGTGACTAGTGGTGGTGGCATCTGCTTGTTATGCGTGGTCCTCCGTCCTCCTGCTGCTCCCTGAGAGTGGATAGAGGGCCCATCTCAGGGTCAACTACATCTCACCTGGACACGCCTTCCTGAGGTGGCTCAGGCTCCTGGCAAACCAGCCTCTGCTCTCTGTGGGAACTCAGGGAAGCTGGCGCCTGCGCTGGTCCAGTCTGTGAGAAGGGCGGCGACCTCCCTCCCACACCCGCCCTCACCCCAGCCCACCCTCCCCCAGCACACCCACACTCAGCGGTCTCTGAATGTCCTGTGGGTGAGGGAGGGGGCTGGGCCTGGGACTGGGCATGGGGATCTGCAACAAGAGCTGTCAGCACATTCTCTTCCAAGAGACAGACCAGGTCCTTCCACTTGCTGTGCATCTTTGGATACGCTGTTTCTTCTGGGCCCCAGGTCTCCATCTATTAGAAAGGCCAGACTTAAGACCCTGCACCTGAGAGAAGAGCTATGGTGCCACTAATCCTCAGCTCTGAGCCCTGGCACCCACTGCTCTCTGCTCCAGGGTCAGCGTGAACGTGGCAAAGAACGAACACCCTGTTTACCCTAAGGAGATGGGAGAGTTTAAAGGACTTCTAAGATCTCACTTTTGGTGCAAGTACAAAAAAAAATTAAAAGAACAGAATTCCCAAACCACATGAATCAAATTTTCTCCAAAACAGACAGAGCTTTCCTAAGTGACAAAAGCTGTGCTCAGGAGAACCAGCCTTGAATGAGGGACAAGTCCACTTGGGGTGGGGGCAGAGGGAAGTCTCCCACTGTCCAAGCCTGGCATGGCTCTGCTGCAGCAGGGCTCCTGGCACCGCAGCTGGGCTCTGGCTCCCCTCCCGCCTGTTGCTTCATCCGGGCTCCTCTCTGCTACACAAGCTCAGCCTGGAGCAGTCCCCCCCTCCCCCTGCCTGCCGGCCTTGCCCCTACGTGCAGGCTCTCCACAGTGACCAGGACGGCCTCGCTGTCCTCCCATCCTTCCCCCACGCCTTCCCGAACTTTAGGCTCCATTTAACCAGAAACTGCCCCCTTTCCTGCCTTTACTGATACCTCATACATTCATCCGACAGTTAATGCGTGAGTATCTGCTATGGACTAGGCATAGAGCTGGGTGCTGGGGGACAGCCCTCCCCAGTCTAGTGTTAATGCCCCCCCCCAGCTCCAGGGCCTGCCTTAGTGAATGAGCTCTCTCTGTGAATCACCAGAATTTGGCAATATATCTTATATGAGAGCATTACAGTAGCCAGTCCCCAACACTTCTTACCATTCATGCCCTTGTGAGCTCTCTTTCCACATTGAACTGCTGTGTGACCAACAGATTGTGTGACCAACAGCTACTCTGCGTGACTTTTGAGGCTCAGCTTGTCTTGGCCTCTGGGATCAGTTACTCTGGGGGGAGTCAGTCACCACTTTATAAAGCTGTTCAAGCAGCCTGTGGAGAGGCCCACACTGAGGAACTGAGTCCTCCTTCCAATAACCAGCACCAGCCTGCCAGCCGTGGGAGCGAGAAAGCAGATCCCCCAGCCCCAGGCGAGCCTTCCGATGGCTGCAGCCCTGGACAACACCCTGAGAGCAACTTTATGAGACCTCAAGCCAGAAGCACCCAGGTTCTTGACCCCCAAAACAATAAAAAAAATGTTTTTTATTTTAAGCCACTAAGTTCTGAGATAATTTATTACACAGAAACAGAGATCTAATATAAGCTAATGTAAGCGTAATGTTCATTAGTGTTTATCATAATCTAAACTTAATGGTTGAGAGCATGGGCTCTAGAGCAGTTAGTGTTTACATCCTGGCTTTACTGTTTTCCAGCTCTGTATTCTTAAGTTAGTCCTTTAATCAGCCAGTGCCTAGACCTTCTCACCCACAGAGTGGGGGTGTTAACTATCTAAATAAAGTCGTGCTTAACATCAATCCACATGAAGTGCTCGGCACCACGGCTGGCACCATGGCAGTAAACAACGGAGTAGCTCTTACCATTGTATGGCCTGTGTCCTGAGGTGTGTCTGTCTCTGCCAGCAGAGCAGCCCCCAGCCAGTGCCAGCCAGATGGACCAGAAGCAAACTGCTCTTCCAGCTCAGCCCAGCCCTTACCCACAGCTCCCTGCTCCAGATTCTCCCTGCGAACTGCACCTGCAAGAGGGATCTCAGTCCTGGAAAACTTGAGGCTCTCTCCATACTCATGAGCAAACGAGGCTCCCCCAGCTCCCTCAGGAGTTGCTGGCAGGTGGCTGCAGGGCTCCCGGCCCTACTTAGGCTCTGGATGTCACTCACACGGGAAGAGGGGGCCACACCAGGACCCAGCTTGGACTGTGCAAGCAGAGAGTGGCCCCAGTTTTGAATATATACCAGGCGCCACCCCCACCAATGCCAGTCTGCTTCTCTGGGAGCAGGGAAGGCCCAAGGACACCAGCTCCCACACCCAATGCAATGGAACATAAGAGGGACCAGGTCAATCCTAGGTCCCCTCCAAGAGCACAACCAAGGTGTCTTCGGGCCAGAGCACCTATATTTGTCCCATCACAGTCCAACCCAAGCCACCTGCCCATAAGGAAGTCACAGATGTGCCTTGGAAACATTATAAAGTGGATTTTTTAGGAAGAAATTCTTCAGTGTAGCTGAAGTGTGACCAACTGACTTCTCTAGCCTCCTCCTCAGCATCCATCCTTGGGGAGAGCTGGGAGCGGGTGAGGGTGTCCCCTGGTGAAGGAGCAGGAATCCAGCCATCAGGGGTGTGCAGGCCAGAGGAAGGGGACACGGACCCAGCACCACAGGACAAGAGTGGCTATGAACACAAGACACACATGTATGCCTGGGCACAAAGAACTGTTTCAAACAGGAGCCAGGGTTCACATGCTCAGTGTCAGGAGCGGATGGGCACAGGCTGTCATTCCACATGCTTCAGCCGCAGGGACATCTGCAGCACCATGGGGTGAGCCTGCAGCTGGGGGTCAGGCTGGGGCACCAGGAGTCCAAGAAGGCAGGGCCTTGGCAGACTGTGCTGCACAACTGCCCTCAGCCTGCTGCTTCAAACGGTAGGGGGCCGGGGAAGGGAAGGCAGAGGGCAAAGAGGAAAGAGAGGCAGACTGGGTACATGCCAGCCCCTCGGGCAGCAGCTGGCTCTTCCCTGCTGCGTGAAGACTCCCCGAGAGGGGTGTAGGGGACGTGCTTAAGCATTCATGCCCGAGACCAGACAGACCTGGGTACGAATCCCAGCTCACTGTGTGAACCCAGGCATACTACCTAACCTCTCTGGGCCTGTTTCTTCATCTGTAGAATGGAGGTGACAGGGTCTATCCCTAAGAGTTATGGAGGTGATCTCTGTAAGGTGCCTGGTATATAGTAAATGCTCAACAAATGGAAGCTGCAAGCATTTCTCCAAAGCATCAAATTAGTGCACCAACTCCAACCCCTGTAGTGAAATGATTTATTTACAAAACCTGTCTCTGGTCTCTGCATCCCTTAGTTGTTCAGGGGACCCTGCTCCCTTCGTCTAGGCTTGGGACAGGCTACAGCAAGACCGATGGGAAGGTGTGAGTGCTGGACCAGGCAGAATCCCCTTTGTGGAGCCACTTTGGGGGCTGCTGCTCCCCAAGTCTCACTGGGCAGGTTTTCCAGCTAGGAGAGCCAGGTGGAAGCAGCCCAGGGTGGTGGGGTCACTTCCTGGGGAGTGTGGCTGAACACAGGGACAGGCTGAGCTGCTTCCCTCTGTTCCCCGAGGAGAAACGCAAACCGCAGGCCTGCTGAGCCACCCACCAACCAGCACAGGGTCTCCTTGTTGCTCAGCGGTGGACTGAGAGGAGATGGGAGAGCCTGCCAAGGACTGGGCTCCTCCTGCCAGCTCTGCAGGTTGTGGGCACTGAGGCAGGGGAGTAAAGGCCTGAAGGCTCTGGTCCCAGGGCAAACAGCTTCTCCCCAGCCACCTTGCCCTCAATGATCAGCAGGTGCTGGGGCTGACTGTGGTGGCTCCGGCTGCGCCAGGCTTGGGCAGCTCCCCGTGGGCTCCTGGCGCCCCAGTGGAGAGGCAGCAGGCCCCGGGCTGGCGTGCAGCCACTCCTCGGGGGTTCTGTTGTAAGGCACAAATCTTGAGTCACATAGGGCGTGGCCACTGAAGGTGGCAACACTGGAGAAAGGCGTGTCCAGGCCGCTGTCATGGGAGTGCCCTGCTGAGACCAGCAGGATGGGGCAGCAGGCCGGTGAGGACCCAGAAACCAGGTCCGGGCCTGCTGGGGCAGCCTGAGTCGGAAGGAGACAAGATGGTTAGCCAGGCCCCCAGGTTCAGCCAGACCCAGGCCTGCCTGTGTCTGCAACACCACAGTGGCCTTAGGGGAGGGAGGCAGGGCCTGGGCCTGCTCCACACACTGGGGGATACTCCTCTGCATCACTCACCCTCCAGGGCCCCCGGCTGGGAGGGGTGTGTCTGGGATTAGAGCCCACTCATCCCGCCCCCATCTTTGCAGTCGTGGGGCACGGTGCCCAGCTTCGTGGTGCTGGAGGGGCCTATTAGTAACAGGGAATGGGCTCTGGCTCAAATCCCAGGTTTGCTCTTTGTAGCGATTATTCCCTTGGCTAAGTCACTTAGCTTCTCTTAGACTCATTTTTCTCATCCATAAGATGGGAATAATAACCTGAATGAGCTCATCAGACTATTATTAGGATAGATGAAGTGATGCACATGAAGTATTTGGGTGCCTAGCAAGTCATAAGGATTACACGGGTGTTTCTGGAGGGGAACACCAGGCTCAGCCTGGTGCAATAGTCACATTATTGTATGTAATTTGCACAATGGCTCTGTGACTAGCTACTACTATTATCACTCTTTAATAAGAAAACCGAGGCTCATAAGGCTTAAATACATTACCCGGGCTACTGTCCTATTAAGCGGCCAAGCTGGGACTGAGGTATTCTCCCTCCAGCCTCTGTGCTCTAACCAAGGACACGCTGCTCTAGGAGCCCAAGCAACCCCTGGGGCGTGGGGAACTGGCCTGGCCTACTGGGGTCTGGGGCCCCGGGACAGCGGCCTGAAGGAGGCCGGGGGCCCAGGGCTGCGTCCCACACCTTTCTGCGGCTCTTCCACCTGGCCTTCCCCACTCACAGAGCTCCTGCTGCTTCCTGTCCTGCAGAAGCAGCCAGCCTGCTCCTCCCCCCTGCTGGGTGAGTCTTGGGAGCCCCTGCAAGAAAGGCTGGGGAAACTCTCCTCCTTGGAGCGGTAGTAAGGGAAGAGCCCGCCAGGTGGTTCGGGGTCCTCCCAGAAAGGCGCCTCCACACCCCAGTCTCCTCCTGGGTCCCTGCAGACCTGTGGCTGCAGGGCCGACTCCTCACCCAGGAGCTGCCCATAGGTGCGGAAGAAGGGCAGGTACTCCAAGTTCACCAGGGGCCCCTGGGGGACGTCGAGGTTGCTGAGGGGCTCGCTGCCCCTGCAACTGGTGGCCTGTAGTTGCTGGGACAGGGGCCCTGCGTTCTCCCCCTCCAGGAAGGTCTGAGAGGACGAGACTCCAGGCTCATCCTCGCCTCTCTTCGGGGATGTCTGGGAAGAGAAAGGCATTCCACCTGTTACTGCACCCCAACTTCTCCTGCCACTCCAGCTCCCTCCCCTCAATTCCTGCCTACATTGAAGGCCAGAGGAGTCTTTCCGAAGTGCAAACCTGAGTGTGGCTCTCCTGCTAAAACCCAGCCAATGGCTTCCAGCCACGATCAGGTTACCCATGAGCGGGCCAGCGCCTGCATTCTCACCTTACACCCTCTCCCCCTGCTCGCTCCACTGTGCACACACTGGCCTTCTTACCAGCCCTCAGTCACACCAAGCTGGTCCTGCCTTAAAGCTTGGGCCCAGATCTGCTCTCCCTCTCTCAGCTCAGAGGAGCCTTCCCAGTTCCCACCCTCCACCCCTGTGACTTTAGACCACCTGGCCCTTCACTTCTCCCACATGGAAATGTTCTTGGCCTGTGGTCTTCCCACTCTGTGTATTCAGTAGTCCTGTCTGTCTGGTGCTCCTGGCTCATCGTAGGCACTCAGTTGATAGTTTTCCAACAAATGACTGGTCTAATCTGATGACTCTCAGCCCATCTCCTGTTCCCTTCACTCTGTTCAGTCTGGCCACTAAGACCTTCTCTCAGTCCTTCAACTTGCCAAGCAGACTCCTACCACAGGGCCTTTGCATGTGCTAATGCTACTCCCTGAAATCTCTTCTCTCTCCTTTTTCCTTAATGACAACTCCTTCAGCTTTTGGCTCAAGGTCACTTCCTTACTTCACTGGTTTAGCTGCATCACTATTATTGATTCCCACTGCCCTCAATCACAGCAGTCAAGAAGCATTCATCTGTATGATTTGATTAATATCTCTCATCCCACTAATTATAAATTCCACCAAGGCCAGGCCTATCTGTCTTCTGTATCCTCAGGGCATAGAACAGCCCTGGGGTGCAGTAAATAGCTGGTCCTGCTTTAAAGCCTGGGCCCAGATCTGCTGGAAGGAAGGGGGTGGAGACAGGGAAGGAGGAAGATAGAAAAAGAATATTAAAGTGAGCATGGCCAGGAGCAGTCTTTTCCAGATTCAAAGTCAATAGGAGGGAGAAGCCATGTCTTGGGGGAAGTCTGGGGGGTGGAATGAGGAATTACTTCCCAGGCCATAGGGGACATAGAGGCCCAGAGCACCTGTTGGGGAAAGCCAGCCCATTCTCCATCTTTGCCTGTCTGGGCCAGGCCCAGAGCCGTGGGTGCACGGTGACTGTGCATCGCCCTGGCTTCTTGATCCCTGCTGGGCCTCTGGACCTTAAGTCCCCCTCCTCTGCCACAGGTCCTGTGTAGTCTATGCTTTTACGAATCCCTTGAGGTCACCACAGCCCCAATCTTAAATCCTAACCTGTGGTAAGAGCCTGCTGTCCCACGGCCTGCAAGCTCCTGGAAAGCAGGGACAAGGCCCCACACCCGAGTCCCAGGACCCAGCTCGGGCCAGCTTTGCTGAGTTTGTGCCACTCCCCTTAAGGTATCCCTTAGGCGCCTATGAGGACAGACTTGCCTTTCCAACTCTGCTGAGCCGAGGACACAGGACAAGCTGGTAGCAGTGCTGGGGCTGGAGTGCAAGTCTGCCCTGCTCCTAAGCCTGAGCTCTTTTCACTCTGAATTATATGGTATTGTGGGTTGAACTGAAGTCCTGACCGCTGGTACCTGTGTGTGTGACATGATTTGGAAACAGGGTCTTTGCAGATGTAATCGAGTTAGGATTTGGGTGGACCTTAAATCCAGCGACTGCTTGTGCTTATAAGACCCGGGAAATCTGGACACAGACACAGGGACAATATTATGTGACAATGGAGGCAGAGATTAGAGTGACGCTGTCACAAGCCAAGAACCACCAATGACTGCCAGCCACCACCACAAGCGAGGAAAGTGGCAAGGAACAGTCTCTTTCTGAGCTCCCAAGAAGGAACCCTGCCCACACCTTGATATGTTCAAAAATAAACCTGTGCTAAGCCACCCCCTTTGTGGTGACTTGTCACAGCAGCCCTAGGACACTAACTCAAACAGGTTAATTGGGTGGCTGGCCATGTGGATGAAGGGATTCGGCACAAGGAGAGGGTGGTAGGGCTCTTCCCGCTCCACCTGGTGAGCAGCTTGTGGGGAGAGGCTCATCGCCGTGACCGCGGTCCCGTGTGGGCTGGGCACAGCTGGGCCTTACCCTTCCTGCCATCTGGCGGTGCTGGCTCAGGGCTCTCCCTCACCTCAGCCTTTCCCGCCTGGGCCCTGGCTCCACTTTACCAGCGAGTCCTGGATGGAAGGAGGTCAGATGTGCCTCCACCAACTCCCCACGTGCTCAGTGCCACTCATACTGTCCCCGAGACACCGCCTCCAGCATCCCTTCTGGAGTCAGCAGTAGCCCCAAAGTAGCCCCGAGGTGAGGTAACCAAGCTTACTCTTCTGACTCTGGCTGAAAAGACCGAGCCTCCCTCCCATGTCCCACCCCCTGGCCTCCTTTCCCCCCCCCCCCCAGGGCAAATCCCCCTCTGCCAGTCAGAGAAGATCAGGGCATGAAGTCACAAGACCTGGTGTCAGGCAACAAAGCCAGATGGCTCCGTAACCATGGAGACTCCTGCTCAAGCGCCCAATACCTATGATCATCACCTGCCTCTTAATTCAGCCTAATCCAGGTTTCCCCCCAGAGACTCGGGGAAACAAAGGGAAGGCAGATGTCTTCTGGAATCAGATCAGCTCTCCCTGCCGGGCCAGTGAGCTCTTGGGGGGGGGGGCACGACTTGTGCCCAGAGACTAGTGGAGCACCCCAGGGCCTCACATGAAAGGGGGGGGGGGGTCTGTTCTGCTACCTGGGGCTGTCCAGACCCCTCCTTGCCTGAGTGCCTCTGTTCCCTCGGGGCTTGGTCTCTGTTCTTGCCACTCAAGGTCAGTCGCCTCTCCTGTGGTTCTTCCCCAGTCACCCCTGAGCCTGAAGTGAGAGGGACTGGCTATGCTGAATGCCGGCTTTCTCCCAGAGCCTCCATCTCTCCCAGGTCTGGTGCTCCTGCCCAGAGGGAAGGCACCTTCCAAAACTCCCATGTACTCCCTCACTGCAGACTCCCAGTCAGGAAGTGTACCACTGTTACCCCCGCCTTGCAGGGTGGAAAGTTGAGCCTCAAGTCTAGGACAGCCTGGAGAAGAGGGCCTAGAGTTCATCTTTAGCTTCAAGATTACTACCCCTATGTAAAGAGAAGGTAGAGGAAACCCTCAATTTTGCAGACCTCAATTTAACAGACTGCCGAGTTAATGGACAAAACTTCCGGACCATGTGTCATATGCGAAAATTAATACCCTGTTAATTTTAAAATGCTTTTAACCAAGATTTGCTTATAATTAAATTAACAGGGCTTTTTTGTTATTAATTCACTGTTATTTTTGACAAGATTTAGCAAGTAGGCCATATGTTGGAAAAACACCGTAGTAATTTTACTGACATAAATAAATAGTACATACCTACAACTATAGTCTACATATTTAAATCCAAGGGTCAACCCTTGTAAACAATGTTCGGGGAATGATTAGCATGTGATCACACTGCATTGGGTGAGGTAACTGGCTCTGCTGTCCCATGGTGTGGTGTGACTCTCTGCAACAGTTTTAACACCTGCCAGCAGTGTTGGGACAGGCGCTAAGCCACACCCCAGCCATGTGCATTTGTTTCCTCTCGCTGACTGGTGAATGCATGCATTTACTAGACCTATTCGATATAAATTTAAAATCACTGTAATACATATAAAAACACTTTTCTGTGAAATTAAACTTTTCATGCAAACTTAATTTTAATTACATAAATGTGTCTACATAAGTAAAAACAGGTAAATTAACTCATTTGTCAGTTTTTTAACATATGCATTGGAAAACCTACTTTATTATACAACAGACTTTTGGCTCTAACGGACACCCCGTTGCCCGAATTAGTCCATTTATTGAGGTTTTACTGTAGTGAGGTTTAAAGAGGTTAAGAATTCATTAAGTAGCCCAGCTGGCATAGCTCAGTGGTTGAGCATTGACACATGAACCAGAAGGTCACAGTTCGATTCCTGATGAGGGCACGTGCCAGGGTTGCGGGCTCGATTCCCCAGCAGGGGGCGTGCAGGAGGCAGCCGATCAATGACTCTCTCATCATTGATGTTTCTCTCTCTCCATCTCCCTTCCTCTCTCTGAAATCAACAAAAACATTCTTTTAAAAAATAATTCATTGAGTAATAAATGGCCAGGAATAAAATAGCAGAGCTGTAGTTCAAATTTAGGCAGTTAGCCTCTGAAGCTGAAGTACTTCCTTTGCCATTGAAAATGATTTTAGGTGATACATAGATGAACAGTTTTTATTTTAACAGCAAATATATTTAACTGAATGTATATTAGAAACATACAATTATCACATCAAAGCCATGATTTTATAGACATTTTTGCTTGGGATAAGGTAAAATAGATTTCTTTTTCGATAAAAAATGAGTCTATTCAAATACCTATCATTGGCTATGGCCAGACCATGCAGAACACTGGTTTGGTGACTGGCTCTGGGCTGGCCTCGGTGACTACACTGAATTTTATGTAAAGGGAACCATGCACCCCAACTTGCTGTCTTCATTCCACAGCAGATGCTAGACTTTGCCCTTCTCCTCACATATAGAAACTAAAGCCTTTCTGTGGGGCCGATGGTCTCCTTTACCTGCTAGAAGTGTCAGGTGACTTTCAGAAAATCACCTCCCTATGGCTGCTGTGCAAGTCCAGGCTCCGGGCTTTTGTAGCAAGCCCTCCGCAGTCCCAGCCGGCACAGAGCCCTGGAGAAAATGCACCTCCCTCTCCTGACAGCGGTGCTAACCCAAGCTGGAGCTCAAGGACCCCTACCCCCGTGTGCCTGTCCCCGGGCCTGCTGCCAGCTCACGAGGCCTTGGCTTCCCGGGGCTCCACCGAATCCTCACTGGCTCCTCACACTCATGGACCGGGGGTGGGGTGGGGGGGGTGATCAGGCCCAGAGGTGAGGGAGGACTGATTTGTCCAGGGTCGTAGAATGTGGAGCCAGGACTCAGCACCAGGACTTTAAACATATTCTCACATGTAACCCTCGCAATACGCAGGGGCAGGGATTTGAAGCTCCATTCTAGAGACGAGGTCAGCGTGGCTAAGGGTCTTGTCTCAGGTCCCTGACCCTCGAGCCTGTGCGTTTCGTCCCTGCTGTGCAGGAGGAGTCCCCTCTCTGCCCAGAGACCACTGTGTACATGGGGAGGGACACTAGGCCTCCCCAAGCCTCACACCTCACCTGTGTAACAGGGACCATCTGCCTTCCCTTGGCAGTGACAGTGCTGGGGGAGCTTTGGAACTCAGACTGTCCCTGACTTCCAGGGACATGGGCCCCCGCACTGCAGAGTACAGCTGGAGTTTGGAGAAAGCAGATTTTTTTTTAGGACCTTTTTGTTTTTGAGTGACACATTTATCACCGGAAGCAGCTCTCGTGGGGGAGAAACAGTGCCTGGTGCCTTCGGTCATGAGTCACTCGCTCAGGGTCCATCCAGAGCTAGACTCTTCCTCACTCCCCGTGTGCTCCTGGTGTCGCTCTCCTTTCCTCCCATGATTTTCTCACTTTCTATTGTTTTCCAGGGAAAAGCTCCAATAAATTCCCATTCTAAACTGCCTCACAGCAGGCACATGTGAGGTTTCTGCAGGTTTTAAGCATGTAAAACCACCCAGGGCGGCCTGTGGCCTTGATTTCTTCTTGAAAGGCCTGATGATGTGCTGAATTTTTCCCTCCTGCCACCAGAGGGGCTGCTCACCCACCCTGCTGCCAATTCGGATAAAAAGTTTGCAGAGTCAGACAGATGTTACACTTAAAAGTACTACCTGCTTTTCAATGCTGGCAAATCAAAGATGCACTTTTACAGGTACCAGTCACAGTAATGGACAGAGTCACTAGGGGGTTTACAGCTCTTACCTGAGCCCCCACTCTCTGTGACTCTCACCCCCACCCCCACTCTGACCCTAACATCCCTTGCCTATTTGAGGATGCCATTCGGATCCCTCACACAGGGCCTCTATGTCACCTACGAGCTGTTTTTTCCCAGGGTTCTACTTGGGACCCTATCCCCCAGCCACTCCCATTCTGGCCCTTAAAACTCTGATCCTGGACAACTGTAGCCTCTTTCAGCTGATCCTGACCTTCAGACGGCTCCCCTGCCAACCTGACGGGCTACCTGAGCTCTCCTTCTAAATTCTGATTTTATCCCATCACTTCCTTACTCAACAACCTTGGTGGCCTCCTCTTGCCTGGGTCTGGCATTCTAGGTCTTTCACAATCTACCTGCTCTCCCTGCTACTGAAAGCCAGCTCCCCCCTGGGGAGCCCTGGACTTAGACTTGCTGTGCCCCTAGCACACCCAGCATGTTCCCCCCTGTGCCTTCTTTCACATGGTAGCCCCTCTCCCACCAAGCCAGCCAGCAGCCTTCCTCCAACCACCCGGGTGGCCACAGGCGCTGTATTAGTCTGCTCAGGCTGCTGTGTGCAATACCACAGACTGTGAGCTTACACGAGTTTATTTGCTCATAGTCCCAGAGCTGGAAGTCTGAGGTCAAGGTGTCAGCAGGGGTGGTTTCTTCTGAGGCTTCTCTCCTTCGCTTAGGGGTGGCTGGCCTGTCCCTGTGTCTTCACATGACTTCCCCTTTGTGTGTGTCTGTTATAAGGGCAACAGTCATGTTAGATTATCGCCCATCCTAATAACCTCATTTTACCTTAATTATTGCTTTAAAAGCCTTACCTCCAAATAGGATTACATTCTGAGGTACAAAGGATTAGTGCTCTAACATATAAATTTGGGGGGACACAATTCAGCTCATAACAGGTACTCAGACCTCTTCTGCCCCCTTTCTCAGACTATGTTACAGAGAGAATGGCTGTGATCTCCCAGGACAAGACCATGACCTCCTGCTTCTTGAGCGCCCAGTGCTACTCAACTGCTGTCCCTGTCCCCCTTACTGGGCATTTGCCTCCAGCCCTCTGGGTGCACTGAGGCATAGGGCTTTGGGGCCAGACAGACCTTCCTTTATATCCCAGCTCTGCCACTTACCAGCTGTGTGACTCTGAGGAAGATACTCAGCCTCTCTGAGCCTCAGATTCCTCAGCTATAAAATGGGATACTATTAGAATAAGCTTGTTATGAGAATTAATTTATAGAACAGTCGTAAATTGTAACAGTGCCTGGAATATAATAACCCACCCACAAATGACAGTGATCATTATTGTTACCTCTCCTTCGAGTCCCCAAGCTCCTCACCCACAGCTTCCTGGTGTCCCCGAACCTTTCAGTTTACAGGATATAGACAGCAACGTGAAGACTGGCTTAGCTGACAAGGCTATCATTGCTCTGGGGACACAGGCCAGGAAACCCTAAAATTATATATATATATATAAAATGTTTTACCTCTGAACAATATATATATATATAATGTTGTACTTACTTTTGTGTGTTCTCTTTAAACATACCAGTCATAAATCCAATCAGCTATTACAGAGATATTTTGTTACTATAACACAAATTTTACATAAAATGCACTTAGTATTACTTTTAAGTAAGAAGGAAAATATATGCCCTACTGTTCCCTCAGAACTCTTCCATGTAACTTTTAGTGAAGGAAACAGGTACTTTCCTAGTTACCCACAAGGGGGCAGCCTAATTCCATTTCTTCTGGAACGAACCCTTCAGGTCATTATTAAAGATCATTCAAAACTGATACTCCTGTGTGGCTGTTTCCTTCAAAGAAATGAAATTTCCCTATTCATGGAAGATGCCATTTTTTTAAAGCTGACAACTTGCAGATGGCCGTTGGTTTAAAAACATTTCAGAATCATTTATACACACATTCTCCCTGAAGTCAATCACTGAGGATTCTAACAAATGCCACATCCAGAATCTAAGAACATTGTGGTTTTCCACTAGAAAGTCAAGCAAATTATTTAAATTCACAGGAAAGAGGAAAAAAATCATCTTTTCTCAACATCAAACAGAAAACACTCTCTCTTTGAAAATGCAAATCCCTTAAACATATTCAAGAATTTTAACAAGCATCTCAGAAACGATCCCTATTACTCTTTGAAGACTTTAAAGCATTTTGTTTAAATAGTCGCATGCCATTCCAGGAGGGGGAGGTGGTACCCTCTTGGAAAAAGGAAGAGCAGAGGCTCACTAGGCCCGTGGAGGGGTTGGGGCATCGGCTCAGCGAGACACGGCTTCCATTTCCCATCTGGTCTGCATCTGGGGTAGAAACGGCGCAAGTTCTGAACTGCAGGGAGCCTCGAAGGGGACAGGAGAACAGAGAGTCTTGGAGAACCTGAACGTCTCCCGGCTCCACTCCTCCAGCTGAGCCTCTGTCCTGGGGGTGGGGACACGCCAAGGGGATGAAGCCCAGGCGATGGGAAGCCAGAGGTAGAAAGTGGGTTGGTGCTCAGTCCTCTTTTGAGCTAATGACCAAATGGCTTCAGTTAAGGAACTGGGTCTCCTCGGCCTGAGGTCAGAAACACAGAGCAATCAAGAAGACACCAGTTATTTTACTCACCGAAGTTTTTCCTAAGGAAACTATTGAAGATATTTACAAAGATGTGGTTTTGAGATATTTATCACAGTGTTGTTTATAACAAGGAAAAGTAAATAATTTTTTTTTTTTTAAAGGAAAAACCTTTAAAATATCCAACAATGGGGAGCTGGTTGTATAAATAATGCTGTATCCATACAAGTAAATATTATAAAACAGGTTAAAATTGTAACATTGAAATGGGTTTATTGCCATGGAAAAAGAGTCACTATATTAAGTGAAAGACAGCTGGTTATGAAACAGTCTATGCAGGACACAGATTGCAGTAGACTCGCAGACATTCTCAGTTCTCTTTTTATAACTTTCAACCTATTAAAAATAATATATGAAATACATGCTAGCCATAGAAAAGTTACATTTAAAGAAAGAACCCAAAATTCCTATCAAAACCCCAGTAAGATATTTTGTAGATATAGGCAAGATTATTCTAAAATTTATATGGAAAAACAAAGGAATCAGAATAGGTAAAATAAATTTTTTAAAAGAATAAAATGGGAAGACTCATTCTACCTGATTTAAGATTCTTTTTATTGATTTCAGAAAGAGGAAGGGAGAGGGAGAGACAGATGGAAGCATCAATGAGAGAGGGTCATTGATCGGCTGCCTCACGGGGATCAAGCCCGCAACTCGGGCATGTGCCCTGACCGGGAGTCGAACCTTGATTTCCTGGATCTTAGGTTGATGCTCAACCACTGAGCCATGCTGGCCGGGCTGATTTAAGATTTACTGTGTACTCACAGCAGTCAAGATTGTGTGGTTTTGGTAGAGACACACATAGTCAATGAAACAGACAAGAGAACCCCGAAAGAGACCCACACAAATATGTTCATCTGAGTTTTGACAAAAGTGCAAATGCAAATTAATAAGAGGGAAGAGAGTCTTTTCAACAAACGGTGCTGGAACAACTGGACATCTGTGGGCAAAAACAAAAAAGTGAAACTTGATCTAAGTCTCATACCTTATGTGAAAACTGAATCACACACTTAAATGTAAAATGTAAAACTATAAAACATTTAGAAAAGAAACAGGAGAAAATCTACAGGGCCAGAAAAGAATTCTTAGACATAACATCAAAAGCACAATTCCTAAAAGGAAACACTCATAAATTGGACTTCATTAAAAAGAACAGCTTTTGCTCTGAAAAAGGCCCCGCTAAGAGGATGAAAACCAAGCTACAGAGTGGGAGAAAATATTTACCGATCATGTATCTGACAAAGGACTAGTATCTAGACTATGTAAGTAACCTGCAAAACCAAGCAGTAAAAAACCAACAACAGACAGTCCAATTCAAAAAGAAAAGACATTTCACCAAACAGGACACGCAGGTGACCAATAGAGCACGTGAAAAGGTGTCAGCCACCATCAGCCACCAGGGAATGTACATTAAAATCACAATGAGAGACCGCTACTCGCCTATCGAAATGGCTAACATAAAAAATAGTGACAGTGCCAAAAGCTGGGGCAGATCCACGGCCGCTGGGCCGCTCAGGCACTGCTGGTGGGAATGGACAACCGGACAGCCTCTCGGAAAAAGGCTGTGAAGAGCTGAACGTGCCACTACCATAGAGCCCAGCAATGGGACTCGGGGCATTCACCCCGAGAAACGAAGGCATGTTCACACCACACCCCCGCATGGCCATATGTAGCTGTTTTATTCATAGTAACTCCAAACTGGAAACGACCCGACAGCCGTCCGTGGGTGGAAGGTTGAACAGAGGGGTGCACCCACCCCACAGACCACTACCCCCAATGAAAAGGGGAGGAACTACTGATCCGCACAACCGGGGGACTCTCTGGGGAATAAGGCCGAGTGGAGGGCCAGTCCCCAAGGGCTACGTTCTGTATGACTCCGTCTATGTAACAATCTTGAAACGACAAAATTACAGAGATGAAGAAAAGAGGGGCTAGGATTGATCAGAGGGGTGGGGTAAGAGAGCTGCTGTGGCTGTCCCGGCAACAGGAGGGAGCCCGCGGTGATGGAAGTGTCTGCGTTTTGACTGTCGCGGTCAGCGTCCTAGTGTGACACTGTGCTCTAGTTCTGCAAAGCATTACCACTGGAGGAAGCTGGGTAATGGTATGTGGGACCGGTCTGTATTATTTCTTACAACTGCATGTGAATCTAATAATCTCAAAAAGCTTAAATAGAATAAAAAGGGCAGGGATGAGACTGTCCCCAGGAAATGGCAGGCACGCGCCTGTGTACTGTGCTGCTCTGGGCTTCGTCAAAGGCCTTACATCTGCAGGGGACCCAGATGGGACATACTGTGTATTCCAGGGAGAGCCACAGCATTGAGGTGGCACCGGGGTGGCAAGAGTCAAGGCCATGGGGGGTTCCCCAATGGCCTAGTAGTCCCCTATTGGCAGCGCTCAGCAGGAGGGGACGAGGGGGGGATGGATGGCCGGGCTCACCCCAGTCCGCTCCAGCCACCAGATAGAGCCAGCCAGGCACCACCCTCCCGGCAGAGCCTCAGTGCAGTGACACCTGGATCAACCCTGCCCACAGGTGGGATGAAACAGTGACACTCTCTTCCCAGGTGAGACTTGGGAGCCAGTTTGTGTCCATCAGTAACCAGCAAATGAGGAGGCGTGGCTCGCTCAGGGCTGTGTCTCCCAGACCTAATGGCGTGTTTAGCTAACTGTCCTTAACAGAGCAGCTTTCTCCAATTAACCACAGGCAGGTTTTTTGCAAGCTCTAGCAGTCTGCCTAGTAACCAAAAGGTAAACATAACATGACTGATTACTTTACAAGGTCCAAGAAATGCTATTTTGATCTGTTAACTGCCTCTAATGAGGACACAGCCATCAGAGATGTAAACAAGGGATCAGCGTGAGGGGACTGAGAGGAGTTTGGAGGGAGCACTGCATTTAGAAGCTACTGTTTGCACTAGAGGGCCAGCCACGTGCTGCGCCCTGTAGCATGCAAATGCAGGTGTCTGACATACCGAGGCACAGGACACAGCCCAGGCGGATGTCCTGAGGACAAGGAGGCAGGCTGTTTGAGTGACGCAGGCCAGGAATCCCAGAGAGTGCTCTCTTTGCTCTAAGCAACACTAATGCTGAACCTAAAATAAAATCTGTTCCCACTGGCCTTCTTTCTCTTCCCACAATTCACCCAGTTGTTTCCTACCCCAGGGCCTTTGCACTTGCCATCCCCCCTGCCTGAGTGCTCTGCCTTCAGATCTGGACAGATTCCTAGGCCTCAGCATCCCTGCCTCTTCCTCAGAAGGGCTGCTCCTGGCAATTCCCTCCAAATTGCTTTTCTGGTCCCACCTCCACTCACAGTCCCTATAACATCTCAACTTGTCTCCTTTGTAGAATGTCCTCAGGAAGTATCTTGTTTACTGGTTTATTATCCTCACCAGGGTGAAGGGTCTATAGAGGAAGCTTGCCTGTTTTATTCCCAGTTATCCCCATTACCTGACATAGAAAGTTTCAGTAAGTATCTGTTGAGAGAATCAGTGAATGACGCTCTCTTTCTGTAGCAGCTTTGGTTCTGCCCAGGAAGGCTATGGTCACTCTCAGGGGGGTTTGCTGCCTGTGGGAGACTCAAAAGGGCAAAGAGCCCCCACCTTTTGGAAAATGCCTTTGGTAGGAGCTTTTGCAGTAAGTCTGACAAGTCAAGTCAGCAGGCAGGCTGGGCTCAGGGCACCCAGGACTGTGTTTTGTACATAAGCAAGTCTGTGCTGTTGGCTCCCATCTCCACCCACGAGGCTGGGCTCAGTCACTGTCTTCTCTCCTGTTCCTGCCCAGTGCCGTCTATGTGACAATACCAGCATTTTCTAAGAACAGAACAGTTGGATAATTCTAAACCTCTCCTTCAATTTCCACTGTGGTCTGTTAAAATCACTTCCCAGTGACAAGGACAGAGTCCTGGTCACAAGTCGAGAGACCCAGTTCTAGCCTGGCTGTGCCAATGACACACCCTGTGACCCAGGATGAGGCCGTGCCATCTCTGGGCCTGACCTCTGTAAGGGACACATGGCCTCTCGGCTCCCATCTCAGCCAAGCCCTCTTTCCTGCCCAGGTTCCTATGGGGTGGGAGAAGGCCCGCTTTCCCCCAGAGAGAGCATTATGGTCACTGCTACGGACTGAATATCTGTGTCCCCCAAATTCATATGTTGAAACCTAATGCCCCATGTGATTGCATTTGGAGGTGGGGACTTCGGGAGGGGATTAGGTCACTAGGGTGGAGCTCTCATAAACGGGGTTCATGCCCTTAGAAAACAGACCCCAGAGACTTCCCTACTCCCTCCACCATGTGAGGGCACAGCGGGCCCTCAGCAAGCACCAATCTGCCTACAACTTGACCTTGGACTTCTCAGCCTCCAGAACGGTGAGAAAATAAATGTCCGTTTGTTAAGCCACCCGGTTTGTGATATTTTGTTACAGCAGCCTGAACGGACTCAGGCAGTAAGGCTCCTTGGGCCCTGCAGCCCACCTTTGGAGCCTTACGCCAAACTCTACCCTGGAGGAAAGGCCCTTGAGGGAGGAGCCAGTGGTGCCAAGGCTCACCCACCCTAGAGGGGTGGCTCCCAGGGGCGTGGGGCTGGGCCAGACAGACAGCCGCTGACACTTGAGAACTATAACACTTCCAATAAGGCACTTCAGCCTCCTGAGCCTCAGTTTCCTCATCTGTAACTGAGGATAAGAACAGTAGTAACTGATGGGATTAAACAAAATAATGGTACAAGAGAACCCAGTGCCCCGCACGGGGTAAATAGTAAATGGCAGCTCTTAGTAAGATGATGATGATGATGGTTGTGGTGGAGGAGAAGCTGAAGAAGATGAATTCACATTGCAACAAGCCAGGCAAAGAATGCTCTCTAGCTGCGCTGCTGACAGAAGTGCACGTGCAAGGGTCTGGGCTGAGCCTCTTTGGAAAAGGAAGGAATTTGTTCGCACAAGGCATGAAGAGCTCCAGTCCTGGAAAAGCAACGTGCCTTCCCAAGGAAGCATTTTAATGCCAGGTGTTCTAGAGTCAACAACACGGAGAAATGAGAGAAATAACCTAGATGCTTGTTCCCCAGCCGGTCTGGCTCTTACAGGTAAAGTGGTGCAGCCACCCGAGGGATGGTGAGTAAAGCCCAGGAGCCACAGGACGAGCCAGTCGACAGGGCGCCACCGAGGCCCGAGCAGTGACGGGGGCCGGGGCTAGGAAACACGGGGACGCGCAGGATGCGAAACTGTGTTCTGATTACAGCTGTTTAGAAGAACGTCTGTGACGGACGGGCTCTGAGAGGGAAGATTAAAAGCAGTCGATTTGCTCGAGTGACGGGATCAGGCGTGATTAAAGCAACGTTCCGGTTATGGTTGTTACACTGGGGTCTGTGCCATTCTTAAGGAAAAAAGAAAGAGGGAGGATTGCCAGGGCGTGTGTCCCTTGGAGGTCCCTGGTGCCCCCCCATTCTCTCTCTCTGTTGCTACCATTCAAAATGGCTCCAACCCAGACAGGGCCCAGTGAGAGGGATTTTGCAAATCTACAGCAGCTGAAAGAATAGCAAGTTGATTAACCAATGAAAAAAACATCAAGGTTTTCAGCACAGTGGGGAGTTTAAGGAGACAGAAGGGCAAAGGGAGGTTTGGGGGAGTCAGACCATAAAAATATGTGTTTGCGAGGAGCCTCGTGAATCAGGAAACCCTGAGCCCTCGGGTGGAGGCCCCGGGGCCCGGCTACTGCATCAGCCAGAAGACACCTGGCCACGCAGGCCTCTCGGAGAGGAGATGCTGCATAAGGAGCAAAGTGGTCCCTTCGGCACATCAGGTCCCTGTGCTCTGGCTCTGTCTGGGGACCACCCCCTGTGGGCGGCCACGCTGGAGAGAGGTGCATTCCCTATAATAATCACTCATGTTTGAAGCCACAGCAGCAATGATCCCATTATAGTCCTGATAGTCAGGGGACTTAGAGAATGCCCTCGAACGCCAACCTTGTCCTCCCATCGCTGGCACCCAGCCAGGCTGTACCTCAGCTCAGCTGTGACGGGCCCAGGCTCTCCAGGAGAGGAAGCCGCGTCTGATGAAACAAGACACTAGCCGGAGGGCCAAGGCCACGGCCACATGTCCTTGTAAATGGTGGAGTGCGATTCAAACACGCACCATGTTCCTGACCGTCTGCCGTAACGAAAGCTGTGGAGGGGCAGCCTGGAAAGAGGAAGGAAATAAAAATGCAGGCAAAACTCCCTCGGTTCACACAACCCCCCCAGCGGCCCTGGGGCAGCAGGTCAGGCTGCCCAGGAGGCACCAGCTGCTGCTCATAGCGTGAGAGGCTTGGGGCCAGGCCGCATGGGACTTCGGGTGGATGGGCCAACAGACAGGCCAGACAGCCTGACACCGCGCTTTGAGCAGAGTGAACATGAATGAAAAATGTCAGAGATGCAGAAGAGAAAAAGATTCCTGACCCCCGGCCGCTCAGTTAGCCGGTTTGCACACAGATTCAGGAGAGAGAGCCTGAGATTGTTGACAACAAAGGCAACCGCAGTCCTGTTACTCCAGCGTGGAGTCCAGAACGCTGCTCAGGGCTGCTCTGGAGCCGGCTGGAGAAGCGTCCTCTCTGCTGGTCATTTCTGGTTTTCAGCACCACGTGGCAGCAAGTATTAGGTTCACAAGGACCATTGATTCCCATGAAGAGCCACCTTACTCCTCTGTAAATGTGCCCTCACACAAGGGTCCCAGGTCACAGCAGGGGTCATGCAGTTTAGGTGGAAGGACACTGAAGTCAGCCTAAGGCGTGTCAACTCTGGCGTCAGCTTTGGGTGTCTCTGGACATGTCAGATCTCTGGGACCTGGGCTCCCATCTATCAAGGGGATAGTTCCCTTCATGCTCCCTCGCCACATCGGGGCAGAGGGGGTGTGAAAGGCCCTGCAGAGTGACATGGGGATGAAGTCAATGGCATGCTATGTAGAGCTGGGCCCTGGAATCGGATAGGCCTGGGTTTCAGCAAGAACATGGCCACGTTGGACCCTGGGACAGTTCCTTCATCTCTGTGAGCCTTGTCTGTCGCATGAGACCTGAGGACCCACGTTGGGGTGAGGGGCAGCTGTGTAAACTCGGGGTGTGTATGTTCTGTGACTCGCCCAGCAAAGGGCCTGGTGCCTGCCACCACAACCTCCTCCACACAGGGCTCTCAGGCCCCCAGTGGGGCCCTGGCAGCAGAGCCAATGGGCAACAGAGATCCCTCCTGTGCGTCCAGGCAGCCAGCCCGCCCCAGCCCACCCCAGCCAGCCTGGATCCAAGAAATGGGGGCCTGTCTGTAAGGCCTGAGGCATGGGTCTGGGTCAACAGAATCAACCCTGAGTGGGGGCGGGCCCTGGGGGAAAGTGCCCCCGCCCCATATCAAGGAGCTCAGCTGCTACGATGAGCAGGGGCTGGAGTGATTTTAGGCTTCAGTGTTTTTCTACCTCAGCCAATTAAAAGAACCAAATGGATTATACACAGTCTTCAGACAAATGGTTTTGGGGGGACTATTGATCCAGCTGATCTATGAGCCCCTTCAGAACCTGGGTCAAAGGAAGCTTTTCTGGGTCAACGGCAGCCAAGCTCTGCCCCCGGCTGAACAGAGCCTCGGCGCCCCTGAGCTGGTGCAGAAGTTGGCGTTTGAGTCGTCCTCAGGTAACGTCACCAGTAAGTTCTGCGACTTTAAGTAAAATGACTTATAACAAAACTAGTTTGACCATAGGCTAATTGATATAAACAAGGTTAAGTTCTTACAGCCTCTCGTCAATGTTACAAGGAAACAACGTTGAACAAAAGGACGTTATTTGAGGACCTGCTGTATATCTCTGCCATGTGAGAAGAGGGGGACAGGGGCAGGTGCCATCCACAGGGGCCCTGCGTCCCCCCTCCTCCCTGCCGCATTCCTGAGCAAGTCCAGGCGTTCCCCTGATTGAAGGCTCTTCGTGCTCTCAGCCCCTGCCCCGTCCCTCTTCATGCACCAGCTTGAGCACCTTCCCTTCATGCCCCTGCTGCTCCTTTGAAGGCACATCCCGGGGGGAGTGGGGGAGCATCCTCGCCCGCCCCCCACTGACGCGCCCCATCCCTTCCCTCAGGGCTCGGTGAGAGGGACGGAAGCCAGGCCTCGGTTCCTCCTGTGTCTCCTGCGCCTGCTCAGCAGCCCCCGCCCACTCCCCAGGACGCCGGGCACGCACACACTTGCTGCCCCTGGCACACAGGTGGGCTCATTCCCCGCCTTTTAAGTCAGTTTGACTGAATTTGACAGACAGTGGGCCCTAAGAAAAGCCCAAAGGGAAAAATCAATCCTTGATTTGTAAAATGAAAATGTAGGCTGGCTATTTTAATTTCTGTTTTCAATACTAGCTATTTTTTAAATTAAATGTTGCATTTCGAGATGATTATAGATTTGCATGCAGTTGTAAGAAATGAGAGACCCCTGTGTCCTTTACCCAGTTCCCCTCAATGATAAGTAGCATCTTGTAAAACTGGTGCAACATCGCCACGAGGATGCTGACACTGACACTGCACAGAGCGTCACCCTGCCCTCAGTTTCCCTTGTACTCGAGTATTTAGTTCAGTGTGGCTTTGTCACGAGTGTAGGGTCATGTGTGCATCAGCACAGTCATGAGACCACTTAGTTCCAAAGCCACCGGGTCTCCCTCCTGCTGCCTTGTCATAAGCACATCCACTCCCTCCTACCCTTCACCCTGGCTACCACTAATCTGCTCTCCATTTCTAACATTTTATCATTTCAAAAACATTATACAAATGGAATCTACAGTATGTAACCTTTGGGACTGGCTGTTTTTCACATGGCATACTTCTCTGGGCAAACGAGTTGTGTGTATCAACAGTTTGTTCCTTTTTGGTTGCGTAGCTCTGAGAAGGAGGTAGGTAGTGAGCTCCCTGATACCTGTGACATCCAAGCAGAAGCTGCACAGCTACTGCTCAGGGGTATGCTCTAGGGCACGCTTTCTCAACGAGAGAGCTGCATACCCAACAGGACAGAATTTGGTTCTTGGGGGACAAAATGTCTTAGTTGTTACAATGGCTTTGGCCCTCCAAAGGGTCATAGAGCATAAACACATATATGGTATATTCGTGGGACCAACATGTCATGGAGGAGGCGATTAGGGGAAAATGTCTAAACAGACTGAGAAACACTGCTATTGAGGGAAGGCTATGCTGACAGCAGCTTGGGGTGAACGGTCTCAAAGGCCATGCTTCCTAGTCCAGAGCTTTCCACAACCCAGGTCCCATATTTGCTATTTAAAGTGGCAGCCCCTTATTAACCTTTTGTAGACAGAGTCAGGCACTGCCTTTCTATCACAGTATCAGGAAGACTCCTTGTTGGGCAAGAGCCCTCTCACAGGTGCCTGAAACCTCTAGAAAGGGAGCAAAGCCCATCACCCACCATGAGAGGCCTACTATGCAAGTCCTCCCGAGGAAGTATAGCAGATGCATTCTGCGAAGGTGTAAAGAAATGAGAACCAACGAGATCAGAGAATGGGCCCTTTGGGGAATTTTATCTACCCTCTGTGGCTGCACAGGAGATTCTGGGGGAACTTAGGTCAGCTATAAGCTCACCACCTTCCAGAAACCCACATCACTACCTACTTACTGACCCATATGAAGGTGCTCATCAAAACGCCACTGTCTAAACAATGCGCTGACCATGTACGTGGGGCAGGGGGTTGTGAGCTGAGCAGCTCCCACCCAGTTTCTCAGTGATTGTGCCAGTCCTGCTTCTCTCCCCAAGGAGGATCCTGATGGGCATCCTGGAGCCGGGGACCAGGCAGGGTAGAGGGTCACTGTTCCCTGTGGGAAGCAGGCTGCATCCTGAGGAAAGGAGGAATATTCGGGAAAAATTCTTGTCCATGGTAAGAGTTCTTTTTCAAGGTGGAAACACACCACCAGGTGACAAAGGGCCCAAGCTACATCCACCACAAGCCTTGGAACAGACTCTCGGAAACCGTGTTTCTGAGTAACTGGCACAGCGATTAGTGTTAGGAATTAAAAGATAAATCTCAACAGGAATCTGCTTGCTCCAAGTAAAAGCCAGGAAATACAGACCAAGGGAACAGGGA
Organism: Miniopterus natalensis; assembly: GCF_054644295.1. Classification (NCBI taxonomy): domain Eukaryota; kingdom Metazoa; phylum Chordata; class Mammalia; order Chiroptera; family Miniopteridae; genus Miniopterus; species Miniopterus natalensis. The sequence continues at coordinate 20,094,517 of NC_142084.1, forward strand.
CTGCGCCATGGCAAGGGCACAGGAACCTGCTTTTAGCCCCAGGAAGCCACGCCCTGGTCAAGTTGGGCCTCAGGGCTTCGTAATCCTAGGCCATGGCTTTAATGAGGTACAATTTCCTAATTACAGGTTCAAGTGGTTCCAAGAGAAAAAAGGTTGCGTTATCCAAGTTGACGTTTTCTTTCAGGAGGTATTAGCACAGAATGGATGGATTAGTAATTTAAGAAATTTGTTTTTTCCTACAAGCCCACTTTAATGCCAGCACTCCCAAGTCCAAACCTTTCATCCATTCCCTGGGGCTTTGGAGAGAGTCCTGAGAGGTGAAGTCACCTCGGGGCCAGGCACAGCCTCCCGCCTGAGCAGCAGCCCACCCATGAGAGGACGGTGGCTCAGCCCATGCTTGGGAGGTGCATGGGTGGTGGTGGTGGTGTGTGTGTGTGTGTGTGTGTGTGTGTGTGTGAAAAGGCCACCAAAGTCAATGGGAGCCATCTCAAGGCCCACCCACCACCTCAGTGGGCTCTCAGGAAGAGCTGTGACACCCTGGTTGGAGCGGGGGCCACTGGGCCAAACATCAGGAACCTGAATACAACCCTGATCCTCTTCACCCTGCTCTGGTTCTCACATGGCTCACTCAGAGAGGAGACCACTAGAAAAGCGCCTGCTCCGGGCTGCAAACCCCAGCCTGGAAGAGGAACCACTGTAAACATCGGATCCAAGGCTACATTTGCTACGATTGCTCCTCTGCTACTTCTTCCAGATGCAGCTGATCTGCTCAGCTTCCGTCTCTGCCCCAGTTCCACCCTCACCTCCTCACATCTGTCCTACTAAAATAGCCACCTTGGAGCCTCCAGGCCTCCTGTCTCTTGCCTCTCTAATCAGGCCCCCAGGATGCCACCTCTTACCTTTCTGAACCGTGGGTCAGATTTAACTCCTCTTCAGGGACTCCCTTTGTCTACAGGACAAAGCTCAGCCGCACAGTGTCATCTCTCCAGGGTCTTCACCCCATACGCCCAGGCCTGAGCCCAGAGCACAGAGCAGAGTGTGTCTGCATGTCACCTTCGCACAGATCCTCTTACTGCACTGTGCAGGGCCAGGGGGACCCCTTCCCTCCTTCAAGCCACGATGCCTACCCCTAACTAACCCCATGAGCCATGATTACAAGGGCTCTTCCACTTGGCAGTGTGTGACCTTGAGCAATCACATGGCCGTTTTGTGTTCCTTTTGCTTCATCTGTAAAATGGGGATAGTCACAGAGCCTTCCATCTCCCGATGTTGGGGAGGAGGTCAAATGCTTTAATGCAGGTGAAGTGTTTAGGGGAGTGCCTAGCTCAGGAAGTGTCCAGAGAGCACTGTCACTGGTGTTATTACCCCTCCCCGAGGTGTGCAGGGCAGGGTGATGTTGCCACCCCATTCGGTTGGGTGGACTTAGAGTCTGCGGATAAGCAAAAACAATTGCAGGAAAGCAGGAGATACAGCTGCCATGTGGGAAATGACAGAGAGACATCTGCCCTCCGGCTCCCTCCGGCCCATGCATCCTTTCCTAGGCCCAGGCCCGGAGCTGGAGGAATCTGTGGACCGGCAGAGCCCGCATCTGCTTTACCCTTCGCAGCATCCCGAGGGAGGCTGGACGCATTCCTGCGGTCTGCTCCAGCCTCAGATCCCCCTTCCCCACTGATTGCTTGCACCGCCTGCCTGCCTTCAGTGGGGTCCTGTGAGCTCCTCTGCGAATGCGCCTCCCCGGACTTGGCCACACCTAACCAGCTCCAGGTGGACAGCCCGAGCCCAGTGCCTTCAGGGAAGGGGCACCCGGGGAAATGATTCCAACTTAGGCTTCAAGTCCGGAAACCATTCTCAGTAAGCCTCGCCCGAGCCCCTGGCCTCGCCTTCAGTGGAGGAGGGGGGACAGCGGAATGAGCAGCAGGTGTTCCCATCCCCGCCCCAGCTCCTGACCTGGTTTCCCACTTTTCCCATCACCAGCCTCTGGCTGGGAGTGGGCCCCCTGTGGACAGAGGCCTGAGGCAGCTTTCCAGCCTGAAGGCTCAGGCGGGCTGTGCAGAGCGCCTCGGCACTCTCCCCCCAACACAGGAAGGTCGTTCCACACAGGGACTTGTTTTAGAATCTGCAGTCAGGCTCCATTAGCCGAGACAGGGAGACCACACAAATCTCCCTGCAACAGAGCCTAGTGATGAGATTTAGGCTGACGCTTATGAACTAAGCCAGAGCAAGTCTCAACTCAGCTGAGCCTTAGTTTCCTCACGTGCAACATGAAAATAATGGCCATTGTCCTGTCTCCCTCAGGGGCCTCTACACTTTTTCGTCTGTTCAGCTAATTAAACTGCGGTCAAATACCAGAGCTAAGCTGGGGCTGGAACCTGGTGCCTCCAGGAACTCACACTCTGGCTGCTCTGCCAACAATAAAAACTCACATAGATGAGAAAGCTTTGTAAAGGTGCGAAATGCCAAACAACTGGCATCATTAACGTGAAATGGCCTGCATTAAAAGCAATTATCTGCTGAAAAGGGCAAAATGTATAGTAAGTTAGTGCTTCTCAGACTTGAATGGGCACTAGAATCACCTGGGATCTTGCTATATGGAGGTTCTGGTTCAGAAGCTCTGAGGTGGGCCTGAGCTGCTGCATCTCCAACCAGCAGATGCTACTGGTCTGTGGGCCACATTTTGAATGGCAAGGTGCTAGGTTAATACTGTGATTACAGTTTATTAAAGCCAAAATATGATTTTGTTTATCAGACCAGCAGGATTTGGTGGGAGGGGAACACAGGATGGGAGGTTTCGATGAGGGTACCTGACACTGGGCAAGATCTGGAATCCGGGGCCTCTCTGAACGGTGGCCACTGAGGATGGTCTATGCATCTACAGGGCAAAGTGAGATGCAGGGGCATTTGAGGGACATGAAGACTGGAAGAGGGGACAGACCGGCACACTTCATAGGCTCCCCCATGGTGTCCAGAATGCTTTGAGGAAAGACAGGCTGCCCAGGTGCAGGGAGCTGGCAAGGTCTGAGCACACTACACTCTGCTCCCTACACATGTTCAGGGGAGGAAGCTGGTCTTTTGGTGGGTCTCAGTTGAGACTGAATTCAGGGAATAATCTGGCTTAAGGCAGAACATATCCTCAGGACAAAGCATCAGTTCTTGGAGCCTGAGGCAGAGAGGAGATGAGGGCTGGCCTCACCCTCAGGCCCTCTCCTCTCTTCATCGGTGTTCCTCTCTGTGTTCCTCAAAGTGTCTACTGAAAGGCTGCAGAGGGGGCCCAAGGAAGTCAACAGAAACAGGGGATGAATTAGTGCTGGGTAATAAATCTGACCTTGAAAGAAACAGCCCACTCAGACACATATGCTTTATAATAAGAACGGAGTCGGAGCGCCTGGAAAACCCTGCTCTTCACTTGATGAACTCTTTGCTCCAAAAATAAAGCCCATAAACTTGTTCAACAGCTGGATTTTTCCCTCTGAAAAGAGTACCTCGTCTGGCAGTTGACTTAAGCAGTTATTTGCAGCCTGTAATTTTCACAAAAACAGTAGGGTGTGCCTGGCGGGAGATGTTTTCTACAATCCCATGGAAAGAAAACAATAAGAAAACTTTGGAACAAAGGACGCTCTGATTCCATCAGAAAACCTTTGATAATTCAGGGTCAAGCCTGACAAAGGCGTGGAAAATTTTCGAGCAGATGTGTGAGGAGGTGAAAGCGCTGTGCTTCAGGGAGATGAGGAACGCAGCCTGCAGGATCCCAGGGTGGGAGGGGATGCGGAGGCAGGGGCTGGCGAGGAGGTGAGGGAGCTCCAGGCCCACGGGAGGGGGGGGTGGCAGTGGAAGCTGGGAAGAGGGATCCAGTCTGCACAGAGAGAACCAACAGAGCTTGGCACTGAATAAACTACACAGCAGGAGGGAGGCTCCAGGAGACAGTGGCAATCTTGAGGTCCCAACTGCAAGTAACTAAAGACTATGGTCCAGGTAATGAGGAGAGGGGATAAAAGGATGGACGGACTTTAACACGCAGGGAAGCTTCATGGGGCCAGTAGCAATTTGAAAGCAGGCTTCTGCATGTCATGTCTGAGCAGGTCCTATGTGCTCTGGGGCTACAGGAAGGGAGAGAGTGGACGTGAATGCAGAGGACGACTGAGAGGAAGGAGGTGGTGTGCACTCTGCTTCTCAGGGACACTCTTTCTAGTAACTGCACGCTGAAGCTTTTCCTCCCCCCAGGGCCATGAAAGCAGACAGCATTCCTGAGAACCCACCAGCGTGGTTAGTTCACACCTACAGGAGGCCAAAAAGAACTTATGAGGCAGACCCTGGAGAAAGCCGCGATTCTCCCGCAGGCTGGGGACACTAACATCATCCACAGAGACCTGAATATCGACAACTCGAAACAAGCCTCATCTCTGTCAACTCAGTTCCCCTCGGAGTGGAGGGGAGGAGAGGACACAGGACAATGACAAGACCTTGGCCCTTTATTCTGAAGCAGCTGACCTGCCTGGTCCGGCTTTGGAGAAACATTAGTTGGATCCAATAAATCCATTTCTGGTTATTGACATAGAGGTCTCCATGCGAGAAGCATCTGCCACGTAGAACTTGTGCCCTGTGCCTTTCAAGTTGAAGTTCATACTGGAACCCACTCGTTTTTGTCTGCCCAGGTCTCCTTACTGCTGCTCTATGTCTAAGTCAGTGGTGGGACATGGTTTAGCTTCTGCACCTCGGTTTAGCTCCTCTGGACTATGACTGACCACCCCTTGAGTGGTTCCCGGGTTCTCAAAGTGGGTTTTGCTCATGTGATTGCACTTGTCAGGGCTGGCTAATGCTGGTTGCTGTAATGGAAATGTGTCAGATTTCAATGGCTTAACACAGAAAAGGTTTATTTCTTCCTCACTTCTCATGCATGAAAAGTGCGTGGATCCTCCCGGTTGGCCAGCTCTCCTGCACGCTTCCCGGTGCGGGAACCGAGGCACTCAGGCTCCTTCCATCGCGTGGCTTCACCACCTTTGAGCCTTACTCAGTTAATGGCCAGGCCTCTAAGTGACATGTAACTATTTAACTTCTAGTTTAAATCAAAGCTCAAAGATAGCCTCCAACTTTGGCAAATGAGAAAGAGAGAAAGGGGGGGTGGGGAGCCATATTTCACATGATGGGTTAATAGGAAAGAACTTAATATTTCTTTGTGGAGAAAAGATCACTTTGAGGAGGAATTGAAATATTTGAAATTTGCCATTATAAAAACTGTCTGCCCTGCTCACATCTACAAGTGAGGCTGGATTCTCAGTGAGCTTCTAAACTCCTGGATAAAGGATCACTTCAGAAAAGCCATTTGGGCAGCACCTTCCTTCTGGAAATAGCCGTAACTTAGCTCCCATTCGCTGAGCTCCTTTTCTCTGCCAGGCCCTATCCCAGGCACGTGACACACGTCAGCCTAATTCTCACAACAGTGTGCAATGTATTCCTAAATACGCACACTATACAGAGCAGCAAACTGAGCAGCAGAGAAGTTGGCTAACTTGCCCAAGGTGACATGGACGTACTGGGATTTGATCCCAGATAATCTGGCTCCAAGATTCACATTTGTTTCATGACATAAATCTGCCTTCCTCAGTGATCAAAACAAAACCAAAACAAGTGAAAGAGACAGGGGTGGCTTCGGAGGCCTCACACCCTTTCATGTGGCCCCTGGCAAATGGTAAATATTAGCGTGCCGGGGCCATCTCTGCCCTTTGATAATCATTTCTGCTCTGGGTTCCCACTGATGGTAATGTGAGGCTACAGTTCTCATTTCCTGCATTAGCTATGAGTACACACAAATAGCAAAACTGCAAAACCCAGCTTCCCCTCACAGCAGGAGGTAGCAATTACCTCAGACTCTGCTCGCAGCCGGTGCATTCACCAGCCCCAGCTGAGCCACGACAGCACAGCCGGGATCTCACAGTGAAGAGGGACCTTGTGGTGGTGCACTGGACCCAGCTCGGGCCCAGCTAACTGTGCACATCTCTCCTCAACTCCACGTTCGATATCATATTATGAGATTTAAACTGGCTGTGGTGGGAGCAGTTACAGCACAGGCACTGGTAAATGCTTCAAATCAGGGCTTTATGCACACACTCAGAAACCCAGTTGATAGTGTCCTTGGGAAAGGTGTGCACTGGGGGAGGGAGCGGCTGTGCAGCTGAGGATGGTGGGGAACAACTGTAACAGCGGCCGCGGTCGCCATGGACCAAGCGCTTACAGCGCGCCTGGCACGTGCTGAGCTCCTCAGGCGTCACCTTACATCACCCACAGGAACTGTACGATGTAGGTATTATTAGTATCTCCATTTAAAAAGGAGGAAGCTAAAATAAATTGATCTACAGTACTTCCGTTGAAAAAATAAATAAAAGGGAGAAAACTAACGTTCAGAAAGGTTAAGTTATCTAGCCAGTAAGCCAAGGTTCAACTCAGGATTTCCAACTCCGATAACCCTGCCCTTTAGCCGCCACACTGTACCTCCCGGCATGTGGTGCCTCTGGAATGTGGTCCAGGGCCCCCTGCCCATCAGCACCCGGGCTGGCTTAGCACAGTGCCAGCGCGGGGCCCTGTTCCTTCTGTACCGAGTCAGAGCCTTTGGGGTGCGGCCCAGGACTCAGGATTTGTAGCAAGCTCTCTGGCGCCTCTTTTGCTCAGTAAAGGTTGCAAACAAGGACCTAGGAGTTAAGAACTGGCTTCTGCTGGGGTCTTCCCACAGGTTCCCACAGAATTGAATGGCTCCCTGGCCAGAGAGTTGGTCTCAGGCTTAGGTGGGGTTGGAGGAACTGGCCGGAGGGCCCAAGCTGGGGAGGCCGGTCTCCGATTCTGCTCCTCCCCGGAACGGGCACATTCTCGGGCTCGGCAGGCTCAGCGGGCAGCAGGGCAGGGCAGTGCTGGCAGCCAGTGTTAAAGACGAAAAGGGGCCATGGACAGAATCTATACTCTTATCCCCAGTCCCTGCTGCCTGGGCAGCTGGAGGGCCCACGTCCCAGTGGCATGAAGCCAACAGGGAAAGTACGTCCCAACCTGAGTCCCAACTGTCCAGGTCCCACCCTCTTTCCTTGTGCTCAGCCCCAGGCACCGAGGCCTCAACTGGCCCCATCCATCCATCACTCAACACATTGATTACCCTCCTACCATGAAGCCTGCTCTGTGCCAGGCAATCGACAAGACAGATGTGGTCCCTGCCCTCGTGAGCCCACGGGCTGGCTGGGGGAAACAGACGACAAACAGGCGCGTAAGTACTTGAGGTCCTTTCAGACTGACAAGGATTGTGAGACAGGCGGGCTGGTAAGAAAGAGGGGGTGGGGAGGCTGCTTTGGCTGCGGGGGTCGTGGAGGCCTCGCTGAAGAGGTGACACTGAAGCAGCAGCCGAGCGAAGGGAAGCAGTGAACCTGGAGGCTGTCTCAGGGGAGCGGCCAAAGCGCAGCACACAGGAGACAGACGGAACCGAGGTCAGGGAGGGGGCTGGGGGACGGTCATGCCGGCCTCCTAGGAAGCCTGGATTTTGCTCTGAGTGGAGAGAGAGGAATGCCACAAAGTGTGGATTAGTAGGAGTGGTGGCCAAAAGATGGGATGAGAGACCACTGCGGTTTTGGAGGAGCAGGTGAGGGCAGCTTGGGCTGGCGTGGCCGCCTGCTTTGGGATGCTTCTGGAGGTCGGGGGCTCACGGGTGGGTTGGGTGGAAGGGCAGAGAAAGAGCAAGGACAACCCCTGGGTCGGCGGTTGGAACAAGAGGCAGAAGAGAGATGCTGAAAAGAGAAAACCTGGGCAAAGAGCCAGAGGGAAGCAGAGGTCCGCGGACTGAAGAGAGCCAGAGAGTGAGCAGCAGGGGTGAGAGACGGCACTGGAGGGGGATGTGAGCAGGAGCCAAGCCACATGGAGCCTCCTCACTGGGCTGCGGAGCTGCTGGTCAGGCCCCAGGGACCTGGCCGTTCCCCTTCTCAGTAGCCCCTGGACCACGGGCTCAGAGTCTCCACACACAGGGCCATGCCAACAGGGCACGAACAAAGGACCTTGGGAGTGTCCCTGGCCGGACTCCGACCCGACGGCTCTGAGGGCACGCTGGGACCCTGCCCCTGCCCACTCGCTGAACGCTACACCGGCACCTCCACGTTTTCCACATGGTCTTTGTGCTTTCCTCTACCTGGACTACGTGTTCGAAGGCAGCTGCTGCGGAATCCATCACACGTCCTACTTCTCCCTTGAAGCCTTTCCTGACCACTGAAGCCAAAAGGGCTGTTGCCCTCGCCCCCCACTGCCCTGCTCTGTCTCCTCAGCATTTTCCTGACGCCCGTGGCCTGCCTGTCGTGCATGGGGAAGTGAGACACGTCTGCACATCAGGGCTGAGGGAGGGGACCGAGACCCTTACGCCTTGTGCTCCTTCGAGCTCCTCCCCCCTCAGGCCTCATTCCGGGCAGCGCCTCCTGGACATCCAGGCAACTGAAGGGGCCGCTTCTACCACCACCGGTACTTGCTTCCCCTAGAGCACCGATCTTTCCACCTGGGATTCCTGTGCTTGTCCCTCTCCTTACAGGAGCCTCTCAACACAGAAGAGGAGTGCCCCAGTGGTGCCCTGATAATGCTGTGTTTGTTATTTGCTTAGCCCTGTGCTGAGTGCATTTTATGCTCCCATCAATCCTTTAAGGTGGGTAATGTTGCTAACCCAGCTTACAGATGGAGAAACTGAGACTAGGAAAATGTAAGAGTCCTGTCCAACCTCACGTACTAGTGAGTTACAGAACCAGGATTTGAATGGAGGTTTGTCTGAGCACAGAGACCCTGCTCTTGCTCTATTGTACCTCCCACTCCCTACCCCAGAGAAGAAGAGGTCTGAATCACCTTTTGGACCCCAAGTGCTTGGCACAAGTCACCAGGGGTCCAGGAGGCCATGATGCATGTCTCCCTCCTGGCTGCCCGGCCCAGAGCCAGGCCCCGTCCCGGGGAAGTGGCCAGCAGGAAGGCCGTATTTACCCAGGTGCCAGGTGTACCGATAAGCCAGGGGAGGTGTGTGTGTGGGGGGGGGGGGCGGCCTCTCCCTCATAGACTGGAGGCTCTCTTTGAAAAGAAAGGGCTGGGCTGGTGTCCAGATGAGCAACTTAAAGGAAATAGTTGATTGAAAGAAAGCAATGCAGGGAGTGACTCCTGAGAACAAAGGTGAGGCACGGCCACGCTAACCCCTGTGCCCCAGCCAGGCCAGCTCAGCAGCCGCTGCCACCCTGCGTGGCCGGGATGTGAGACTTTGCCATGGGGACCAGCCACCCATCAGGAGCTGCTGACATCCTGATGCCCTGGGAAGGCCTGGCTCCACCTCACAGTCCTCGGGCTGCAGACACACTTTCTTCTGGATGGATGGGCTCAGAGAGGTCGTAGTTTGTAGGAGCCGGAGCCCACACACAAACTGTAAGGAGCCACTTGATGTCTAGGCAAGTTTGTCTTGTCACCTGTTCTGAGCACGAAATGACGTGAGTGCGCGGGCTAGCATGGGCTGGGACCTGCTGGGTACACGCTGTTTTCTCATCACTGCCATCATCAACCCTGTGTCATTTTCAAAGCTGAAAAGGGTGGACTACCTACCGTGTGCTAACGCCTTGCGCACATCACCTCACCAACCCTCACAATGATGCATGAGGTAAATGTCAGCATTCCCACTTTACGGAGGAAGAAAGCAAAGCTTCTCAGAGCTACAGATCATGCCCGAGGCCCCACTGCTAGGTGGCAGAGCCAGTCTTCTCAGTGGAGACTGTACTGAAGGCAGCTGCTCACCCTGCAGAGCTGCTTCTCTCTGAGTCAGGTCCTGAGAATACAGGCCCAAAGCTGGGTGTCGGGGCTCTGGATTAGGGGGTCGAGGCCAAGGACCTGAGCATGAACTTACAGGGAGGAATATGGTCATGCCAACAGGAAGGGATTCCAGAGCCTGGTCCAAGAGACACTGGCCAATCCCTCCCAGGCCCAGGTCATCCTCACTCGGCCACAAGAGCCTCTGGACATCCAGCTCCCCATTAGTCACCCGGCCATGCCCACCTATATCAGAGGCCACCCTCAGCAATCTTCCCAGACACCTGCATGACAATCAGGAACTTTGGTGGGTTTGCTTAGTCAACCCACACCACACACTGCGGTCTGCCCGATCCCAGGGAATTATCTAGATCATCGGAAGCTGCCAGAAAACTCAGTTAAGAGAGTAGCTTTGCCATCAGCCAGTGCTGGGTTTAAATCATGGCTCTGCCATTTATTAGCCATTTAATGCTGGGCAAGTTATTTAATCTCTCTGTCTCAAGTTTCCTTATCTATGAAATGGGGGTAATAATACTAATAATGCCTGAAAGGGTTAATAAAGGGATTAAATAATGAAATAATGCACTTAAAACTCTTAACATTCTACCTGGAACATAGGAAATACTAAACAAACAAAAAACCCTAGCTAATTTTGAGCCAACTTGGCCTTTACATGTATCCCTAAGGTAACAGGCTAACTAGCACTGGTCTCGACGTCAGAAGTCCTGAGTCTGTGAATTTAGCCAAATGACCACATATCTGTGGGCCTGTTTTTCCTTCTTTAAAATGGGGATAAAATGTCCTGCTCGATATTTGACAAAAGGATCTATGTTGCTGATGCAGGAGAACCTTCGGACAGCCCGAAGCCTGGGAAGATCACTTAGATGTTGCTTGTCTTCTAGAGAGCTAATCCAGAATCTACTTGCTCTAGTAAAGGGCAGGCCTGGCATCGGGGATCTGATGTAACTGAGAAATGGAGCTGATTAACAAAACAGTCTTGTTTTTCACCTAGTTTGCCACCCATATACATATTCAGAAAATGCACTCCACAGCAGACCCCTGTGGCAAGGAGGCCTCCTGCAGGACCTCTGCTGCTGGTGTCTACGTGGAGGCTAATCTCCCCTGAGCCTCCTTACCCTGAAGCGGCGCACAAACCCATCCCAGAAACCTAAGCTTCTGCCTGGCTTCAGAATGGATGTGACAGCCAGAACACTAGCTGAACAGTGCAAATTCACACAGACATTTGTCGCATCTTAGGACGGAAATCTTTGCAAGAGCACAAGGCTGCTATAAATACCAAACAACCAAACACTGAGTTTGGCATTAGGCACCAACCACCAGAAGGGCACTCACGGGTGCTGGTGATTCTGCAGCCATTTTCCTCCGGATCTGGGGGGTGAGGGGCGATACAGAGAGAAAGGATGCTCATGGGCATGACGGTGGAGATCAAAGAGGCGCCCAGAGAGCAGTGCAGACATTTATTCATCAGCTGTTTTCTGGGTGCCCTCTAGGGCCAGACACTGTGCTGGGTACTGGGGACACAGTGGTGACTATGACTGTTTCATTCCTGTGGAGCCCATGGTCTGGAAGGGACAGTCACTGAGCAGCAGCCACAGTGTGGTGTCAGCACCTCAAAGGAGGACATTCATGGTGCTTGGGGAGAGTAAGGCAGGGGGACGCAGTAGGCCAGAGAGTCAGGGACGGCTTCCTGGAGGAAGGAACATTAGTCAGGCAGGGATGGGGAGAGGGGAAGACCGTGGGCAGCAGGAGGTCAGGTGCGTTACTTGACCCTGCTTTAAAAATGCCCACCCTGTTAGAACATGGGGGTTCGGGAACAGACGAAAGAAACACGTGGTTCCTCCGCCCTTGGCCCAGGTATCTGCAGCCACAGAGGATGACAATCTGCTGCTCCGCTAAGGGGAGGCCTGGCGGCTGCCTTGTGCTGGCATCTCTGAGGATTCTTGGCTCAGAGGCAGAGGCTCGCAGAAGCCGCTGAGAAGCGATTGAAGTTTCCAGGTTCGCCTTTGGGGAAATTCCTCCGCAGCAGCTAATGTGTGGTTCCCACAGAGCCGCTCCGGATTTCAGACTTCTTGTCTTTCACACTTTAGACGGAACACAAGCCTGCGCGGCTGCCTCGGCTATTTTTGCCGCGGGTCCCTGTCCAATATTAAATATTACCATCTTTCCACCGCTCACCGTGAGTGGCACTTTCATAGCCATTTCTACAATAATGAAATTTCTTGAGATCTTCCCCCCGGGCTGATGAGCGTGGCGAGGGGCCGTCAGCAGTGATGGACAGGCTCAGGCAGGCCCCGTCCCGCGCAGGCCTTTCCTGAGGCGGACCTGGTGCGGCTCGGCGCAGCTCTGCTGGCCGGGAGGGCCCGCTGTGTGTAAGGGCATTCCTCGGGATGTGCTCCTCGGAGCCCCAGCTTCGCACCATGCTAAAAGGTGTTTTGTGAGAAAGGGGTCCCAAGGTCAGGTTTGTTTGGGAAATTCTTGATTAAAAAATATCGAGCAGGTTTCCTGGCTTTGGGACTTGTCAGCCTTTCAAAGGCAGATGGTGACTGAAAATTGTCAGGAGGGGAAAATAACATGGCCCAGGTGGTAAAAATAAGAGGCTGAACTGGTGTCCTAGGACCGTATGACAAAGTACCACAAATGTGGGTGGCTTAAAACAACAGAAATTTGTTCTCTCCTCATCTGGAGACCAGATGTCCAAAATGAAGGTGTTGGGAGGGCCGTGATCCCTCTAGGGGCTCTCGGGGAAGAGCCTCCCTTGCCTCTTCCTGGCTTCTGGTGGTTGCCAACAACCCTCAGTGTCCCTTGGTTTACAGACACGTCACTGCAGTCTCTGCCTCCACCGTCACAGGACATCCTCCCTGTGTCTGTGTCCTCACATGGCCTTCTGGTAAGAACCCTAGTCCTGGGACTTAGGGCCCACCCGAATCCAGACTTAACCTGGTTACATCCTCGAAGACCCTGTTTCCAGATAAGGTCACGTTCGCAGATACCCGGGGTTAGAATTTGGGCATATCTTTGGGGAGGGGCACTAGTTCACCACAGCAGAGGGTTAGAGAGAAAAAAATTTAAAAAGCAGGAAGCAGTGCAGAGGGTGGTGCAGGGCACAGACTTTGTAGCCAGATCTAGAATCAAATTCCACCCTCTGCAATTGCTAAATGGAATATAAACAAGTCAGTAAATGTGGTATCTCTACGCTCATCTTCCTCATCTGAACGTAAAAGTCCTAATACCCATCTCCAAGGAGAGTTGTGAGGATTAATGAGATAAGCATGTAAAGCATGAGCCCAGGGCCTGGTACAGGTGAGAGCTTCAAGCAGGAGTGTGGCAGGGTCAGATTAGTTTTTTAAAAGAAAACAATCACCCTGGTTTCTGGGTGGAGGACAAGTTGGTAGGACCCAATTCTGTCTTGGTCTTGCTGAGCCCCTCTCTTGGATGCATCCGAGGAAACCACCCATACAACATATATGCCCTGGTAAAAAATATGGGTGAGGAATGCCCAGATCTGGACCACGTGAGGCTCTGCTGAGGGAACATGGAGTGAAGGCTAGCTGTCTATCTTTCTGTCTGTCTGTCCTGCTTTCTATCAGCTCAGACCCCACCACAGGACATAGGCCAAGGTACCAAAAGTTTTAGGGCCTGTTTCCTCCTCTAACCATGAGAGTGATAGTTCCCTGCTGTGTCTTTTACAGGATGAATGAGGAATGAATGACAAAATGCACAGCAAAGAGCTTTGTAATATGTAACTCAGTACTCAAGATTTGTGCATGGTGGTGGCGATGTCCTTCAAAATGTTGCTCCAGCAGGTCACCAAGTGCCCTCCTCAGGCAGTCTGGCTTACTTTGATGCAAGGCAGGTGAGAACAAGGTGAAGGCAATCCCCTAAGATGTGTTGAACCTCAGGGTGTAGCCCCAAACAAAGCCATCCTCAGTCACGTCACTGAGGCCTTTGATTGTCAATGACCAGCGATGGTGCAGGGAAAACAGAGTGGTGCACAGCCCGGGCCAAGGGAACCAGGGCAGGCAGCAGGTGATCGGTCATTGGGGCATCTTGGTGAGAGACCGGTGGCCCAAACTCTGAGCCAGGTGAGCATGAGTCTGCCCACCACCACTGGGGCTGGTAGCTGGGAACCAGCTTGGAACGGGAGGACTGTGAGTGTCCAGGTGACTCTGTGCACAACACAGGAAAGGATGCTCAATGCCCATCTGCAGGCAGCACAGGGCCCAGAAGAGCTGCCTGTCAATCTCAAGGCAGGAAAACCGGCTCTAAGGCCCAGCCCCTCTGTGATTTATGGGGCGACAATGTCTCAACCTGCACCTAACCTGTCTTTAGAAGCTGCAAGCAGGGGCAGACATGGCCCCCCCAGGCCTCAGAGCACATTTACAAGTAGCATCCACTGTGTTGCTGCTGGCAGGAGCATCCCCGGAGCCACTGAGATGGGGAGCCCATGCAGGGGCCCAGGTGTGCACCTGAAGCCCTAGGGGACTTCAGAGCTCTGTCTCTGACAGAGTGTCTGCGCTTTGACCTGCTTCTGGAACCGCGCTTGTGAAGATAAAAGGGAATCCACAGCATCAAGGGAAGCATTTTCAGACCCAGGGTGTCGCCTTGGGAGGCAACAGAAAATAAAACCTAAATCTGAGCCCCGAGACAATCAGAGAGGAGCACCAGGGCAGCAAACACCCGGGGAGGCCAGATGTCTGCCTGTGTGGGCTCTTGAGGGGCTAGTGTCCCTCTTGCTCACTGCTTCTCCTCAGTCCCAGCACAGTGCCTGATGTTTAGCACAAGTTCACTCAATATTGGCCAATGCCTGGAATTCACATTACAGTCCAACACCGTTTTCTAAGTGCCTGCAAGGCGGTGTGATAAATGCTTATGGGGATCCAAAGATGACAAACAAATAAGAACCGAAGAGAAAATAATGGCTGTGCAAACCCTCAGATTAAAAGGGGGTCATGATGGGTCCTGCCCACTAGGTGCCTGTGAGCATTGCTGAGGCCATTGACAGGCAGCCTGTCGCAACGCTGCAGGATGTATGTTCAATATACGCTGGCTCTTGACATTGATTTTTTAATTGAAACATGAAATATATAAAATTTTATATAAAAAATAGGATGCACAGATTTTAAGTGTTCCACTTGATGCATCTGGCAGCTGTATTCACCCATGTAACCATCGTCTAAAACAAGACGGACAGTAAACATTTCCCATCACCCCAGAGGGTTCCCGGGGCCCCTTTGCAGCCGACCTCTCCTCCCTGCTGCCAGGGGCAATGGCTTTCGGATTTGCATGATCGTGGATTAACTTTGCCCATTCTAGAACTTCACTAAACTGTTTTCCAAAGTGGTTGTAACATTTTCTATTCCCACCAGTAACTCATGAGAGGTTCAGTTGCTCCATAGTCTCACTAGCATTTGGTGTTTTTTATTTTATTTTAGCCAGTCTGTTGGGTGTGAACTAGTATCTCACTGTGGTTTTCATTTTAATTTTCCCAATGACTAATGAGGTTGAGCTTGTTTTCATGTGCTTATTGGCCTTTCATCTCTTATTTTGTGAGATCGCTGTTCTCACTTTAAAATTGGCTTGTCTTTTCGTTTTGATCTGTAGAAGTCCTTTATATATTCTGGATAGAATTCTTTTATCAGATCTACATATTTCAAATAGTTTTCCATCTGTGACTTACCCATTAATTTTCTTAATGGCATTTTTTGATGATAAAAAGCAGGCACTTATACTTTTGACAACCATTCATTATTCCTCCCTTTCATGGTTAGTGCTTTTTGTAGCCTTTCTAAGAAATCTTTGCTCACCCCAAGGCTGTGAAGATATTCGTCTTTTTTTTTTTTAAGAAAATTTTTTATTTGGTATTTTACATTTATGATTCATCTCGTTATTATTTTTAAAAATTCTAGTAGTTGATTAGACCCATAAACACTAAGTAAACACTCAGATTCTTTAGACTATATTTTACTTAAGCTTCAAGCTGAAGAGATAGTATCAGTTTTAAGAAAGGGCCTTTGTTAGAGGCATGGCTTTGACCCATCCACAGTCACCACTGGTTGACCACAGGCCACAGATGGTTGACTTAAGAATCACCAGCCAGAGAAAAAGCTGTGTTGACCTTCTCATGTCCAGCTGGGGGGGGGGGGGCACTGAGCTTCCAATTACTAACTCAGACAACCACACTGTGACCTTACAGTGGCCTTGGGAACCACAGCAGGTCCCAGCCCAGGAGACCACATGAAGGAGGCCAAGTGAGCCCCTTTGAGGCCTAGTTGTTTCTCAGAAGTCTCCCTGCATTGACGACCTGGAAGATGGCATGATTCAGGCAGCCCCTCCTCAGATGGCTAATGCAGACAGTCCTAAAGGTGGCAAGTCCGCTTGTAGGAGACACTGAAACCCCTCACATGGCCTGGTGACTACCTGGACAGTTGGGACAGCAGGTTCAGGGGCATAATGATATGGGAGCCTGGGTCAGAGGCCAGGGGAGGTCATGAGGAGATAGGCTCCTTTAAGAGCAAGGAGAGGCCCTCAAAGGTTGTGATCTTAGGAACAAATGCAGCCCAGCCTTCGAGAGCCTGCTCCTGGGAGCTTGCCTGGCAGCTAGGGACTGTGAAATGCTTTCTTATCACTCCAGGACACACCTGGGATGGCCACGTCTCGGCCCTGGGAGAAGGCTATTGGACACCCTTGTCACAGCCTCTGTGCCCTGCTGGCTTTGCTGGCTCACCCATTGTACATCTGGTCTACCCTTTCATTATGTCCGACCTGGTGCTCTAATCACAACACTAACACATGAAAGGGTACAGCAAGGACTCACGGAAGAGCAGGGCCTAGCCTCTGGCAAAGGAGGCCTTCCAGCTGTCTACACTCCCCTGATCCAAGACTCTAGGGAGAGGAAAGAATGCACCAATTTCACATGACTGGTGGGCGATGGCGTAGGGACTTGAGCCCGAGCAGTCTGACTCCAGAGTCATGCCCTGTCCCAAGGAAACCAGGGCCATGGCTTCTGACTGCTCTCTTAGTGCCCTGAGCAGCCCAGGGCAGGGCAGAGGCTGCACCCCCCCCCCCCCCCCCAGCAGGGCTCTTGGTGACCAGCATCTGTGGGGAGCATCCGAAAATCACCACCCACCAAGCTCGACCAGCCTAGCCCGTGGGGCCAAGCTGAGCTGGCACTGCAGAGGGCAGCCCCTGTGCCTCTTCCCGAGGACAGAAGCACTACCTGAGGTGACCTGTGACATTCTAGGTTAACCGAGAACTTGGGGTTTTTAAAAAGCAAAGTTCTTTTCCTCTGGGTCTCTTAAAAGAGACTCATTCCAGCCTCATTTCTAACTCAGATAATTTTGGATGTCAATTGTGTGTTTCTAATGAGCCCAGAAATTTTCATAATTATTCTTTTTTTTTCTAAAGCCATAATTATACATTCGAGTACATGCTTCAGACAAGAAATTTAAATAGTGCTTTGTACACGCTTAGGCATTCTGCTTCTTTCTTCTTTCAAAAAGCTCCACATTTAAAGAAGGCTCGCAATTATCTTCCTGACACCAGTCTTTTCTCCTTGAGGTAAACACCGGGGGATGGGAATCTAACTGCCTGGGGCCTCATCCTGCATCGCATGACCCAGCCCCATCTCCCTACTCCTTCAGGGCATCATGGCTGTTCCCAAGCTGACCCAGAGGGGAGGCTGACTATGAACTGGGACCAGCTCCCCATCTCTCTGCACAGTGACTGGCAGAAGGTGGGAAGTGTTGGCTGGAGCTGCTCCCCAGGATGGAAGGCCCAGGCTAGACCTGAGCAAACCTGGAGACCCCCCCAAGAGTGTTGGGACAGTGTGACGGAGACTACCCAGCTCAGCCTCTTGCTCCGTGCAAACTAGCTCTCAGTGGTACTCCAGGGCCTGCCCTAGCCCCATGGCATGGGTTTGAATTGGCATGTAGGTGGAGGGGCCCAGTGGGATAGGACCGGGACCAGGGACACCATGATTCTCGATTCAAATGACCATTCATTTATTCATTCATTCAGCACTCACTGAGCATCCCTGTCCTGGAATTCATGGTCACGCACATCTCTCTCTTCATTCACACCTACTGTATGCCTGGCACAGAACTGGGCACAGGGGATCTAAGAAAAGTGAGCCTCAGGTCCTTCTCGCTCAGAGCTCCTGTACATCCTGAGAGTACCAAGTCTGGCATGTCTGATGGCCCCACCTTGACCTCGGCTGTGCACAGAGAGGAGGGCTCTGCCCCATCACTCTTTGATTCATGCTTTTTAAGCCAAGTCAGTCTGGACCCTACCTAGCAGCTTGCTGCTCTGGATCCCCAGCCACTCCCTAGAATTCCTGAGTATTCCTGCTTTAAGCTCACGCCAGGCACTTCTTCTGCATGTGCTGCATTCTTTTCACTTCAAAATTGGCCTTGGGTGTGTAGATGTTGCTGATACACCCATTTTCTGGTGATAAGGCTGAGGCTTAGAGAGGTCACCGCTGCAGCAGGCCACAGGTCTCTCATCTATGCCTCTCTTCCCTGGATTTGCTTCATATCATAACAGGCCAGAGAACCAAAACTTGTGTCCTCTTGGGTCAGGACAGGCTGTCTCAGATGGGAAGGGGCAGAGATCCTGCTCTTTGTGAGACTTCAGTATTTTCTCTTTTTAAATGACTAAGGCCAGCCTCTCTTGCATCCCAGAGCTGCTGGGAATTTGTTTACTTTTGAATCCAAGAGCCCATGTCCTGGGACGAAGGTTGGGACAGGAGCAAACACATGTGGCCAGCATCAGAGGAGAGACTCCCAGGAGCGCCTGTCCTGCAGCTGGGGTCCAAGAGGAAACACGGCGCCTCCAGCAGGAGGGCGCCAGCGCCGCTGCCCCGGTCGGGCAGCCTGAGGGGCCCCTGTGGGTGGAAGGCGCTCTTTGCCAGCGTCAGCACAGGCTGAAGGGAAAGGGGTCGCCCGGGCCTGTGGTGCGACACTTTGGCATACTGGCTTCAGGAGAGTCTGCTGCTTCCCTTCCAGCTCACCACCCTGCAAAGCCAGCTGGAAAAACCCAAGAGGAAAACAATCCTCTGGTCCTAGGAGACCTAACAAAGCTCCTTTCATTGTCAAACACACATAGAGAACACACTCTGTGCTGAGCGCCAAGTCTCGTCCTCCCAGACCTCATCTGCTCATAGGGGACTGACAATCAGCAAGGAAAAAGGAAAATGTGACAATTTCAGAGAGGGATGAGGGCTGTGCGGAGGACAGAGCAAGGAGACGAGCTGGAGAGGGCCCGGGAAGGGAAGTTGCTGCCTCGGACCCGGCTCAGGGAGGGCCCCTCTGTGGCGGGGCCGCAGAGTCGGCTCGCTGGGGGGGAAGCAGCCAGCAGGCATCTGGCAGGAGCCGTCCAGGCAGAGGGCCTGGCTCGCGTGCCCCCCGGGCAGTCCCGCGCCTGTGAGGAGCAGGACGGTGTCCACGCAAAAGCCGAAGGGCGTGAGGAGGGGGGTGGGAGGGAGGCGGGATGGCCGACGGTCAGCTCCTTCGGGCTGCCAGGTAGGTGATGAATATCCTTGAGCAACAGGCAAAGCAGGGCGATGGGAGCTGATGGAGTCCTCATCTTAATGCTATTTGCATCCGTTTTCTGGAGCCCCTTCACACCCCTCAATACTTAGGCAATGCCCTCGTTATAGGGGAGCTGGTTGCTGCTTCATGTACCTCAAAGTGAAGGCTGTTCAGACGGTTGACCCTCTGCAGCCCTCCCTTTGTGGAGCCCACAGCTAGGCCTGGGCCCCTGGAAGCCTGTGTGGGAGGGACACATCTGTGCAGCCGGTGGTTCAATAAAAATTGTGAACACAGCACACCAGGCAGCTCAGGGGACCGCTGCGTTTCATCCAGGAGCCAAGAGGCTCCTTCAAAGTCTCTCCCTTTCTGTGCAGCCCACCGTGTTCCTGCCCCCGTTGGGGCTGCCTGGCTCCCCCAGGCAGGAACAGGCAGGGCTGCAAAGGGGGGTAGTGGCCTGGAGCTCGCCAGCCACATCTCCTTTAAGTGTGTCTCCTAAAGCATTTGGTGAGGACACATTTTCTCCAGAATGTTCCATCCCACTGAATTAGAAGCCTGTAGGATAAAAGGCCCACAAGGCTTATCTGGGAGGTAGGAAGGCCGGTGTCCCCACACGCACTCTGCATGATGTGAGTGAGAGCCAGGCTTGGGGAGAGGGGAGGGGACACTGCTCAGTCTGTGGATGGACTTGGTTCCCCACAGTCCTTCCTCTCCCTTCGCTCTAAGACCTCTCCTATCTCACAGGCATAAATTCACATGGGATGTCCTACAGCCAGGGTGGTGGCTGTGTTTCATTCAATTGGCAGCGGCTGCTTTGAGAATGGTGTTAACAGGGCTTCAGATCATGTCTTGGTTCAAGAGGAAAGAATGAAGTGATAGATTAGTGATGTCTGCCCTGAGCATGGGAAAAGAACACAGAGGCATCCATGCCTTTGTTTGCCAATCATATCAACGCCAGGCAAGTTTGGAGCAGCCAGGAAGCGACCTAGCACAGGACTGCAGCTCCCTGTTTTATCTGAGCATCTTGAAGGCTGCCGAGTCACTCTGCAGAACCAGTCCCAATATTCCAATCAGCCCACATCCATGTGGGGCTCACAGGACAGCCCCTACCCAGCACTACTCTGATCCATTTCTTGACTCAAAATTCCTTAATTATATGACAATCAAACCCAGAATGCTCTTGGGCAGGTATTCTCCACAGTAGGCCGTGAAGCCTCAGATCCCTGCTAACATACCAAGCTAAATGGTGGGAGTTTTAATTAAACATAAATTTTAAAAAAGTTTAAAACTAAAGAACTTGAGCATTTCAAATTATTAAAATTCTACTTGCAAATCCAATGAAGAAAAAGTATGTTGACTGAAGGAACCGAAGAGAACACAGCCCAAAGACAAACACTTTTGAAATTGAGATGACTTCTTTGGTTCAAGCTTTTAATTTGACCCTCGCTGATATTAGGGTCCATTCTCAAAAGAAGAAAACGTAAAGGTATTTAGAGGAACCTTCCTCTTGGGGCCTCATGCTCTCATCCAAACCTTCAATCATCGGCTTCAGTTGAACACAGGCTGGAACAAATCCAGCTCTACTTGAAAACAAATGCCCATCTCTTAGCTGAGTGGCAGGTTTAATTAGCAGTCACATTGCACTTTAACTGCTAGATTATTAGCAAATACAGCATCTCCGTGGGTGACTGCATTGCATGTAAATTTGGAGACAGATACTCAGCTACCTAACTTTTTCCAAAGAAATGAAAACATGCAGACAGGGCGGGCTCCTCTCGGTCCTCAGAGGTGTGGCTGGCAATCGCTCTTTCCTCATGGCTTCTCTGGGGCACCTTCTAACAGCAAATAACTCCCCTTGAGGACAAGGTGGGACAGAATTCTTCAACACTCAACAAGCCTGCTTAACAAATCCATTGAGATTGTCTATTTCTCCACCGCATGACAAGTGATCCAAAATAAGTTAATCAGAAAACAGACAAAGCCATTCTCAGAGCAGCGGGTCTGACCCTCCATGCAGCACCAGCCCTCCTCGCTGGCTGATCTGAAATGGGGCCCACTTTCAGACAAGCAACTAACATGAGCACTGTCCCCCTCTTTCCCGAAGATAAGGTCTGCTTGGATAACACAATTTGAGTAGATCTTGGGTAGGACTCGGGATTTCTCTGAGCCCTCTGGGCTGCTGCGGGTGGAAGGAAAGAGCCCCTTAAAGCAGCCACATTGAGCAAGGGACAGATGATCAATGGGCACCGCAGCTGGGCAGCAGCCCTGTTGGTCCAGGCCCCTGCCCTCTGCCAGGCACCCCCTGTCTGCTCTCAGCTAATCCTTACACCACCCTAGGTGGTGGGAACCTAGTGATTCCAATCTTACAGCTCTGGAGATGGAGGCATAGAGTCTACCTTTAGTTTCATTCATTTTGTGAAACCGTGGGCAGGAAATAAGGACTCTTGCAAAACTAGCAGGGTCTTTACAGGCTTGGTCATCAAGTTTACCTGCAGTCTTTCTAGTTTTAGTGCTAGAGGGGCATCCCAGGACGCCCCTCAGTCCTGGGCAAACCAGGAGGGCTGGTCAGCCGATTTCTAAATGCCCGAGGAGCGCATACAGAATGCCTCACATAATACCTTCCACCTCCAGGGAAGGGGCTGGAGCAACAGCAGGCTTCCCTGGAGACCCTGCGCCAGCCCTGCCTAGCAGGCCGGCAAGGGCCAGCAGAGCCTTTTACCACCCAGGCCGGAGTGGGGAGCCCTCCTTCTCACACACTGCTCTGTTTCAGAGCCACGGCCCCTGGGTAACAGGAATATCTGTGAGTAAAATTTATGATTTGTGTTTCCACTGGAGTCAACCTTTTAACCCTCAGAGCACTTAATTGCCTTTTCCAGGTTCTGCTTTAATAACCAGCTTGACTCTTGCCAATTTTGGCTGAAATGAGAGGCACTGAATGTGTGGCTGGAAACGGAACCTTGTTACTTGATACTTGATACAGCTCGTGCCAAATCCTTAATTCATTAAATTCATTCATTGTGGCATCTTTTCCTAAATGATAGTCAGAAATGTCCTTCCTATGTAAAACTTCTAAACTCAGGGGGTATCCTCAAAGCTGAATTCTATAAACATGCCTTCTCCTAAGACACACTTAGGGGGAACCACAGCCTGTAAATTACAGGATGCCTTTGGAATTCTTGGTCTCTCAGTCTCTCCCAGAGGAGCTCCATTTTTCTATTGGGGCCTCCTGGGCCCCACACTCCACCTTCCAAAGTAAGCACAGAGTAAGGTGTAGACATCTGGTTCCTGTTTCTGAATTCAAAATTGATCTGCTGGGTGATTCTTGGCAAGTCACTTAACCTCTCTGAGCTTAAATTTCCCTAATCCTGGCCCACTAGACGCCTCTCATGGGGAGGGGGCGGCTGGCCAGTTAATGAGCAGGTGTTTTATGGGGGGGGGGGTGCAGCCTATGGCACAGCAGCAGCAAATCCCAAGGGAAAGAGTGGACAGTTTGGGGGTGGGGGTGGGAGTTAAGAATCATAGCACAGCAGTAGCAAAATCCTGCAAAAACACAAGTGGCCTGAAGCAGGGAAGTTGTTCCTAGAATAATTCCTGTTTTATTCCACGACAACCAGGTCTCCTTGCACAATTTCAGACCAAGTCTCACTGGTTGTTTGAGAGAGCTGGAGCTCGCGTGCCTCCATGCAGTCTCCCCAGTTCACGTCCCCTCGTGCGGCTCTGTGCTTCCCCGAGGGCCGCAGCTCTGTGATTCTCTGTCCCTGATGCTCCCAGTGCCCCACGCTCCACAGATCTTATCACATTCAATCGTTTCTTACAACAACATTGAGCGTTTGGTATTATCTCCATTCTGCAGATAAGGAAAATGTGGCACAAGGAGGGTTGTCAGCTTTTAGGGGGACCCATTCGTCCTGTTTTGTCCAGGTCTTTCCTGGTTTTCACACCGCATGTCCCTCGCCCTGGGACACCCCTCAGTCCCAGGCAAACAGAGAGCTGGCCACCCTAGCTCAGATGCAAACGCCTGGCTGTCCCAAAGGAGAGCTCCTTGCTTCTCCCCTCCCAGCCTCAGCCCTAAGTCCTGAAGCCGACGCAGACTCCCCGAGGACAGCAGCCACATCTTAAGCCTTTGTTGTCTAAGAGAATCCAGTATAGAGTGGGACCGGGCTAATATTTGCCAATTTGAATAAAACCATGCCTTCCCTTCCATGGAGGAAGATGGGTTTCCCTACAATGGCACAAGCCCGCTGCTCTTATAAGCGATTTTAGGGAAACGCCTGGCGCTGTTCAGCATGGCAGTGGGCACTTGGGAGCCCCTCCTCCTCTGCTCCTCTCCACAGGGACACAAGTCAGCACAATGGAGTCTTAGGACCTTCAAATTTTTAAGTAAGAGACACTTGCCTTCCTTGGTCCATGTAGATCCATATGTGCTAATGCTTAGAGTAGAACTTTGGGCTCTGCGATATAGGTTTTAAACTTGCACATTCAGCCCTCAAGGCCCTCTCTTTTGGATTAGCCACCTTCGACAATGCGGGTAGGCTGTCACCAGGTGCTGGAACTGCCTCACCTGGGTCAGTCCTTATGAACACAATGTTGGTTGACCATTTCCATGAGCAGTAGAGGGAAGGTCTATCCTATGGGGAGGCCCGATAGCTGCCCTTAGTCTCATAGGTTACAGTTAGAAGATGTCTATAGATTCTCCCCTGACACTTGGCTGCAGCAGGAGGGAGCTAAGAGCATGTCCGAGAGGCTTTGGAGCACCCAGTTTCTTGCTGCCAGAGGCCAGAGGGCTAGTTTGGCTCATCCCATCAACTTAACGCAGACCACTGATCAGAGCCAGCAAAGCGTGGTGGGCTAGGTGGGCTAGGGGCACGGACTCTAGAGCCGGACAAACTCACTAGCGCTGCGACCTTGGTCTTATGGATCCCTCCCTCTGTGTCTCGGTTTCTTCATTTGTAAGGTAGAGATAATAATACATCTTATAAGACTGCTGTAAGGATGCACTGACAGA
This sequence comes from Miniopterus natalensis, assembly GCF_054644295.1. Lineage (NCBI taxonomy): Eukaryota > Metazoa > Chordata > Mammalia > Chiroptera > Miniopteridae > Miniopterus > Miniopterus natalensis. The sequence goes on from NC_142084.1 coordinate 20,118,847, forward strand.
TGTGAGCAAAGTGTTGAACAGTAAGGATTTAAAGAATGATAGCTGTTATTATTATTATTATTATTTGATCATGTGGATGTTCACGGTCCTATCGGCTCCCATTGACATTGATCCCCAGTGAGGGCTCGGCCAGGCTCAGGCTCAGGCGGCAGGTGATGAGAACATCCCCCCACAGCCCCTCTTCCCGCTCCCCCACTGCGCCAGGGGCAGACACAGTTGTTTCTCCATCGGTTCGTGCCACCGGCAGGGAAAGACTGCCTTCCCAGTGGGCCTCCTCGCACGGCATGAGTGCTCGCTCTTCAGGCCGAGTGCTGGCATTTGAGCTGTTGCTTGCAGCATGTTTGGAATAAGCCGGCACCAATATTCCTTGGATAACATCTCCATGTTCCCTCATGGAATCAGTTCTTGAATAATTTCTTTCCATTGTTTATTAATTTTTATTATTTTTTAATCTTTACCCAAGGGTATTTTTTTCCATTGCTTTTCAGAGAGAGGGGGGGGTGGGGAGAGAGAGAGAGAGGGAGACATCGATTGGTTGCCTGGGGATTGAGCCTGCAACCAAGGTACGTGCCATTGACTGGGAATCGAGCCCGAGTCCCTTCGGTGCACAGGCCGACGCTCTAACCACTGAGCCAAACCGGCTAGGCCATTGTTTATTAATTTTTTAAGCCACAACAGATTGTTCCATGGCATGTTTCTTTAGTGTTGCTGATGCTCTTAACAGACAGCCACAGCCCTAAGTAGACGCAACAAACACTTTGGTTCCTAAGTCCTCATCTCCTACAGGAACGTCTGCATTATCTAGGGACCAGACCCCAGTGAGGTCAACCTTTCAACTATATCCACTAAACTATTTTAAAAAGGCCTCAAAGAAGTAAGAAATCTATCAAGAAGGCCAAGCACAACAAGAGACACCCTCGGGACAAAGGGAGACACAAGAAAAGACAGGTAATAAGGGAACAGGGCCCTGGCCAGTGTGTTCAGTGGTTAGAGCTTCAGCCCACTCACCAAAGGGTTTGATCCCCAGCCACAGTCGGGAAGTGTGTAGGAGGTAACCAATCGCTGTGTCTCTCTCACATCAATATTTCTCTCTCCTCCCCCCTCCCCATCCCTTCCACTCTCTCTAAAAAGCAATGGAAAAAATATCCTCAGGTGAGGCTTTAAAAAAAAGGGGAGAGGGGAAGAATCGTTAGCAAAAGCAGAGGAGTTAGAGGCCACTTCCTGCAGGGCCAGCAGCCCTGCGCACTGCGGCAGCCCCTGAAAACAGCACCGACTGCAGACCCAGGAAGACACTGCCTGCTCCCAACGATCATCCTGAGCCTTCTTGAAATTGGTAACATGGATCTAAGGTGGTCTGTGTACTAAGTGGGGAAGGGAATACTATGTCTTTATAAAAACAGTGACATAAGAATATGACTTGTCCTAAGTTGGCTTGAAGAAAATTACAAAACAAAGATTTCAGAAATGCTTCGAAATGGCAGCAGTGTTGAAAAGATAAAATGAGTATTTAAATGCCAAGCCTCAGTTATCTAGAAGTGTCTGTCATTCATCTGGAAGTCAGATCCGGGGGGAACACCATGCTCCTCGCCCTGGCAATCAATGGAGCATTGTCCATGTGCAATACTGAGATCCTAAGAGCTGCCATAAAATCTTGGAGGAAGAATCTTTCCATAGATTATGACTGGCTTTTACAGGAAACATACCTAATGATTTTGGTAAAGGGCGGGCTCACCTTCTCACTCGATCTGCAGGTAGCTTTTGAAGAGCTCTATAGTGTCAGTCATTCTCCTAGTTCCCTGAGGGCTCTCTACTGACAGAGAAAAGACATGAGACTCAGCTTCATGTTTTGGGGAAGGGGCCCTGGGTGAGCCAAGCCAGTCATGCCTTCTTTGTGTATTTTAAAAAGGTATCACGGGCTGGGTTCTGCTGAGAACAGGTTGTTCTTGTCAGGCTGCTATTGCTCTGTGGAAAGCCCTCTCTCTTTCTTTGAAAGTCAGAGCTTTCAGAAATAATTGAAGCCCTTCCCCGAGTGTCAGAAGATACCCCAGACAGCTCATCTATCCTTCCTCCCTCCCTCCCTCCCTCCCTCCCTCCCTCCCTTCCTTCCTTCCTTCCTTCCTTCCTTCCTTCCTTCCTTCCTTCCTTCCTTCCTTCCTTCCTTCCTTCCTTCCTTCCCTCCTTGCATCCATTTTTCCACCCATCTTTCCATCCAACTGTCCATCTAACCATCCACCTGTTCTGTAATCTTTGTTGAGTGCCTGCTGGATATGTGTGAACCCAGGGAAAGATCCAGTGGCCCTGCCCTTGTGGTACTCAGTCTTATGAGGGAGATGGGTGGACAGGAAATGAGAAACATGAGAAAAGCTATAATATAGCAAGCCTGGAAGGTCAGCTAAACCATGCAAGGAGGAGACCACTCGGAGACTTACATGATAAGTGGCATTAGCCCGAGCATGACTCTCCAAGGAACTGAAAGAGGCTCAGGGGGCTGGAGTGCAAGGAGCAAGGTGGGGGTAGGGGTGGGGGAGGGAAGGCTGGAGGGGCAAGAGGAGCAGCTATGCCCCATATCCAGTAGTTTAGACATCTCATTTAATTCTCTTAGCAACCCCTAAAGATACCACTATCTTCCCCATTGTACAGATCAGGAATCGCACCTCCCTCTAATAACAAGATGACGTGGTTGTCAAGTGACAAAGACAAGATTTGAACCCAGATCTGTTCAACTCTGATGCTTAAGAACGTAAAGGGTGCACGAGAAACTCCACCCAAGTTTAGCTGGCTCTGTCCTCAAATGGACCAAGTCACAGAACGTGCTACAGCTCCAGGGGCAGTCACCTGAGCGACAGGAAGATGGGAGATAGGTAGGATCGCCCCAAAATTCCCAGGAAAGCTGTAGGACTTGCTGGGTTGTGAAACTAGGGCATTTGTGGCTGAAGGTAGATGAGCCTGGCTTCATCCCCAGCATGTGGACTGAGGGGTGGATGGAAGAGCAAAGGTTATGCAGAGGGATACCTACTCCTTCAAAGGTCCCTAAATACAGAACAGTTGCTGTGTCTGTCTAAGTTAGTCAAAGGGTGAACTTGTCAACTTGTATTGCAAAGGTCTAATTTCCATAGTATATGAAAGTGGCCAACAATTAAAGAAAATCAAACAAAGGCTATCACCAAAAGTTTCTCGAAAAGGTGATGTAAATTGCTTTTAAACATAACAAAAAGAGAATCCCACTCATAAAAAGGAAAATGCAAACTGAAACTACCACAAAATACCGTTTTTTAAAAAAAACCTTTGAGCTTAGGAAAAATAAAAAAGTTTAGTTGGCATAGTGTTGGTGAGCATGGGGGAAACAGACAGGCTCATACATTGCTGGCGGGGTGTAAACTGATCTAGCCTCGGTGGATGGCACTAGATCGTCTCTTCCACAATGAAAAGTGCACGGATCTTGCACCCTGCAATTTGATATAAGATATTCTTGCACATGTGAGAAGAGAGAAATCTACATGGCGGAACTGGATGTAATTGCACAAGGCTGCTAACAAAATAAATGTCCATCAAGAGAGACCTTAAAATTTATGCTATACCCACACAGTGGGACATTCTGCAGCCATTAAAAATGGAATAAGGAAGCTACATATATACTGACGTGAACTAATCTTCTAGATCTCCTATAAAGTAAAACAACAAAAAAGCAATGTGCAGAGGAATATACATCACGTGCTGCTGAAGTGGATTCTGTGCGGGGCGCACCCAGACGCCCCAGCTGCCAGGAGTGCTGCTGGAGGGACCCCAAGTCCCTCTCCAGGGGTTGCCCAGGGCTGAAAAGAGCTGCCTCTCCACAGATGATGCCCATATACAATGACTGACCAAAGGCCTGCTCCCCTTACCCCAAACTGGGGCAACTCTGAAGGGCCATCCAGGCTCCAGAGCTCACTGCGGGCTAGCTGAGGCCTCTGATTGCACTGCAGTCAGAATTCCTCCCTCTGGTCAGTCCTGCTTCCTGCTCGCCCCACGGCATGTCGGACCCGAGTGCACTCCCCAGGAACCCTCCTGCCCTGCAAATCGCCACCTCAGAGTCTGTTTCCATAGAACCAACCTGCTACTGCTACTACCATTTGTGCGGGGGGGCGGGGGGGACAGGGGAGGGGACCAAAAAGATTACCGATTTAACACACTTGCTTGACCATGAAAAATGAACCTCTAGAAGGACACGTGAGAATCTGAAAAGCTGGTTGATCTGGGAGGATAACAGGGTGCTGTGGGGCTGCAGGAAAAGGGAGACCCCCCCCATGGTTTTCCCTTTCAGTGTTTTGGAAATTTGTCTCGTGAGCGTACGTTACCTACTGACAAAACAAACGAATAAAGGGATGATGCTTTTAAAAAACAGAGGCAGAGAGCGTTTAAGGACACCAGCAGGTCTCCTCCAGCACCGGGTAACTCCAGCCTTCAGCACGGGGTCTCGGCCGGGCTGGCATCCTAGGTCGCGGCGCCGAAACCAGGGAGTCCAAGGTTGCCCTCTGGCCTGCTCACGCTGCAGCGAGGGTGTGACTTCTTTTCCACTGCTAAACCCGTAGAGACATCTGGGTCCAAGCCTGGCGGGAAGGAGAAATGATTCTTACAGGGCTTCCCTGCTCGTGTGTCCCATGGGGTCGTTCCCGAAGCGCAGACATTACTAAGAAAGCTTGGACCCAGTTCTCACACTACAGAGGGCTGGGGAGGGCAGGGTCACACGTCCTCCGCTCAGGACCAGTTTGATGATAATGGGCTGACCTTCCCACCAGGCTCATTTCTGGGAAGACATCCGAAAGCCTGGCCTCGCCCTGCCTTGGCGCTGCTGACCACCCAGCTCTTCAACACAACTGGGAGGGGGGTGGGGGTGCTTTTCCATATGCTTCCTCCAACAGAACTTCTGCCTCCACAACTAGCCAAGCCCTTCCTCATCCCATTTATGAATATAGAGCTGAAACAATCCAAGCCAGATCAGAGGTAAATTTCTCAGAGCTGCTAAGTCAGCAAGAATGCCACTTGGCAAAAAGGGAGATTGGGAGTGGAGGCATTTCCCAGCCCTTGAAGATCCCAGGGGATCAGTAAACATACAATGCCAGTAATTCTGGGCCTAACCACACTGCAAAATGCCTTTATGGGGCTTGACGCTTCTCCATATCCTAGATATTTCCACATCCCCAGACCCTCTACCCCCTGCCCTGCCCCACCCCATTCCTTGGCCAGCACTAGCTCAACACCCAGCATTTCCTCCGTCTCCATTCTGTTGGCAGCAGTGTGCATTACTGGGAGGCACGATCTGGGCAGTGGAAGGAGGGTTAACAGTGGAAAGTCGTCCAGTCAACCCTTCAGAGGCTTCCCCAGCAGGTCTTCAGATCTTTGAAATGGCCACAGCCTTCCAGTGACCTGAGTCCCTTCTACCCTCCCCCGTTTAGTCATAGAATGACTTCTAAGAAGCTGAATCGGTAACTGATGATGAATAATCATCATCATAACAATCTAGACATGTTGTACCTGCCTGATAGTAAATCAGTGAATAGTGATCAGTGATAGTAATCAGTGACTCCTGATAGTAAAACGTTGTAAAACTATAAAGGACTGTACCAGTGTAAAGTATTGTTTTGACTCCCTAGATTGGATTATGACCTGCTGTTCAGTTTTATAAATGAACATGGTCATTTGAGGAACTTGGGTTATATTTGCAATTGGTCCCAGCTCCTGTCTCTCAAGAATTGTCAGCTGCAAGTGAATCTTAGCAGCCTTGCCTCTTGTTTTTGTTACCCCAAAGGAGTGTGGTTGGTGCACATCCTACAAGAACATCCTCAGGCAGCCAAAACATCGCATGGATTAGCTGATTCTCTTCAGTTCCTCAAGTAAAGGCACATGTGCATATGTGCATGTCTGTACACACATCCGTGTATATATTAAATGTGCAAGTTGTACGCTTCATGTGCATTTTATTGTATATCAATTCTACCTCAATAAAGCTGTAAATAATAAATAACTTTTGCAAGAACTATGAAAAAAAGGGTGAGGTTAGATGTCCAATTCCAGAACACCTGGCCAGGCGCTGACGGCCCAGCCTCCCTGTCCTGTGCTACCTCCACTGACTCGGCCGGGGCTGGTCTTAGCGGTCGGCAGCTGGAGTCGGCCTTGACACCCGAGAACCCGACACCTGAGATGAGACCACGGGTCTGAGCAGCAGCGGTCACAGTCCCACACTCTGGTGGGGAGTCTCTCTTCCTGCCATTTAACCTGCCTGGTGACGGACGAATGGTAAGAAATAAATACAAGGGGAGGCTCGCGGGGCGTCTCAGGCGCTGATGACAGCCGCACAAAACCGGTTGTGGTTACGGGGAGTTCAACGTGGTCGGCTCCTCGCGGGCTCACTTCAGGCCCCCAGCCCACCCCGCCTCCTTTCATGAGCTTTAACGTCCCTCGGAAATGCTCTCCCTTTATATTCCCTCCGTCCCCTCCCTGGAACATCTCCAGGGGGCTCTGTGACTGGGCTGCATACAAGTTTCTGAGCTTGCGACTTCCTTTTGGTCATGAATCAGCTCTTACACACTTGCTTTCCCTGCTCACTGTTCTTTAGTTCTAACAGCCCCGAATCCCGGGAGCATTTGAGAACTGTTCCAATTTTGGTTTGGAAATCAATTTGGAAGCTAGTGGTCAGCTTTGCTCAGACTTCCAATCCTCCTGAGAAGGTCAGTTCCTACAAGTTGACCAAACCAGGGATGAGGGGGTCTGGCCTGGTGAACATCCCCATTTTAAAAGCCTCACCATTTTCTCTTGACACGCTAGATCCCCTGTCTCAGTGTTTATCTCTTAACTGTCTCTAAAATTAAAATGTTAATTCTGGAGAGAGAGAAAAAAACCCTAATGCTTTCTGTTGTGTGATCTGGTAGATAATTTAAAAGAATAGTTCGTTTCAGGATAGGTCAAATTCTATTATGAAAGCAGAAGAAGAAATATGAAATCTGTTTTTTTTTCTTAAAAGACTGATATTAGTCTCAGTTTTTTGGAAGCATCTTTCTTCTAAGTAAAGCCTGCATCCCCCATAGTCTGTTGATCTTCTGCAGGGAAGGAGAGAAAGTGTCAGATCTCATCAAAGCTGATGAGGAAGGGCTCCCACCAGATGGGAGCAGGGACCCCCTGCCAGCTCACAGGTCTGTCCCCACACACACATCGGACAATACACACTCAGGGATAAAGGAAACAGACCATTGGTTGGGTCTCCTTGGGAAGGCAAAAGAGGATCCCTTCGCACGTAGCACATTGACTTAGGTGGTCTGCACCCCAAACCAGAGGGGGAAATGGAACTGACGGTACATAAGCCTCAAGGCTGACACCACGCCGGAGAGACTCAGCCAAGGGTGCCGCGGTTGGCGAGCAGGCCTTTCTAGAGAGGGAAGGCGAGGCCACAGTGTCCACCACCTCCTCAGTGACCACCAGCCTCCCACCTTCAGGGCTGGGTTTGCCGGGTGGCCTGCAGCCTGAGCTCACCTTTGAGTTGCAAGCTTGAGCCCAAGGCACTGCTTCCCTTACTCCAGCTCCTTTGTCCTTTATCCTGCCCCCACCACACAGCTGGTTAGGGGTCAGCCCATGGGAACCCACCATACGTGCCCCTGACTGATTCCCAAGCCAATCTACTTTCCATAGCCAGGGGCTCCTACCTCTCAGCCAAGGGTGGGGCTCAGGGATGGGGGGAAGAGTGACTTATTTAGAACAGCTCCCTAAAGCTCCCTCTCTGAGATATCATCAACACTTCCAGAGGCTTGACAAAGCCTCCTCCATCTGGGGAGAGAGGCTATTAATCTATTCATTAATGCCAGACGTGTCTCTTTTGAACCTGATATGTCTAATTGTGGAAGAGAGCAAAGCCTGACAATTACAGACGGGGACAGGCAAAGGGCATCTGCTCCCTTCATCAGGACTTCTGCCAGGAGGCTCACAAAGGCCCAGTGCTCCCTCTGCCCCCGCCGAGTGGGGTCCCTGGTGGGCAAGGTGATGATAAGACGCCAACATTTCCAGAGCCCTTGCTGTGTGGCGCACACTGGGCGAAGCACTGTGCACACGCGGCCTGTCTGAATTCTTACAACAACACTAAGAAGAGCTGAGTATTATTACCCTCATCCTACCAGGGAGGGAACAGGCTCAAAGTGACTGTGATTTGCCTGGAGGGTTACAGCCGGTAAACAGCAGAGCGGGACTCCTCTGGGACCCCCAGCGCCCAAGTCCATGCGCCTTTCCCATGTTCTGTGTCCAGCCCTGGAAAAGACTGCAGTGGGGCGCCCGGGGCCCGGCTCTGGTAGCCTCGGGGCAGCAACTCTCTTCGTGAACTTGCACGAGAGTTCACAGGTCGGGCTGTTGGCCCACGTGTTCCGCAGACAGTGCCCCAGATCTGCACTGGGTGAGATGGGGTGCTGCAGGCTATCTGGTCAATAAGAACTCGGAAAAGCTGGCCTGGTTGATATTGTCAAAGCTAACACTCGAATCCAGGCCCACGGCCCTGAAATCCAGTGTGGCCTGGAAAACTCGTCTACAAGGCTTCTACCCTGGTTTACTAACAAACTCCCAGAGTGCTGATCTCTGAATTGCAGGGACATCACTCTGTTTGTGGAGGGAAGGTTTCCAAAGTAGCCATGGCCATGAGTAAGAAGTTCCTCACTACTGGGCTTGAACGTGCCCCAGTGGAGCCCAGAGACACCTCATTCTGAAGAGCAGGTAGTGCTGTGGGTCTCCAAGCTCAAGCACACGCTGCCTCCCTGGCGTAGGTTGGACAAGGACCTGCATCGCCGTCCTTCATCCCTGGGTCCCGGGGGCCACAGCCAGAGCCTGGCCTAGGGCAGTGCCCTCGCCCAGATTCTGTGTATGCCCTTGAGAACTCCAGCCTTTTCTGCTAGCAGCCAGAGCGCCTGAGAGTCGATGCCCCTAGAAGCAGACCTCAACCAATGACACAGGTGGTGGGACGGTGACATCTCCAGCTCCCTCACCACTCAGGCAGGGTAGCCGAGGCCTCCTTTGCAATCTCACTGAGTGTCCAATGGAGTGACATCCAGCTCCCCCTGGGGGAACCTCTGGATTCTGCCCCTTACTCGGTGTCCTTCCTGCCCGTCTCCCATCACTATTCCGCACCAGTGCTTCCTAGGGTCACATCCCAATAAACTACTTGGCTCAAACCCTTGTCTCGGGGTCTGCTTCCGGGAGAGCCCAACCCAGCTCTTGTCTGGAAGTGTCCTCTCCCCACTCCAGCCCCAAAGAATCTCTTTTATCCTTTGCTTCTTAGGATGCACAACAGAGGTTGAATGCTCAGGCTCTGGACAAGATAGGCCTGGACTTGGATCTCAGGAAGGCTCCTCAAGGTCGTGTGATCCCCTGACGGGCTCTTTGACGGCTGACCTCTCACGGCCTCGGTTTTCTCCAAGGTGGAATGATGACACTGGGTGCTGACACCATAGATGGTGTGATTATACGTACATGACGAATTTAGCCCTATGCCTAGCACACACTGAGCACTCACCAAAGAGTAGCTGCCATGATTATTATTATTATTATTATTATTATTATTATTATTATTATTATTATTATTTTACAGTAGAACAACCCAAGCCCTGGCTTTCCTCTAACACCGAGCAGTGACTTCCTGGAGTATTTCACCTCTGACTCTCTCCTCACACAGATGATGCTCACAACAGACCTGTTGTATTAATCGCTTTTTTAAATTTTTTCATTACCTGTTCCTGGATGAAGGCGAGGAAGGTGAATTACCCTGCGCTCAGGCTCAGAAAACGGAGCCCTAAGCACTTCCTGCCTCATTGATCTTCAGCCCGTTTGCTGCTCGGAGTGAGCTTATGGGCTGGTGGAGGCAGCTGGGAGCTATCTCCTGGGTTATGATTTCACTCTCCATATGTTAGGGTGCCTCAAGGACAACATCTGTGTTTATCTGTGGCCGAGCCTCTCTATGCCAGGCCCCTAGTAGGTGCTCAATAAACATCTGCCAATTGGCTGAAATGATCTGGCAAGAGCGTGTCACAGGGCATCAGGTGGCTGCTAGATGGATTCACATCACTGGCAGGGGGATGGAGCCGGAGCCTGACCAGGCTGGTTTTTTTGAGAGAAGACCTTACAGAAATTAGAAGGTAACAGATTGTCACTACTTTGGTAACTTCGCTCTCCTAGGTATATTTTACAATGTCAGTTTATATTTAACTTTTCTGGGTGTCTAAACAGCTCATATTCAGTTTTCAGACCATAGACTCTCTGACTCTCTCTTCACACAGGTGATGCTCACAACAGACCTGTTGCGTTTAATTGTTTGGAGCTTCTCAGTCTATAAACTTCTGAGTTTTGATGATTTGGCCATTATGATAAAATTCCTGACTCCTTTGCGCCAACATTAATTAGCTGAGCTTTTAAACGCCTGATTAGCAATAACCTCAACCACCACTGTGACTGCTTGGGAGGTGTTAAGACATCTTGGAGTGTGGGTGGGCCGTTCTTAGGGCTGAGTTGCTTCACCTTTGGATCCTTCCACTGGCCATTGTAACTGCAGAGGAGCCAGGACTGTGTCTTCACACCCCAGAGATTTAAAAATGGATTCCGTGCTCAGGAAAAAGCTGTCACAAAGCCCATGCACTTAAGCCTACGGGCGAGACGAGGGCCGGCCCCAGGCCTTGTCAGAATCTGTAGGTTCAGGGTGGCCCGTTCCAGACCCTGGCTGCAGATCAGCACCAGCTCGCTGGCTGCTTAGATCAGAGTCCGAGCAGGGACACAGCGGGGATGCAGCGGATTCCTGGGTGCCTGCAGTGTGCAGCCGGGGGGGGGGGGGGGTTGCAACCCACTGCCGTAAGGAGGCAGGCATGTGTACCAGGTGTACCATCCAGAAGTGACCATGAGGAAAAAGAAGGACGGTGGACACAGAGAGAATGTTAAAAGTTCCTTTGTCTTGGGCCGTGAGGCGTGGGAGAGCCGCCCCTTCCCTGTGCTCCGCGGCACGCGGGCCACACCCCAGCAGAGTATTCGCCAGAGTGAATTGTGCCCACTTTCTTTTTATTAACCTTTATTCCTTGGGGAAGGAACCGGGTCTGATTCATCTTTATGCCTCTGATGCCGGCATTGTGTTGGGACAAAGGAGGAGGCAGTGAAATGTTTGTGGAGTGAGTCATGAATGAACAGGACTTTCCACTCACGGACGCTCCTGAGGACATACTGTTTCCAAAAAGACATTGAAAGTGCTTTGCCAACTGGACAGAACTTCCTAATGGCAGGGGTTTTATGGCCCTAAGTCACTCATTCAAAGAGGTTCACTCGGCGCTCCTGTGAGCTGGACGCCACGCACAGCGCTTTTACAACCAACAGGTGGGGACGCACGCACAGGACACGGACACGTAGAGACAAGGGCGCCAGGGCTCACAGATGGGAAAGCCTGGGGCGTGTTTCAGAGCCCACGAGACTGGCCAAAGCTCAGGGTGCAAGTGACAGGCCACTTGCTGAAATCCAGAAGAGGAAATGCTGTTCCACGTACCGATTTTAAGGAGCCAGACAAGGCGCAACACACGTTAGAGAGATTCCCTTCCCAAATCATTATACTTTTTCAGAATCTGCTCACAGGGCTGATATTATATTTTCTGGGGAATCCACTTATGACAAACCTTATTCCTGAAATTCTGGATGAGAAGGCATAGTTATAGCTACACCTTCCATCCAAACTCCTTTTTTCCTTCACTGTGGCCACCGCCCTCTCCACCTTTGCTCCTCCAAAATCAGCAAGGGGGGCAGGGAAACCACTTTCCTTTCCCTAATAAGCAGCACCTACAATCCCCAGATCCTCACAACTCTCAGCAGGGCTCCTGAAGTCAACTCTCTTCCTGAACCTCCCCAGGGCCCCCGTGTCCCCGAGTAAGGGCCCCGGTTTTCGGTCACGGCTGTAGGTTGGTCCCTGCTCCCAGCAGTTCTCTAGAGCTGCAGAAAAACATCTGAGGAGCAGGGGGCCCTAGGCCAGGAGTGACTGGAGTTGGATTTCAATCCTCACTTCCAACCTGCTGAGTCCTTCCTGAACATGAGCTCTTGATGTGAAAGACATCTGAAGACAGGCGACCACTGGGGTATTTTACTGAAAAACCACACCACTATTTCCTGGTCTAAAATGCACAGGTTACTGAAAATAGCCCTGAATAAGTGGAGAAGTTTCCTTCTCAGTGGTTCAGTGCACTTAAATACAGAGTCTTGCCAGGGCCCGGGATAGGGGCTGTTCCCCCTGTTGTGGGTGGGACACTGAGATGGAGGAGTTATGAGAACTGGCTGAGGTCTCAATGAAATCATGGCAGAGAGGGTCCAAGATCTCTATGTCCTGAATGTCTCAAGGAAGGACCTTGTGTCAGCTACAGTTGGCCTCTGTGCCCAGTTCATAGCACATGATGAACATTAGGCACCCATGGAGTCCACAGAGCTGGAGCCTCACCAACCAGTGCTGGCGCCCACGGTGGGCTTAAGGCACTGAGTCTTCAAGGGGTATGCGTCTTCGAGCTGGAGAGAAAAGTACCCAAATGACCCACTACAGAGAAGCATCCTTAGGGTCAAGTTGTGGGAACTTGAAGGAGAGTGAGAGCTCACATCCCATCCTATTGGGAGCCTAATGGAAGGAAGCTCAGACGTCTTAGAGGCAGAACTTGAAGATGGATCAGATGTTTAAAAAAATAACAATAAGAGTGTTTAAGAAAATTTGATTAAAAAAAAAGTCATAATCCCAATTCTGATTGCAGGAGAGTATCCCCTGCAGACTGGTCCATGCTCATCACTGGCACTCAGACGAGTCCGGAGAGCTGGGGGAACAGGCGCCAGGAGCATCAGGCAGGGCACCCGCATCAGCAGCAAGGCTGAGGTGTCAGAATGATGAGTCTGCCGCAGCATCTGCCCCTTGGGGGCAGGATTGGGTCCCAGCCCAAGCCTGCCACGGACACCCCTCTAAGCAGCACAGAGCAGGTTCGCTAAAGTCACACATCCGTACTCCCGCAGAGAACGCAAAGATGCAGCGGCACCGTGAGGGTTCCCGCAGACGAAGGGCCGCTTGGGAACCCCAGGGATCGGCGCTCCTGGTGGAGAGCCTCGGCGCTGGGCAGTGCCCCATTTTCAGTGGGCGGGCCTCACACAGCCTGACGGCTGTCGGAGGCTGTGGGAGGTTCCTTGGGAGAGGCAACGCCTATCGTGGGATTCTTCTGTGAAGCCACGGAGACCAAGTGCTCCCAGGAATTTCTGGGTCAGCATCTTATAGTAGCAGGTGGAGGCGAGAGACAGCCAAGTGCAGGTTGATTCTATAAAAAGTAGCCAAGTTTTTAACCACCCACAAGAGTAGCCCAAGGAAACACAACTTATATAACTACATTGGTCTTTGCATAGTCTATTCCAGTCCTCACCGACTGGCACACACAACAATCATACTGTATACTTTTCTATAAATTTGCTCTTTTGAATTTGTCACTAAATTACAAATTAGGGGTGGGGAGATGTGGGAGAGGGCTTTCCATGCAGATGATACAATGTGAATCTAGATCAGTGGTTCTCAACAGGAGGCAATTTTGTCTTCCAGGGGAACTTGAGACAATGCCTGGAGACATTTTTAATTGTCATGACTGGGGAGGTGATGCTACTGGGTAGAGGCCAGGGATGCTGCTACATATCCTACAGGAGAGGCCCAACAACAAAGAATTTTCTGACTCAAAATGTCATAGTGCCAAGGTTGAAAACTCCTGCTCTCTAGGTGCAGAGACCAGACAGTGCATAATTATTTGAGTAATTGTAAGTAGCTCAGTTTGACTTGAATGTAGGACAGATGCAGGGAAACCAGTGGAGGAAAAGAAGAAGTTGAATTAGGGAAAAAAATCCAAAGAGCCCAGATTGCATTCAGTGGGCAAGGCGGAGTCATGGAAAAGTTTCCAGCAACGGAGATAGAGGACCCCACGGCTGACTCTTGAGGTCTTTGGCTCGAGTGACTAGTCAACACCATTCACTAAGACATGGCACACAGGAGAAGCTTTAGGGGGAAACGCGTGCGGGTGTGGACATAGTGAGCGTTCCTGGGAACAGAGCACCAGGCGACATTGCTGCACAGGCAGGGGGCGTGAGCCGAGGCCCAGGAGAGAGCTCTTGCCTGGGAACCAGCTGGCACTGTGGGTGCTGTTGGGGAACTGGACGTGCAGAGAAGGACAGAGAGGACACCCAGACGAGGACCCTTCAAGGACAGAGTAAAAGAGTGGTCACAGGGGCTGGCGAAAACAGTGCCACAGAGGCCAAGGGTTCAGTGAGGCCTCAGGACAGGGTGCGAAGACGGTAAAGAGGAGAGCCAGGGGAGTGCCACTCGTGCCCCTCACAGAGAGAGCTGGGACCTGAACTTGGGTCTCCTGGCCCAGTGCCAGGCTCTTCCCATTGGCCACGTCACTCTGCCTCGGGACTATGCGGGTCCATGAATGGCCCTCTTGTGGGACAGCGGTGGGCTGGCCGGAGCTGCACGGTCGCAGACACAGAATGACAATGAACAGTTCCCAGAACAGAAAGAGTCTGGTGTCACAGGAAGCTTTCTTCCTCCTTCCAACACGAGCTGCAGGCCCTCTGGGGACTGCAGTGACCGCTTCTGCAGCTCAGTCTTTACGTAAACAAATAAACACGACTTACCTCCTCCAGCGAGGTCCTCCGTGGTGCGTCCTCAGGGCCAAGCTGAGCTGGCGGCCAGGGGGCTGCTAGAAACCTGTCTTCATGAGCTGCAGGTGGCAAATGAACATTGGAAGGGATGCTCAGCTTCTCCAGTGATTAGAGAAATGCAACTTGAAGCAAGCACAAGGCATTGTCTTCCCCCTCAGCAGACTGACAAAAATGAAAAGCTTCATAATACCCTGCAGTAGCAGGGATGTGTCGAGTGGACACGCACACACTCTAAGTGGAAGGTAAATAGAAGATATGATCTTTTGAGGGGTCAGCACCTATCAGAACTATAAACGCACTTACCCTTCGCTCTAGCAAGTCCACTTGCAGGCACCTGTCCTAGAGAATGTTCATTGCAACCTGTAAAGTTAAAAATGTAGAGGTAAATTAAATGTTCATCAGGGGAGAGCACGACTTACGGGTCCTGGGGTATGTCCGCAATGCCCTGCACAGCTGTTGAAAGGGAGAGAAGGGTCGGGGCTCATTGTGAAGCGGGAAGCGCAAGGTGAAGTCATGAGGCGATGTGCACAGGACTCGACACTGCGCCGCAGAAATAGTGCTGGGAAGACGCACAGGAATCGTTTTAGCTGAGAGGACCATGGGGAAAGGGAAGGAAAGGGGGGTGACACTTGCGACTTCATGTACTCATGTGCTGTTTGCATTTTTGCAACCAGGCTGCATCACACGTGGGATTTAATGCCTGAAGGTGGCCTTTCAGCTTGCCGTGGGCAGAAACATCCCCGCCTGCTCCCCTTCCCCAAGGCTGCGGGCTCCGAACTGTAACCGCAGCACAGAGACCCCCGGGACGTTTAGGGCTGCTCCCGGGACACAGCTCACTCCCATTTTGTCCCTGATGTATTAAGGGCAAGTCAACCTTCGGCAGCTTGGCGCTGCTTGCAGCCACCTAGGCACCAGAGGCCCTGCTTTCCTCCCCCCACCCGCGTGCCCATGTGAGGAGGGGAGCAGGCGGCGGGAGCTGCGTTTCTGCAAACGGGACTCCCAGGCTGCCTCCTCCTACAGGCAGCCGCCCAGGGGTGGGGGGTGGGCCCGCGGCACACCCACACCCACAGAACCCGTTTCTGCGAGGGCGGACCATCGGCCCCATTCCCGGGCCCAGGCTGGCATGGGACTGGCAGAGCGAGGGGCACCCTGGGCTCCGAACCCTGAAGCTCTGGCTCACTGCTCCAGGCTCCAGCCGACATGGCTCCAGACTCACAGCAGAGGAACAAGCAGCAACTCTCAAGCGCTGACTCTGCACCAGGCTCTCCTCTGAGTCTCTGCCACGAGTGTGGTCTGAGGACCAGCGGCATCAGCATTACGTGGGAGCTTGTGAGGAATGTGGGCTCTCGGGCCCATCGCCGGACCCAGGTGCTGCATGTGACATTAACATTGAGAAGCACTGTCCCCAGTACTTGGATCTATTAACTCAGCTGATGCCTCACCCACTGAGTCTGTGAAGCTTAGGTAACTTGTCTTATTTAGGTCACTTGGCCAGTAATGCCTGTGGGTGGAATTCCGCCAGTGGAGCCGGCGCTACTAGCGGCCAGAGCACAGTGCTGACTGCAGAGCGTGGGCGCGAGCCTTTAGCTTCATGTCTGGTCCGATGGCAGAGGGCTTCGGACACTAGTGGGTCAACTTCACCAAGAGTGGCCTGATAAAAACCGTGTCTTTCAAAATGACGGAACTGAAGAACCGAGTAGCGACTGCTGGGGGCTAGGATGGAGCTGGGTGGGGGTGGAGGGTGGGGTCGCTGTTCCGTACCCCACTGCACCACTGTCCATATCCTGGCTGTGATATTATACTATGGTTTTGCAAGATGTTATCACTGGGGAAAACTGGGTTAAGCTCCAAGAGGATCTCTCTGTACTATTTCTTACAACGGCATGTGACTCTCAAAAACCTTTTCACTTAAAAAAAAAAAAAATCCTTCTTGCCCGGCCAGTGTGGCTCAGTTGGTTGAGCATCATTCCAGGCACCGGGAGGTTGCTGGTTCCATTCCCGGTCCAGGCACATGCCCGGGTTGCAGGTTCGATCCCCAGCAGGATGCGTGTAGGAGCCAGCGGATGGATGTTTCTCCCTCATCGATGTTTCTCTCTCTCTCTCCCCCTCCCCTCCTCTCTCTGAAATCAATAAAAACATATTTTAAAAAATTAAACTTAAAAAAGTCCTCCATAACTAAAAATTTCCAAGTTTAAGACCCTGCTGGATTAGTCAAAGTTAAATTTCATGCATCTGGACCAGAAGCGTGTTCCGATTAAAAAATACACAATTAAAGGTCTGAGGAGCGAGCGAGGGGAGGTGACGAGCACCAAGCGGCGCAGCTATATACCAAAACCATTTGTGCTTCAGCACGTAGTTCTCCTTAGCTCCAGAATCCCAGCTTACAACACACACGCACACCTCCCGCAAACACCTGTGAGCCATTTGGAAGGAAATACCTAAGAAAGCAGTATTGATAGAAAAGAACAGAACATGAGGGCTCCAGCGTGGGGAAACCATTCCTGGCTTGCAGCAGGATGGGAAGAGTATCCTCTTTGCTGGAGTTGACTTCGAAGAGCAAAGAGCCAGACCAGAATCCTGCTCGTCACAGAAGGTCTTAGGAAGACAATTATCTGGTGTGACAGCCTGCAAAACCGCACAGCCAGTGGTGAGCCCCAAAGCTGGTGAGTGAGTGTGTGTGTGTGTGTGTGTTGCATACCTTATATTTCTGGTTGAAGCCAGAGGTTGGTTCAAGTCACCTGAATTAGGTGTTTTTGTAAAAGACTGGGAGGTTCTGCAGTGAAGACAGTGCTTCGCTAGAGGCTGGTTCATCCGGCTAGTGCATTCCGTCACCGGCTGTTGCCCACAGCAGCCTGCTTGTGGCATAAACCAGGACACTCCTCCTTAGGGCGTCCACACCAGATACACAGTCAGCAGCTCTTCATGCAGAACACAGTAGGGCCTGTTGGGGTACAGGGAACCCTAAAATGAGGATTGAGAGCGCCCACATGGGGACGCCCCACTCCCAGTCATTGCACGCCGGTCTGTGATGGATGTTTCCCACAGTGACCTCTGCCAGAAGCCAGCACTCGAATTGTCTCAGACATCCCAATACAGAAACCTGCATAGGAGACCCCAGGAAGCCACCCCATAGCGCCTGTGCTTTGTGGCAACTGAAAAGACAGGCCTTTGTGTGAGTGATCATTCCCCAGGCACCCAGGGAGAGGCCCTGCTCTGCCAGGCTGGGGACTGAGGTCTTTGTGGAATGGCAGCCAGGAAGCCAGTATCAGCCTCTCTTCCTCTTTTATGTTTTTCTTTATATATTTTTATTGATCTCAGAGAGAAGAAGGGGGAGAGAGAGAGAGAGAGCTAGAAACATCAGTGATGAGAGTCACTGTTCGCTGCCTCCTGCACGCCCCCTGCTGGGGATCGAGCCTGAAACCCAGGCACGTGCCCTGACGGGGGAATCAAACCGTGACCTCCTGGTTCACAGGTTGATGCCCAACCAGCCGGGCTCAGCCTCTCTTCTTTGCACCCCTCCTCTTTCTATTTATGTGTCTCCTTCTCCTTCAGATCTCATTGGAAGATGCTGTCTAACGGAAGATTTTATTAATTCCATCCCCACTACAAGAAACACCCAGAAGACTGACCAATATGTGCCTGATGAGATCCACCACAGCCACTATCTAGTCTGCACAGAGGCCTTGAGCTCCACTCCAGTGGCCTGACACCACCCCTCCGTGAACACACGCCAGCAGCAGTGTCTGTCGCGAGTCACTTGTCCTGACCCAGAGCACTCTGCCCCCAGCTGGTTCCGAATCCTTCCAGCACAGGACCTCCTGCCTTGTCCCACTGCTTATTCTCTTGTGACAATGCACTTGAATGTAAGTGCAGAGGGCAGGGACTTCAGTCAGCCTTGTTCGTCACTCTTCTCGGAACACGGCCCCTGGCACATAGTAGCTACTCAATCAACAGTTCTTGCAAGACTGACGGTCTAACCTGAATCTCAGAACTGAGGCTCGGTCCTGCTTCTCTTGATTATAGCTTTGCTCTTTGATCATAACTTGTGTGGCCCACTGGCCATTCTGGAGGAATTCCTCTCTTTCTCCAGAGCCTGAAGGCCTCGTCTCTTCTCGGCCTGTGCCCTCCCTGTGTTCACCCCAGTTCATGGAGCGGAAACAGACATGCAGCCCAGGGCTAAGCCCATACGTGTTGGAGCCAGTCTGAAAGTCTGAAAGGCGACAGCACATGTAGCCTTATTGCCAAGGGTGTTTGAGACATTTAAGGCTGAAACTTTCTGGAAAGGGCACCAAGGAGAGAAAGACCAAAACTCAGAGCTACACACCCAGAGCCCACAGGGCCCGAGGCTAGGTGAAATAATATCCCAACCTATTCTCTGCACACACAAAGGACAAGGGAGCTGACTGGTGGTTTTCTTTATCCCAGAGCTCATGCCCTGATTATGGCTGTCATGTGCCATGAAAATACAAAAGAGTTTGCATTTCACAAACATTTGACTGTCCCGAGTCTTGCATTTCCCACCGAGAGCCCTGCTCCGTCAGCATTCTGAAAAATGTCTTTGATCAAGCCGGGGTCTCAGCTGGGTCTCTACAGGGGAAGAGTAAACCAAAAGGGAAGTTCATGCGTTTTCACCAGCCCTGGTCACCTGCTCATACAATGTAGTTCCGCTAAGGCCTTTGCAGTACTCCCTCTCTGAAAAGGGCATCCACCGCCAAAATGAGTCCACGTGCCCACTGAGGAGGGGTATGTTGGACCCCCTGGGAGGGTGGAGTGTGGACATGTGTTTGAGGGACGGGACAGTTGCTGACCCTACATGGAGGATGGCACGGAGCTCCTGTGACTGCTGTAACAAAGTGCCACGCACTGGGTGGCTTAAAACAACAGAAATTCAGTATCTCACTGTTCTGGAAGCTAGAAGTCCGAAATCAAGGTGTCAGCAGGACTCTATTCCCTCTGAAATCTGTAGGGAAATCCTTCCTGCCTCTTGCTAGCAGCTGGTGGTTTGCTGGTAACAGTGATCTTGGGTGTTCTTTGGCTTGTAGCCGTCTAACTCCAGTCTCTGTCTTTGTCTTTGTCGCCACATAGCTTTCCCCCTGCTTGTCCCTGTCTCCTTTCTCTTCTAGGGGCCCACCTACTCCAGTTTGACCTCATCTTAATGTAAACAACTGCATCTGCAGTGACCCCATTTCCAGATGAGGTCACGTCCACGTCCTGAGGTACAGGATTTCAATGTATCCGTTTTGGAGGGGACACGATACAACCCCATAACTGAGAGGGGGTGGCCTCAGAACAAGAAGATGGTGGCCTGGGGGTTCCATGATTGGCAAGGCCCAGTGTCCTGGGAGCATGGCAGGAAGATAGCAGACCTCTGAGAGGAACAGCTATGGGGGGTGGGGGGGCAGGCCCCAGGACCCAGCGCTCTCAGCCTTAGCAACAATCTGATGCCCAAGCTGGGCACAGGCACAGAATTAGCATTGCTGCCCGACCTGGAGCCCAACTAATACAGTGGTTGCAAATTTATAGTAAATTTGCAAATTTATAGGCTGTAAGCATATTCCTTCACCTACAGACATGCTCATTTCCATTCACTACATGGACCAGCCCTCAGGATACAGAAGACCTGTGTCAACGTGGCAAACGAGGCAAAAAGTGACAGAAAGAGGCCAAACGCGGATGTCGGCAGGGGATAATGATGGCCTGGAGAAAACGGTGCTGGTCCAGATCCCCTCCCCTCCAAATCCTTGCAAAAAGAATAATATTAATAAAATAAAACTCCAAACCCGCTCCCAGAGCGATAATAGAGCCCCGTGCCAGACTTCACAGCCGTGGGAAGGATGTACGAGGCTGAGCGATCTGTGGACAGCGTTTCTCTGCTGAAATTCTTGAAAGCTTGCAGAGCTCAGGCCAAAATGCTCTGGAAACCAAGTCCTGTGGAAAATGCAAACTTTATGAATCGCACATGTAGCCACAAAGCCAGCTCTGCAGCATTGAGCGAAAATATTTGCACAGAAATCTGTCCCCACACTGAAGACCACCAGGGCTGAGGAGCATACCAGGGTCCCGGGGAGGAAAGGGACTCACTCGGCCTCACAGGGTTTTCTTGGCAAACTCCTGAAAGCACAAGTGGGATGTGGGCTGGAATTACACACGATCGACAAAGGGCCCGCTTCCCTTTGCTGAGGGGACGTGCACCCACGAGGCGAAATGGATCTTTTTCCAGCTACTTACCCTCTTTGTTCCTCCCTTTTCCCATCTGTGAGATGGGGATCATAATAGAACCTGTCTCGAGGGGTAGCTGTGATATGAGTTAATATATGTGAAGCTCTAAGCAAGTGCCTGACCCATCAGAACAGCCAACATGAGTCCTCACCTGCAGCAAGCGCTCCAGCAAAGCTGAAGTTTCTGAATCTCTCCCCTAAGCTGCACCCCTTCCAGCACTCCTCCTAAATTTTCATATTCTACTTTATAGATCTCAGATTTCCTTCCCACTTTGCCTCCCAACAACCTATTCTCGACCTGGAGAGCTTCCCACTCACTGTCATAGGATCTAAGGACAGGAAAGGCCCTCCTGGTCCCTCAGCTTCCGCCCCTGCCCCAAGGCAGAGCTCTGTTCACACTGACTCCGACAGATGGTTGTCGTTTCCAGACAGGAAATATTTATCGAGCATCCACTCTGGGCCAAGCCCTGTGCTCCGTCGGCGCCGCGAGAACACACGCGGGAGCGGGGCAGGCTGAGCTCCGCGGGCCATGTGAGAGCGCTGGAGACTCAGGCAGGGCTGGGCACTGCAGTCTGCAGGCAGAATTTCTTCTTTGGGAAATCTCAGTTTTTTCTCTTACGGCCTTCAGTAGATTGCACAAGGCCCACCCACATTATCAAAGGTAACCTCTTTTACTTGAAGTCAACCGCTTATAGATGCTAACTGCATCCAGATTAGTGTCCGGTTAAATAAGTGGCTGCTGCAGCTTAGCCAAGTTGACATAAAATTAACCACCACACACAGGTTCACTTGTCCTTGCTGTCCCCACTTCATGTCCAGCGTTTCTTCTTGAGCCCCAGCTCTGCGACCTATAGCACCTTCAATTCCACCCTGAGATGCAGAGAAAATAGCTTTTCATTGACTTCTTTTTTTAATTTATTTAATATATCTTTATTGATTTCAGAGAGAGGAAGGGAGAGAGAGAGAAACATCAATGATAAGAGACAGTCATTGATCGGCTGCCTCCTGCACGTCCCTCACTGGGGATTGAGCCCGCAACCCGGGCATGTGCCCTGACCGGTAATTGAATCTCCATCTCCTGGATCCTAGGTCGATGCTCAACCGCTGAGCCACGCCGGCCGGGCTGCACTGACTTCTTCGCCAGCTTCCACAATTGCACTTGCTCTTTCTCCCAAAAGAAATCTTTCATTCCACCTATGGAGGAACTTTGTACCTTGTCTTCCATCCAATGTATTAATTTCTGTTCTTGGGTGCCATCCTCAGAGCTCAGGGAGGTGCCACACCCCAACACTCGCTGCAGAGTTATCTGGGAGGATGTCGGGAAGACTGTTCCTGTAAAGGCGCCTCGCTGGTAGAAACCACTATGACAGAGCTGGAGAGGATGCCAGGAGAAGATGCTGGCCTCTAGGCGCCTCTGACTGCAGCATGCCTGCGGAGCCAGGGGCCCAAGGAGCCAACCTTTGCGGGGCTGAGTTCTGGAGAAAGCGCAATCTTTAGGAGCCTGGCGAGTGAGACACACGGGAACCTGGAGGAAGACATCTCTTCCTCCTCCATGTCCCTTCAGCGTTCTCTAGGGATCAGACTGAACATTATGCCCGCTGGCAAAGGAAAAGCATTTGCAAAGCCCGTGCCCACCTCCACTCTGACAGAGCTGGCAAAGAAGGGTGAATTTGGAGCTGAGAAGCAATGCATTTAATAACCGGCACAGTCCACCCCTGTGGCCACCCAGTTTCCGTATGCACACCTTCAGGCACATTTGAACTTCTGCATAACAACAAAACGGCTATATTTCACCTAATAAGATACAGCTATCCTCCAAGTGAGGAATTCCTCACACTGTCCCAAACGAAGAGACACACAGTCCCTGCAGTCATTGTATCTGCTCTGTAGCTCTATCAATTACCCCTCGAGTCCATCACCCACCCGGTGAATAATCTGCTACCTAAAGACTAAATGTAAAGTTAACTTCTAACAACTGTATCGAAGGTAAAATGGAAAGGAGAATTAATTAGCATATAAAAATAAACACATATGTCAAATAAATGAGAGAAATCTGCACAGCTAGCACAGTCCGCTGTTCTGTTCCTGGTCTCGAGGTCCCAGTGGAAATCTCTGGCTTCCTTCCTCCACGAGCTGTTCCTCGAGGCCCAGCTCAGTCAGGACTCGGCTGCCTGGGGGTCTTCAGCTGCTAAAGTGACTGAAACCTTAATTCCTGAAGAGTCGGAGTTCTCAGTCGCCTGCCTGTGTTTTGGTTGCTGTAGTTTTCGACATGCCTATACGACTGGGCATGGAAGTACTAAGGGGTGCACCATAGAGTCCCCTGCACTCCAGAAATCATCTTCCTTTCCTCTATTGTGTAGCTGCAACCCAATTACCCCTTGGTAATCAGGATCACGCACTCCAGGTAGTAGAATAACTTCTTTTTGTTGGTTTAGTGGCACCCAGGTGGCACCCAGCTGGTGTACTCAGTGGTTAAGCTTCGGCCTAGGAACCAAGAGGTCACGGTTTGATTCCTGGTCAGGGCGCAGGCCCAAGTTGCGGGCTTGATCCCCAGGGGGGCATGTAGGAGGCAGCCAGTTGATGATGTTTCTCTCTCATTGATGGTCTATCTCTCTATCCCTCTCCCTTCCTCTCTCTAAAAAAAAATCAATAGAAACATGTTTAAAAAAAAAAAAGGAAGCTCCAAGTGGCAAGTCTCATCTTTCAATTTAATGGAATCACAGTTGTAGCCTCTGTTTGAAGGATTTCCCACTTGGGAACTAAAACCTACAAACCAACAGAGCTCAAGGATACCTGGACAGGAGGCGGATATTCCGTGCACGCATTATTGGGCATAATAGGAAGAGATGCAACTCCCATTAATAGCCCTTGATTCCCAGACCCATGTATGCCGGCTGTGGGGAGACAGCACCATAGTATGGTCTTTCGTTCAAAGTAGATACTACGTCCTGTAAGACAGAAGCCTATCCTTTCAGGATGTCATCTCACAAAAGGTGCTGCAACTGAGTCTTGCTCCAGTGTCCCTCCAATGTCCTCTATTGACAAGGCTTAGCATCATGCCAGATGAGAAAGGAACAATATTTAGAAAACCCACCTCCATTATCACAGAGCAGACCAAACAGGGTGGTTTTGGAGCTGAATGGCAATAAATTGATAAGTGGCATTGGGGGACTGCTAGGAGATGGGTCAAAGAGGAAGGCAGGGAACAGACACCACATGACAGTACATTATTCTGTGTGTATAAACTGAGCGGATATAGCTCTTCATCAGGAGATAGAGCTAGAGTAATCAGGAAAGACTGCCTGTGGGAGGCAGAATGTGAGCTTCCCCCAGCTCCATAAGGTAATGAGTTCAACCCAAGGGTAGGGGCTGGCTGAGTGGTCACAGTTCTGTTTAACTTTAAGCAAAACACCTTAACAAAGCAACTCCTGTGGGTCTGACACTGAACTGAGCACCTTCTCTCACTTCCCCAGAACCTGGTCAGGGCCAGGCTAACAGTAGATGCTTAATAACCATCAGTTTCTTTGAATGGAAAAGTTTTCCAGCTATAATCCATCAGTATTTGGCTGACACTTAGCCCCGGCTTCATCCTTTGTCCTGGAGTCTTCCTTCTCCAAGGCCGCAGCCTCCCATGACCCCAGCTTTTCCTGAGAACTCACTGTGTGTCTGGAGGCTCCTTCCACTCCATGTGAAGGAAGCATCATCCTCAATCACTCTCACGGCAGCTCTGATCTCCTGGATACTGGCAAAGTCCCTCCATCCTCATGACTAAGTGAGCTTGGCGTACTGGTGATGGAGAGGAGAGGGGAGGAGAGAAGTGGTTCTTCACATATCTTGGTGCTGGTTCAAAATTTTGGTTTCTCTGACCTTTATCTTTTGTGAGCCAGGCTTTTAGAAAGAGAAATAGAGAAGCACACAGCCCTCTGGGATCTCTGGGACTTTGGGTTCAGGAAAAGAGTGGTCATATCTGGTCACTACACCCTCAATCTTGCAAAATCTCCAAGCGAAGGCCTTGATTTCATAAACATTGCAGTTCAGGGCTCACTAAGTGAAACACTTCTTGGACAAAGAACATTCCAAGAGATCCACAGCTTTCTCCAAGGTTCCTGAGACGCTGGATAAACTGCTCATAAATGTTCTCTTCTTTTCTGCCTCTTGCTTCTCTATTTGGTTCACCTCTCACCTCCTCCAAATAAGTCAAATCAAACTTGAGTCCCTGTCTAGATGTCCAGCAGTCTTCTCAGCCCAACTTCCAGAGGAGGTGCCGGGGCACCGCCCCTAGGAGCTCACCACCCCATCCAGGAGGGCAGAGTCCCGCCCCCGGAAGAGTAGAGTAACTGGGGCAGCAGCTGATGAAGGCCTGTGGCCCTGCTTCTCATACTCTAATGAGCATGGAAATCACCTTGGGATCTTCTTAAAATGCAGATCCTGAATAGGAAGGTTTAGGGAAGGCCCAGAGGCCCTGTATTTCTAACAACTCCAAGTGATGCCAAACCATGGACCACACTGAGTAGCAAGGGTCTACAGTGTGTGGCTCGGATAACCAAGTAGGCACAGGGACTCACACGTTCAGAGGACAAAGGCCTAGAAAGGTCTCGGAAGCTGGACAAACTTCGCAGAGTTGCTGGTGCTGGAGCTGGGACTTAGTAACCAGGAAGGTTGGGAGGATGGTACAGGGGTGCACCCAACAGTCTGCAAAGGAGTAGCACCCTCGCTTCCTCCTGCGACCACCACTGCTCTCTCAAGCCCTGCCTTCCCACCCATCCTCACCCTCCTCCTGCTCAGCACTTCCAGGAGTTGCATTAAGTACATGCTGTGTGTCAGGGTCAAGTTCCTCTTCCCACTCTGCTTCCTTCTGACCCTGGAAGGCAGGAGAAGGATACTTCAGGAGGAGTGCCTGCCTACTCTCTCCTCAAGCAATTATGGGCCAACTGGAACAACGGGACTACAGGAAATATGAGTAATCACAAGAACAGGACAAAGGAGCATGAGCTCTGACAGTGACTGGCAGGGCAGTGGGTGGAGGTAGGAAAGGCCCCATGAATTCACTCTGTGTTCGAATGAATTCTGGGAGCCCTGACTTTCAGCTTCTTTGTCAAGAGTCTGGCATTTAGCTGCATGGGCGTTGTGCTTAGTTGAGTGGGCAAGGCTTGTCCACTCCTAGGACACTGGCGGGTACACACAAACGGTTCTCTTCTTCCTGCCCACACAACCATCCTACCGCCAAAACACCCCCTACTCAGGGTGCACAGCCAAGCAAACCCAACATGTGCGTCCTTGGTGCCTGCATCCCCCCACTCGTTCAACAGTCCCTCTCAGCCCAGCCCTGTCTGGCTTTAGAGTCTTAGCCCCATGCTGTTGTGTTTGCTGCGGACTCCTGGCCCTTACTGGCTCCTCTAACCCTTCAAGTCTCAGAGTAAATCACCTCCGCAGAGAAGTCTTCCCTGACCACTGTGTCAGCCCTCCATCATTATCAGGGGCCTGCCTGCCACTTGTGACCACTGCCTGATCTGCGGTTCACCTCTTTATGCTCCTTCTCCTGCCAGGCTCCAGCCACCGTCAAGTCAGGCACCAGCACTGTACCTACTGGACATTCAACAAACACTCAGTGAAGGAAAGAATGAAGCCCTATGGACTCATGTCCTTCTCAAGAGGGGTCCCCAGCCAATTGAAACCAGGTTGACCATTTACAGCAATGTTTTTCTGTGCGTGTTTTTTTTTTTTCCTTCCCAATTTGTGTTTTTCCACAGAACTCTTTCTCTGTCCTAAAACAATCTAATCCCAGAAACCTGAAGGCCCTCCACCTAGTGGCTCCATGGATGCTGTGGTTGCCACACACCCCAGGGTGAGGGCTAGTCACAGGCCAGAGTTTGGCCCCCATCACCTATACTCCCTTTTCCCAAAAATTTTTAGTTGAGGACCTCACTGCCCAGTTGTTTGGCACTAAGCAGAACTCAAAGCTGGCCACAGGGAGTCCGCAGGACTCTCTCCAAAGGGAGCTGGGAGGTCAGGGCTGCAGGCTTCAAGCCCTTGCTCCTGGGAGGGACCTGAAGATGACAGAGAAGGGCCGTGAGGCTGCTGGCTTGTGCCAGCTCCGGGCAGCCATGGGGAAGGCCTCCGGCCCCCAGGCAGTGGCCCCTGGAAGACCAGACCCTGCCTTTGCCTTTTTCTGCCTCCCCGAGCTCTTCCTGCAGTCCTCACCCACAGGCTCCAGCAGAAAGGCTCTTCCCAAGAACTGTTTACATTCTTTCCATTTTTGCCTGTATTTAGACTTACTAAAAAACACATCTTAAACATTTACAAGCAATCATAGGCCCTCATGGATTCCAAATAAACTTTCCTATAAACCAGTAAACTTCAGAGTCTCCATCCCCCCAAGAATCATAAACCCTCAAAGCTGGAAGGCCCTGAAAGACTCCAATGTCCCTGTATTATGGCTGGAGAAACCGAGGCCCCGGGAGGGCAGGGGCCTGCCCAGCTCATGAGGCGCTTAGTGGCGTATCTGGGGCTGGAGCCCAGGACTCCTGTCTCCACAGCCCTGCACTCCCATTTCACGTGTGAAAAATCTGAGCCCACCAGCACGCTGCCCCCAGGCATGTGGTTCTAGCTTTTAAGAGAACAAACTGATTTGAGGTTTCAAATGTTAATGTGCTTAGGGTTTGGAGAAGGAATTCTTAGTCATCAGCCATCCCCCAGCACCAGGCAGGCTGGTTGCCTGATGTGAGGGCCCTGGGACTCAGAGTGTCTCTGTGTTTTCTGCGTAACAACAAGGCACAGGCCCCGAAAACTCCCGGAGTGCAGCATGGTTTTACACTTTTATGTAGAACCAAGGACCTGTCCTCTCCAGCCAGTGCAAGGGCGGAGGTCTTCATGTCAAACTCTCCACTCCTGGGGCTTGGGGACCATCTGCCCTTTATAAACACCTCAATGGATCCAGGAATGGAGATCCCTGCTGAGATGCCTCATCTCGGGTCGGTAACCATCTCTTAGAGCCCTCAGAATCCTCCACAAGACCCACCTGAAGCCAGAGAGGAAGGGTCTAGCAGGAGGTCGGAAGACACCATGCAGGCCCTAAGACCTCAGGGCCACCACCCACCCTCTTCACCACCATAAGTCCTGACAGGAAATTGGGCAAAGCTCTTTCTAAACCTCTACAGTGGGACTTCCTAGCAGGGCCCGCAGGGCCAAGGCCTATGCCTTGGAAGGAGTCAGGTTTCAACAAAACCTGGGAGGAGGGGGCGTCCTACCACAGGGCCTGTTCTGCAGAATACATTGGACCCTGTGCTGGCCTGGGATGGGATGGAGGGCCAAGGTTGGCTTGGGAGCCTCTAGAAGCTAGAAGGCAACCCCTTGCCAGCCATGGGCTCAATGCAGAGCCTTCCTGGTCCCTACCCCCTGCTCCTGTACCCCAAAGCCCTGAAGGTCTCCTCTGCACATGCCCTAGGCTCTATTCTCCATAAGCTGGGAGGCTGGGGAGGCTGACGGTTGGTGGAACTCTGAGGACTGACACCTTGGCACCTAATGGTCTACCCAAATCACAGAGATTTTAGACAAGAAATTTTTAGAGCAAAGCCATTGATAGCATTCCCAAACTCTGGTTGTTCCTGGCTCGGTGGGTGACTGTGCTGTGTTTGAGGTAAGAGAGGATGCTGCTGCTAATCTCAAGGAGTCAACAGACCAAAAGGAAAAGTCTAATAAAAATAAGTCTAAATGTATACACTGCTCTGGATCAGATCATGAAACAGGGAGGTGGTAGAGCCAGGTGGGTACTGAAAATACCTGGGGGGGGGGACAACACTTTGTAAAGTATATGGTTGTCTAATCACTATGCTGTACACCTGAAACTAATACAAAATAATATTGAATATAAACTGTAATGAAAAAAATGCATTAGATAACTCCTTAACTAGCAAATACTACAATTATCCCAAATAATTTTAGCAAATCTAAAATTATCCCAAAATAAAACATTTATGTAAAAAGAGTAACCACTGATTGCGATGACGGCGTGTCAGTCACGGGCCTCAGTATTTTCCCAAGCATTATCTCATTTTAATCCTCCCCAAAACTTCACGGAGGCTGAAATGAAAATCTCCATTTTACAGCCAAGGAAACTGAGGCCGGATCTGCAGGCAGCCTGAGCCTAGGCAGGCAGCAGGTGGCGGCTCAGAGGTCACCGGCACTGGCGGAGCAGGGACCGGGCAGCCACCTGCACAGCCCCACATCTAGAAGGACAGTGGGATTAACTCGCTAAGTGGAAATCCGAATCCAAGTAAGCATGAGTGATTTGCCATAAGGCCCCTGAAACACTTGCCGAGTCTTCTGAACTCCGTCCAGAGCCCGTCAGAGGGGGCTCCCCCCCCCCCCCGTGCAATGTCAGCAGCGAGAGCCGCCACCCCTCCCTGCAGCATGCAGATCCTTCCAGGGGGAAATTAAATTCCTTCCTACTCCCTCCTCAAGGGCCTTGGAACGCAGTCCTCGAAGCTTACCAAGGGAAAATTCTTTCTTCCTTCTTTATATAAGATTTTTTTTTCTTCTTCAAGACTCAAAACACTTCCCAGGACTTTCTTTCACACAAACAGAAAAGTTTCAGCTATTCCAAAGTGTCTGGTTAAGCCCGAGGCCCTCCATCTCGCTGCCTGACTGTGCCCACTGGGGTACTCAGTAGCCCCTGCCCTCCGCGCCCCTCCCTTAACCTGAATTTGACTGCCAGGAATCACTGTT
Source organism: Miniopterus natalensis (assembly GCF_054644295.1). NCBI lineage: Eukaryota > Metazoa > Chordata > Mammalia > Chiroptera > Miniopteridae > Miniopterus > Miniopterus natalensis. The sequence goes on from NC_142084.1 coordinate 20,148,483, forward strand.
CAAGTCCTGAGATGAAGGGGGAGAAGTTCAAGCTCTCTCTCCAACCAGCCTGTTGGCCAACGTGGTCAGAGAATAGGTCACAGTCCAGAGTTTTCTCTTTGAGTATCTGTGCTCTACCTGGTGCTGGAACTATGGATTCTTAGCAGCTACTGGTCAAAGAGTTGCTGCTGAAGAACAAACAAACCCATGGTGGAGAGAGGGGGATTCCTCCTGGGGCTCAGTGGATCCTGCCCTGTCCTCAATGTCAATTATGAGCAAGGGAGACCAGGCTGGCCTGTCTTTCCTAAAGACACTTCTCTAAGACAAGTTATGATCACAGACAGACCTGATGGAACTCAGGAGACTTGGGGCAACTGTGTCATAGCAACTCAGGATGAATTAGAACTCAGCATAGGTGTCAGGCTTTGCTCTTAGCGGCTGAATCAACCTCATTAGGAAACGTTCCCCATCATCAAGGTTGTAACCACTTCCTAGTGGTGACTCCATCCTCTGAGCAAGGCCACAGCTGAGATGCTGATGGTCGCTTGGGGGTATTTCAGGCTCAGTGAATAATTATGTGAACAAAATAACACAACGTGGTTGCCAACAGCTATTAGACCTGTGAAAAATAACAGTGGAAAACTCAGTTGACTGGTTATCAAAAGGCCCTTACGGAAAGGAGGAAACCAGCTGTGGCTTAACATCTGTAAACTCAAAACTCAACACAAAAAAAAGCAAACAAGCAAAAGAAAACGTGCACAAGTCCTTACCCACGGAATCACAGCAAGGGTCCTGTTTGCCATTTAGTTGGCTGAGAGTTGGTTTTATTCCAAACTGGTGAGCACCTGAGCAGGGCAGAGGAGGCCTTGCGGAGACCCCAGCTGTTTTAGAATGGCAATAGAGCAAGAGACAGGAACATGCATCCCAAAGGCCTTCAAATACAAGTTATTCCCTTTCAGAGACTGCACTCTGGCGAGTGAGTGCCTTCCCCTGAGTGTATTCCCAGTCCTTTCCGTCCACAGTTATGGCAAGGGAAGGCCCTAGGTAAATTCAGCCCTGGGTGATAGCCTCGTGGTCAAGCTGCCTCCCAGGAGTGAGGATCAGCAGGAAAACAATTTTCATTTCATCCTCTAATCTCCTGTGAAATGCCTCATGTGTCGTGCAAAGAGCATGGGTTTGGAATCACATAGACCTGGGTCTGACTTATAGTTCCATCATTCATTAGCTGGGTGGCCTTGAGGAGGTGACTTAACCTCTCTGAGATTTAGTGCCCTGATCGGCTTTGCAGGGCCATGGTAAAGACTAGAGATAATGAATATAAAGCCTCCAGCATGGTGGCAGCTGTGCAGACACTCAGGAGAAATGTTGGCTTTTTCATGAATATTGGCAGGTGGCCCTGCCCACCTGTGCACCTGGAGTTGTCTCCACCACCCCCAAATCCTCAAAACTCTGCTTCACAAAGTCAGACCCCAGAATCTCAGCTGTCTGAGTCATCTTCCACCACCTTCTCTCAAAAATGGCAGGTTCCTACCACACCAGACTTCTCCTGGACATGCCCCGCTTTGCCCTGACACGGTGACACCTCTGCTAAGGCTGGTCCTCTGCTGGGGTTCCTTTCTCCCCACCTGCACTTGCTAAAATTCCACTGGTCTTCCAAAGTCTGCATCCTGAGCGGTTTCTGAACAGCCTTCCTTAATCTCTCCATCAGAACCACCACTGTGGCCCTCCAGAGCACAGTTTTATTTGTACTATCAATTGTTTATCAGAAAAGCTAGATTAGAATATCTCTTTTCTCTAAGGTCAGTCCTCTGGCTCTTCCATTTACTGGTGGATGGTCTCTAGGCACCAGTCTCCTCATCTGTAAAATGGGATGATAATAGTGTCAGACACGTAGAGCCACGCGAGCATTAAGTACGGATGTGAATGTGACGGTACCTGGCATCTACTAGTCCAGCACATGTTGGATGCCACTCTGAGAACTTGGGTGAGTAAACTAGGTTGCTGGCTTCCCAGCCTGGAAGCTCCCCAAGGTCAAGAATAGAAGCCCCCCCAGGAAGATCAGGGCTCCCAGCCTGAGCAGGCGACCCATTTACACCGGCCGAACAGGACTGGCCTTTTCCCTGGGGAGAGTGAACGCTTCGCGGGCTGAGACCTGGGCTCGGCGCTGAGCGGGAGCAGAGGGCTAGCCAGCCCCGCATCAGCACTGCGGGGCCGCGAGCCCACGGAGACACTTACACCGGGAGGTGCCTCTGCTGCTGGGACCGGGCCTCGGCAGCCCCGCCACAGGCGCTCTGCTCTCTCCGCCTGCCCCCCAAGCCCGGGAGAATCCATTCTTGCCCCGCGCCCTCTCTCAGCTTCAACGCTCTTCATGTAGGAGCAGCTGAGCAACATTCCGAGGCGATCACCATAGAAGGGACTAGAAACTCAGCTTGGTCACCTCTTCAAGGGCCTCTGCTTTTGGCCCCACATTGGGCAGGGCCACAAACGCACAAGGAACTGGGATTCATTCTCATGGAGGCTGCAGCTGCTGTCGTGTCCCCACCGCCTACCGGGGAACGATGCAGAAACACAGCTGAGCAGCTGTGGCTGTAAAAAGAACCTGCCTCAGAAAAATACATCGTGTCCAGCAACTCCGTGCCGCAGACGGGCGAGGGGACAGCTAATACATGTGATGGGAGATGAGCCCGCTCAGTGCACCCAGACCGTTCCTGTCTCCTTCCCTGCCTGTGCATGTGCGTTCAGGACGAGCTGTGCCGTCCCCTCTGGCTCCCACTGGCCTGGGTCCCCTCCCTTGGAGCCCAGGTGTACAGACAGTCTCCTGACACTGTCGGAAAGGCCATAGTGACGTGCTCAGTTCTGTGGATGCCATCTGGGCCCCCTGCTCTTTTCCCCCTCCTACTGAGCAGGTACCCGTCAGATGCCACATTGGAACCATCAGGGCCTGCCAACAGTTTTCATCCCATCCTCAGTCGCCCTCGCTGTGGGTTTCTATGAGATTTTAGCCAGGTTTGGCCAAACCACTCTTGCACACGTGTTGTTCTGAAAGATTAGCACAGAATCCAACACAATATTTCTCTTGGGTTCCTCCTCCAAGCCAACAGAGAAAGAACTGTTTCCAAAAAAATAACACATCATTAAACCAATGAACAAGAGCCAAGGAAGCAATGCAGCCAGCACATTTACTGCAAACAGCTTGTTGAGGATGCAAGTCGCAAATGTATCTAATCCTACCAGGCTCTTTGAGGAACCATGCTGAAGACCTCGTACAGGCATCCGGGCCAAGAAAGTCACCCTGCGTGGTCTGGGCCCTGCTCGCTGGTCAGGGGCTAGCTAACGCTGGGCACTCCTGGACTCTCCCAGATCGGGAGAATTTGCCCCGTGCCAAAGGGCTCACTCCCAGAGTCCTGCTACCTCCCACCCCTCCCACCGGAGAGCAACACTCCTTCATTCCGGGCCTTTGCCTTGATAGTGGCCATCCGGCCACAGCCAGCCTGCACCATCCAAAAAGCCTCTCTCTAAACAAAGGCAACTTTCCCATGAGAAGAAAAAAACAAACCCCACTGTGACAACCCCCCATTAATGGATTTCAGAACTGACCCACAAGTGCGTGAGGGTCCAAACCAATTTGATTTATGAAAACCAAGCAAACTTTCCAGTAGGTTTGGCACGTCCACAGCACAGGAGAAAGGCTTTAATTATACTGCCTCTGCTCATTAAACAGATAAGATCTTCACACAGACAAGCCATGTTTTGTCTTCAGAAAAAAAATGTAAATCCATCTGGCTCCATATTTTATAGTCATCAATAGCCTGAGGCCATGTGAAATACCCTAAGTTTTTATCTTCCCAGATCTGAGGGTGGAACAGAAGCAAGACGTCAAGGCGAGAGCTCTGGGGCTGGCCGCACAGCGATGATGGTGATGTATTGGAGCATTCCTGTCTTTGCAGAGCCCCAGAGCCAAACACTGCACATAGGCTAGATGAGATGCCAAAGTGCGAAAAGCCGAAGAAAGAAACAGCCCTGCAGTTTATCCCAGAAATGCCTCCTCTTGAGCAATCAATGGAAAGAAGATTCATGCTCTCCGGGGTTCAGCTGACCCCTCCCCAGGCCACAAAGGACCAACGCTCTCTGGGAACAACAAGGTTACCACAAATACTGACCAGAGGGCCAGTTATTATTAATGAAAATTTACTGTGCAGACAATAGGTTTCCAACATCCTTAGGGAGCCTATCGAATTGTTGAAATGAGAGTCCCCTGGAGGAAGGACTGCTTTCTGTTGAATCTCCACCCAGCCCAAGTCCCATGAGCCCCTCACCACAATCTAGACTCAGGGGAAGAGCAACTACGTGGGACTTAGAAGAGTTTGTTTACAAAGATACCCTCAGTCCTTGGGCCTCTTTTATTCCCTCTCTATCTTTATTCCTTAGGCGATCTCATTCATCCAAATGTTTTAAATATCTTATAAAATCTATTTCTGTATTTACAGCTCCCTACTAGGCCTCTTTCTCGAACCCTAGATTTTAAATTCATCTCAAACTTAACATGTCGTAAAACAAGCTTCTCATCAATTGATTTCGTATATTGACCTTGTATCCTATGATGTTGCCAGATTTATTTATTAACTCTAGGGGTTTTTTTTCTGTAGATTCTTCAGGGTTTTTTACATGTTGCCTGCAAATAAAGAAATTTCTTTCTTTCTAATTATATACCTTTAATTTCTTTTTCTTGCTTTATCTGACTAGCTAGGACATCCAGTACAATGTTAAATAGAAGTGGTGAGAATGTATTCGGCCTTTAATGATCAAGTATGAAGTTAGCTGCAGGTTTTTCACAGATGCCCTTAGTAAAGTTGAGAAAAATTCCCTTTCTCTTCCCAGTTTTCTGAGAATTTTGATTAAAAATGGTTGTTGACTTTTTGTCAAATGCTTTCACTACATTTATTGAAATGATCATTTGGTTTTTCTCCTTTGTACTTTTAATAAATGAGTTACAATGATTAATTTTTAAATGTTAAACCAAGCTTGTATTCCTGAAGTAAGTCTCAATTGGTATAATATATAATACTTTTTATATATATTTCTGGATTCAATTTCCTTATATTTTCTTAAGGAATTTTTGTTTGCTTATGTTCAGAAGGATATTAGTCTTGAGTTTCTTCTTTCATAATATTTTTGTTAGATTTTAGTAGCAAAGTTATGTTGGCCTCATAAAACATACTGAGAATGTTTCTTCCTCCATTTTCTGAATGAGTTAGTGTTAGATTAGTATTATTTCTTTGCTCAATTTTTGATTGAACTACCCCGTGAAGCTATCTGAGTCTGGAATTTTCTTAATACAAAGGTATTTTATTGTAAATATAATTTCTTTAATGAATATAAAACTATCCAAATTTTCTACTTCTTTGTGAGTCCATTTTAGTAAGCTGTGTTTTCTTTTTCTTGTTTTGGTAAGTTGTGTTTGCCAGGGAATTTGTACATTACATCTAAGTTGTCAAATTTCACTGGCATGAAGTTGTTCATTATGTTTCCTTGTTATCTTTTTAAGATGCATAGTGGGATCTCCTTTTTCATTCCCGAGAATGGTAATTTTTGTCTTCACTTTTTTTCTTATTCAGTCTTGCTAAGAGTTTATCATATTTCTTTAAAATGTTTTTTAATTGATTTTAGAGAGAGAAGAAGAAAGAAAGAGAAAGATAGAGACACCGATGAGAGAGAAACATCGACCGACGGCCTCCTGCACCCCCCCAATGGGGACTGAGCCCTGCCCGGGGATCCAACCAGCAGCCTCCTGGTGCACGGGCTGGTGCTCAACCACTGAGCAACACCGGCCAGGCTAGGAGTCTATCAGACTTAAAACTCTTCATAGTGCCAATGTTTGGCTTTGTTAATTTTATTATGTCAATATTTTCTATTTCATTGATTCTACCCTTATCTTTATTATTTCTTTCCTTTTATTTACTTTGTGTTTCCATTGCTCATCTTCTCCCAGCTTCTTGAGATAGAAATTTAACTCCCTAATGTTAAACTTTTCTTATATCAACATTTAAAGCTATAATTTCCCCTCTACTGCATTCACCACATCCCAACAAATTTTAATGCGTTGTTTTCATTATCATTTTGTTTGAACTATTTTTATTTTCCATGATATTTTATTTTTGAACCATAGGTTCAAAATGTGTTTTAGGGCACTTCTGAAGGGTGTTGTTTGGTGTTTCCTACATATTTTATTACTATTGATTCTACTTTACTGTTTCTATGGTCAGAGACCATACTCTATAAATTTCAGTCCTTTTCCAATATTTTTATATTCAATATTTTAAATTTTTATATGGTTCTTAAAATGGTCTAACTTTGTAAATGTCATATCTGCACTTTTGAAAATGTGCATTCTGCAACCATTGAGCATAGCTCTCTATGCACGTCAACCAGGCTAAGGTGATTGGTGGTGGAGTCCGAGTCTTCCATATCCTCACCAAATGTGGATTTGTTATGTCAGTTTTGACTCAAATACTTTGAAATTTGATTAAAAGAGGTGTATACCTTTAGGATTATTATGTCTTCCTTGTACATTAATGTTTCTATTGTGAAATGTCCCCATTGTCCCTGGTAATACTCCTTATCATGAAGCCTATTTTGCCTGAAATTGATTGAAATACATCAACTTTCTTTTGCTTCTGGTTTGCATGGTATCTTTTTCCATCCTTTTACTTTCAAGGTATCTGTACTTTTAGATTTAAAATGCATCCCTTATATATGGCATGCCGTTTGGTCTTGCTTTTACATCCAGTCTGATCATCTCTGCCTTTTAGTCCACTGTCATTTAGTGCAATTACTCATATGCTTGGGTTACGCCTACCATTGTGCTATTGCTTAAAGTTGTTCAGCTTGTTACCACTGTTTTACGGTGCTTTGTTCCTCCTTTTCTGTCTTCTTTTAGTTCTTCAAATTTTTTTAGCTTTCGATTTTATTTCCTTTATTAGATTTTTAGCTATTTTGTTTTCTATTTTAATAATTGCTTTAGAGCAGCAATTTTCAACCCTTTTCATCTCACGGCACACTTAAACTAAATACTAAAATTCTGCAGCACACCAAAAATATATGTTATATATTTTTTGCTGATCTGACAAAAAATAGGTATAATTTTAACTCATTCACACTGGAAAGGCTATCGTTGTGTCGGCTGGTGTCATTTTTTTATTTGACAATCTAAGAGAAAAGAGGTCACTGCCCCTAGTAAACTGTCAGGTACTGCATGTTTTAAAAATTGCTGTGGAGCGCCAGTTGAAAATCGCTGCTCTGGACTTTACAATACGCACCTTATCTGTATGAGATGATGGATGTTCACTAAACCCACTGTGCTAGTACTTTCACCCTGTGTGTAAATCAAACCATCATGTTGTATACCTTAAACTTATACAGTGACATGTATCAATTATTTCTCAATAAAACTAGAAAAAAATGCATCTTTCCTCATCACGGTGTACTTGGAATTAATATTTTACAACTTTAAAAAACATATAAGAACCCCACAAAAACATAATTCCGTTTCACTCCCCATCTTTTGTGATACTTTTGTCATATGTTTGACTTCAACATACATTCAAAAATCCCACAGTAAATGTTATTTTTTCTTTAAATAGTCACGTATTGTTTGAATACTTAAGAGAAAAAAGGGAAAGAAAATCTTTTATACTTACCTACATGTCAACTTTTCTCTGATGCTCTTTATTTCTTCCTGTGGAATCCACGTTTCCACCTGACACCTCATTCCTTCAGCCTAAAGACCTTTCCTTAGTATTGCTTGGAGGGCAGGTATTTCTGGCAACAAATTCTCTGTTTCTTTTTATCTGGAAGTTTCTTTATTTCACCCTCTTTTTTTAAGGATACCTTTGCTGGGCACCAGATATTGAACTGTGGCTTTACACGGTTCCCTTAGCTCCTGGATTCTATTCTTCCTGATACTAAGTGAGCTGTTATTTATATTATTGTTCCTCTGTTAAGTAGTATGAATTTTTCCCTAGGCTGAAGTTGGTTTTATTCCTTTTTCATTTGTTTTCAGCAGCTTGACTAAGATGTGCTTTAATATGGGGTTCTAAAAAAATGACTCCTGCTTGGGGTTTGCTGAGCTTCTTAGACTTGAGGTTGATGTTTTCCAACAAATTTGGGAAAGTTGTGGCCATTTATTTCCTGACATAGTCTTCTGCCCCATTCCCTCTCTCATCCTTCTAGGCCCCCGATTACCCGTATGTTAAACTGCTTGCTATTGTCCCATAGGTCAGTGAGTCTGTTTTCACAATTTTTCTTCTCTCTATTCTTCAGATTTAATCATTTCTAATGATCTCTCTTCCAGTTCACTGACCTTTTCTTCTGAAGTCTAATATTATATTAACCTGATATTAATCCAATTTAGAAAATTTTTCATTTAGGTATTCATTTTCAGTATTTTCATTGGTTTTTATAGTTTCCACGTGCTTACCCATTATGTCCAACTTTTTCTTTAAGTTCATGGACATATTTGTAGCAGCAATTTTAAAAATCCTTGTCTGCTGATTACTCCATCTGGGTCATCTGTGGTCTTCATTTTTTTTCTTGACTAACAGTCACATTTTACTGCTTCTTAGTATGTGTAGCAATTTTTTATTGTATTCCTGACACTATAGATGGCAGTATATAGGAATCTGAATACTGTCATCTTTCTTTAAAGGGTATTAATTACTACCTGTTCTAGAAGATAGTTAATCATTAATGTGGGTCCAAGTGAATTTGGGTTTGTTTTCCGTTAGGGCTTGTCTAGTTTTGTTTTTCTTAATTCCAGGGTAAGGACCTTACCCTAGGACATGGTTCTTATTTCTAAGACACGATCTTTCCAGGGCATTACTGAATGTTTGAAGTTTTCATTGTGCTTTCTCCACTATGACTTTACCATAACTTTGACATTTCGAAGCTCTTTAGACCTCTGATGTTTCCATTTAGCGCTCAGATCTAGAGAAGCCACTCTCTGCTAGGCTTTGTAGAGTATAACCCTATATATACATAAATACCTCGGCCCTCAGCCAAGGGTCTTCCATTTAAATTTCTGCAGTTTCCTCCTTTTCAATACCCTTCCCCAAAGCATCTCTAAACTCTGGGAGTTTTGTTTTGTTTTGTTTTTTGCCTCTTCTATCAGTTTTGATTTACTATCTTTATTGAGGAAGTAAAAGCTGGTGATGGGTGTTGGTGTACTATAAAGCTTGCTGAACGACACATGAGAGCTACAGGACTGGAAATTCTCATAGTCTGGCATCTCCCTGATTGTACTCTAGCCCTTGCCGCACCAAAGTAACTTTCTTCTGATGTTCTTAGGACCATTATTAAAACAAAGTTGGTAGTTAACAGCCCTGGCCTTGCCAAATAACTTTAGCCAGAAGGAGCATATTAAATTGGCTTTTTAGTCCCACATTTTCCCTATTCTGGCTGGTTGTTTGATCAGACAGCTTGGCTATGAGATTGGGTGCAACTTAAAGTTCTTGAGGCTCTGCCTATCCAGTTTAAAAGTCACAGTAACTTATCCTTTTTGTTAGAAGAAGACATTGAGAAGAGAGTAAGGGCAGAACTTTGAAGGAAACTGAGGTTACTTATGTGTAAGATTGTATTTTGTGAGCATGATACCACGTGATGGGCTCTCTTGACAGGATGCAGAGGGAAGGTCCACATAACACTTAAAGCTGAAACAGGTGCTTCATGTCTTATATAAAGATAGCAATGTGTGCGTGTTACTGTATTTCATTAAATCTAAGAGCATTGGATTGTAAGACATTATTTTTGGTGCAATTAAACTGTGACATGATACCTCATCAATAGCCTTGTGAGACGCATGAAATGTTACATCATTAAGGCTTTAAATCTTCTTTCATCCTGTTCCTGAGCACTTGGGATTTATCCTTCCTTTCGTACCATGACTTGGCAAGTGACACACAGTCTATTACACACAGCTCAGTAGGAAAAATGAGCATGGCTTCACCTGCTTTTAGCCGACTCCCTTTACTAGGCCTGGAAAGCCTGTTACTCCAAGCGTGGTTGGAACCTGTAGCAAGACATCACCTGGGTGCTGGCTGCAAATGAAGAACCTCAGGCCCCACCCCAGACCCACCCAAATAATTTTAACAAGATTCTCAGGCAATTTGTTTGCTCATGAAAGTTTGAGAAGCATTCCCATAGGGTACTTTGTTATTGCTTTGCAAGAAAAAAATAGAATTCTGGCCACTTCTCTAATGACAAATATTTGCTTACTAATATCAGTTTTACAGTCCTCGGTTCTTTTTCTGTTTCAATGCCAAAGTGTAGGGTAATCTTTTTAAAAACATTCTAAATGTCAGTGAAACCAAAACACATATAAGTTCATGACTCATGGAAGTGAAAATACAAACAGCTCAGACCAAGTGTTCACGTGCACAGAGGATGACGTGTCATGGCTGCTCCTTGGCTAATGGTAACTGTATGATGTCACTGATTTCAGATGTTAAAATGGGGAAAATGCGCATCCTAAAATTGATGAGACAGAGTAAGTGATAAAGAAATATAGACTCATCCTTGATCTAGATTCGGGCTTTTCTGGCACTAGCGGTCAAGTACTCAACAAACAACACGCACAGCCCAAGCGCCCACTCGGCCCCTGCCATTGCCACCTGCCTGTTCAGTAGCGTCTCCAGCGGCCTTCCCGAGCCTTAACAGGAGCTGATGTAAGAACAAGGGGTGCAGACCGCTGACACACCCTGTAACCAGCCAAAGCTCCTGTTGCTCGCAAGAGGCACTCTCCCTGCTTTGCTGCGTACCAGAGTTTCAGCACTGGCGCTGGCATCCCTCTCCTGAGTCAGAAGCGTGTTTCTGAGAAAAATGTGATGGAAAAACACCTTTGCCAAAAAAAGGCTCCTCCTGGATTAAATGAAATTGCTGTACTGCGCACCCCAATCTTTAGCATGAAAACACTGATGAGTTAGGGACTGTGAATAAATAGACAACCCCCTCAATAATTTTTCATCCGATTTTCCCTAACCGGCTTCAGAAACTGGAGCTCCTTGAAATTGGTAACATCTTTGTGTCCCTGTGTGCTTGATAAGTGTTAGTGGAATATTCCTTTCCAAGAAGTAACAGGAGCAGGAAAGAGGAAGCGAGAACTGGTGAACCTGTAAATCCTGGGAACCCACCTCTTTCAACAGCTTTCCTTCCCGGCTTCGATGCCAGAGGGGGGAGACAGTCTCACATGGGCAGAACTGAGCAAACACTTGGCATGTGTTTGGCTGCTTTGCATTTTCAAACCAGCATGTGATGGAAGGTTATTTTGCTCGTTACCTGTTTTGACTACATTGATGATAAATTATAGATTCTGAAGGTCAGAGCTGGGATCTGTTTAACTCACCCTGCAGCAACTCCAAATCCAATAGCTATTAGACTCTAGTCGCCCTGGATGCCAGGAGTAACTGTGTTGGTTAACGGGAAGTGGATTTTAAAGCATCTTTTATACTTTACCCTCGGGTGGTGTAGAACTTGGAAAATCCTTCCCGAGTCCCACGGGAGGCAGACCACACTTCCACAGGGACATACAACACAGCCTGGCCACGTGTTTCCCGGTGTGTGAATGGGGTATTGCCCAACCTCAGCGGTAATGGAAACTGGCAGCAGAGTCTAACATCTAAAGACTTGGGCTACTGTGCATGCAGTTGCCACAGAGAATGTTTCTAATACAAGAACTATGGGCTTGTTCCATACCACATGCTGAGCTATTGATCAGATGAACAACACGATGCTGAACCTCCTGTCACTGAAGCGCAGGCAGAATCCGGTGTCCGTGTGTGTGACAGAAGCTGCCCAGAGCTTCATGGGGGAAATGCTCTCTGCTCTAAGAAGTCAGCCGCACTATTCAGTTCCTTTCCATAGCACAAACACCAGATACAGCAAACCACAAACAGTGCAGCAATTTCCAGGTGACTGCCACTGAGCCTTAAAATTTCATGTCATCTTCTTTGACCATCCAGTCAGAGGTGGCCTCTCTACAACTGGAAACCCCAGAGCACATTTCCACCTTATCTCATACAACAAAGCACTTGCCAGCATTTGACCGACTTGTTTCTCTCTCTAACTAAACAGTAAGTCCCTTAAGAGCCGAGACTGTGTCCCGTTCATTTTCCCACAGTGCCCATCACAGGGCCTGGCACCAAGCAGATTTTCTATTGAATGAAATTAATTAGAAACATAATGTGCTAGGTATGAGGTGGCCGATAAGTGGACAATCAGGAGGTCAGTATCCAAGACCAGTAAGCAATGATTCCTCTTTTTTACTGGAATCATGAACCTCTTATCCTAAAGTCCCTTTTGTTTCTTAAATATCTAGAAATAGAAACCAGAAGTGAGAGTTGGGATAAAGGCACTGGTTATATGAAAGAATGACAGGTTCTGGTTTGATACAATTATCTAGCATTTCCTTAGGGATGGCCTTGCTTTGGCCCTCAAAAGATGATGAAATCTGAGTCCCAAGACAATGGTTGTCATCTAAAAGACCCTGATGTTTCTTAATACCTAGACTATATTATGAGTTAGGCTTGCTTTCAGGAGCTGAGAAGGATTCTGGATCGCAAAACAAAGAGGGCTGAGTGCGAACACCAAGGTGCCCAATGCAGAGGCCAAGATGGTAATGGAGCACCGTGTGCAAAGGGATTGTGTGCGAAAAGGCTGAGTGCAAGAGAAGGATGCCCGCACCTGCCTGAAGGACTGGAATCACTTCACGCCACAGCCTGTGAAGACCGAAGGCTCCTCCCAGTCAGGCAGAAGGCAGCGGCCTCACCCGCCTCCATTCCTTCATCAAAGTGTAAAGTTTCTGCTCTGCTTTGCCAAGCTCAGGCTCACTCTATTGGTCTGAGTGTCTGACCCAGAGGGTCGGTAACAGAAGGGTGAATGAAACAGGCCACACCGAGAGGTAGTGAGTTTCCTGTCACTAGAGGTATTGCATTAAAGGCAGCAGTAAGCAGTATGTGGCTCATACTTTCTTATGAGAGCATCTATAAGTATCTTCCCAACTCTGTTCAGAGATGCTGTGTTGGTAGCTTGAAATCAGCCATGGCAGGAGTATTTATACCATGGAAACTGCCAAACCATAAATTGAAACTTTTCTCTTTTCCTCAGAGAGCCAGTTGTTAAACATTTACCAGCACACTACTGATTAAAGGCTAAATGACTAGTACTGAGGAAACTTGTATGTGAGATCCTACACGGAAACATCGGTTGGCAAGATCATCTTTCAGGAACCAAGTTACAGTGGTGCCTCGGTTTTCAGGCGTCTCTGTTGATGAACATTTCAGTTTAGGAACGCCGTAAACCCAGAAGGAAGTGCTTCGGTTTTCGAACACGCCTCGGAAGTCGAACATGCCGCACGGCTTCTGCCGAGGGCAAGATCCTGAGGCCCAGCTGGCGGCTGCTGAGTCCTGAGCACCCGCACAACACGGAGGTGATATTTGGGCTTCTTTGGTGACTGTGTGCAATCAGTCTGTGCTCGTCTCAGCTCAGGGGCGCTCTTGCAATCAATTTGTTTTTGTGACTGTGTGCAATCAATCTATGTTCATGTCATCTCAGGAGCCCTCTGCCAGTCACCCGTTGCTGTGAGAAATGGATAAAAGCTGCAAAGCCAAGGGAATCATCAACAGAACAACAACAGAGGTGAAGAAGGAAATTATTTCCAAACCTGAAAGTGGTGTCCGTGTATGTCACCTGGCAACGCAGTTTGGTATGGCCAACTCTACAATTTGTACCATCTTAAAAAATAAAGAAGCCATTAAAGGAGCCAACGTCGCAAGAGGTGTTAAAACACTTACAAAACAAAGAACACAGATGATTGAAGAAGTGGAGAAATTGCTTTTCATATGGATAAATGAAAAACAGTTGGCCGGTGACAGCATTTCTGGGAGCATGGTTTGTGAAAAAGCTGTACATTTGCATGCTGACCTCATCAAAAACACCCCTGGAACAAGTGCTGAGAGAGATTTTCAAGGCAAGTAGAGGGTGGTTTGAAAAGTTTAAGGGAAGTGGCACACGCAGTACGGTGAGACATGGTGAAGCTGCCAGTGCCAACAAAGACGCCGCCGACCCATTTGTCTTGGAATTCAAAGATTATGTAGAGGCAGAGAGTTTCCTTCCCCAACAAGTTTTCAACTGTGACGAGACAGGCCTCTTTTGGAAGAAAATGCCAAAGGGGACCTACATTAACAAAGGAGGAGAGATCATTGCCAGGACACAAGCCCATGAAAGACAGGCTAACCCTTTTAATATTTTTTTTGTGGGAATGCAAGTGGGGATTTTAAGTTGACGCCTTTGCTAGTCTACCATTCTGAGAACCCCAGGGTATTTAAGAAAAACAATGTCATAAAAAGCAAATTGCATGGGATGTGGAGGGCAAACAGCTTGGGTAACCAGGCAATTTTTTATTGAGTGGGTTCATGAAGTGTTCGGGCCAAATGTAAAAAAATGCGTACCTCCAAGACAAAAATCTTCCAGCGAAGTGCCTGCTTGTTATGGATAAGGCTCCAGCTCACGCTCCAGGCTTGGAGGACGAGTTGATGGGACAGTTCAGTTTTACCGATGTAAAGTTTTTGCCCCGCAACACGACTCCACTCATCCAGCCCATGGACCAGCAGGTCATATCTAACTTTGAGAAGCTTTACACCAAAGCACTGTTCCGAAGGTGCTTTGAGGTGACCTCGGACACAGCTAACCCTCCGAGAGTCCTGGGAGAATCATTCCAATATCCTACATTGCTGGCGTCTCATAGACAAAGCACGGAGGGATGTGTCTCACAGAACAACGAAGTCAGCACGGGAGAAACGGCCAGAAGCTGTCCCTGCGCGTCTATTTGAGGGCGCTGAAGAGGATGCTCCTGTTGCTGAGGATACTGTGTCCCTGGGACAGTCCACGGGCTTGGAAGCGAGTAGCGATGACGGGGAGGGGCTCGAGGACCACAGGACTGAACCTGCCGCAGACCTTCCAGACGTTCTGACGGAGCAGCAACAGGCAACTGAGGAACTGTCTTCGGAGGAGGGAAGAGAAAGTGTTTCTATTGCACTGATCAAAGAAATGTGCGCGAAATGGGTTGAAGTACAAATTTTTGTTGAAAAACATCACCCTGATGAAGCTGCTGCAAGTCATGCCCCTGACACTGTCAGTGATAATGCTGTGTCTCACTTTAGACAAATTTCAAAACATCGGAAAAAGCAAATGTCAATTGAAAAGTTTTTAATGAGGCAAAGATCCTGTTTAAACTCTTTTATGGACAGGTCTGGCTCCCCAAACCAGCACCACCATTACCCCCAGACCCTGGCTCAGTACATGCAGCCTCAGCGCCTGGCAGGCAGTCCTTCTAGGAGGCCCCAGTCGGCAGACTTTTCCGGACTATTTCCTGCTCTGGGACGTGAGAGCTTTCCCCAGGCTCCGCTGCAGATGTGAAGCAGCCCTGGACCCACACGCTTAGGAGCCAGCAGAAGCTGGAGGGCAGGGTTTTCCTGCAGACAGCAGGTGCCTTCTGAGGTCCACATCAGGGATCCTATTCCCCTGGGGAGCAGAGGCACATGGGACAGAGAAGGATGGGTACTGGTGTCAGAGGAGACAAAGAGGCAATCAGCAGTTGTCACAGAACAGCTGTGACAACAGCAACACTCCCTGCTTGGGGGACACTAAGCTTCCTCCCATGAAGAAGGAATTCATCTGGCTCCACTTCCTTTGGTCTTCAGTCCCAACAGGCCCAGGGATGAGCACCGCCAGGCAGATACAGCTACTTGCTTTCTGCTTTCCGTGGTGCACAGCCCGGGCCTGGCTGCAGCTGCTCAGAAAGCGTCCGCTGAGTGAGCAAGCAAACCAGGCGGCCACTGGAGCTCTGCCTTGGGCCTGTCAGATTTCACTCAGCTCTGAGGACCGAAACAAGCCCATCTCCCCTAAGAGGCCTTTCCAAACCCAGGCATTAAGCATACCGTCAACCCAGGGCGTCACCAAACCCCTTCCTTTCCCTTCTCAAAAATCCTCCGAAAGAAGTCACCCGATAATAATCCTCTACTTGGACTCGTCTCAGCTTCCTACGTTTCTTCAGGGAAACCATGAGCTCCTTGAGGGAAGAACCCGAGCTGCCTCTTTCTCCAGTGTCCTTCTATGGTGTCTGCTCAAGGTCAGGGGCCTCACCATCCCACGGTGATTGGTCACCGGCAAAGTCCTTCACTCGCTGGATCATAGCTCAGTCTAGAAGGTATTTTGCCCCTCCTTCTGAATTGCTTCTCCTAGGTGACTTTGGAAGAGGTACCTGTTCCTTGCCTTTGGCAGGGTGCACCGAGTTGCAGGATGAACCCCATGTCAGCATCATCTCCCCAGAAGATAACAGAAATGCCAGCCGCATCCCTAGCGAGGAAGCAGCAGAGCCCGTAGACCAAGCAGTCCCAGCAACCTCTGATCACCAAGGTGACACAGGATTGGCCCTGCCTTCTCACTTGTCCTTGGAGAGAAGATTGGACTGTATGACAAACAGTCCTGGGCAACGTGCCCCACACACCAGCAAGCAAAGTAGTATAAAGCACCGGGCCTTCCCCGACTCTAACTGAGTCTCGGGGAATTGCTCAGACTCTGGGAGGGCTGGGCATGCTCTCCCCATCACTGAGGGCGTCGGGAGTCACGTGAGGGGTACGTAAGCCTCTTTCCAACTTTGGCTTTAAATTTCCTTTTAAATTCTTTTTAGAGCGCATGACGTTTATGCAGATTCTAAAACTGGCCAAACAAGGTATTTGTGACTTTATTGTATAAAAACCTAAATCCAGGAGAACTAGTCTTTGTTCCTGGTTCCAAACTTAGTCCCAGGAGAGCGATTTGTTTTGTTTGGGTGAGGATTGTGATTAGATCATTCTTACATCTACGTGTCTGTCTCAGCTCAGGCTGCCGTAACAAAACACCACAAACTCGGCGGCTTAAATAACAGAAATTTATTTTCTCATAATTCTGGAGGCTCAAAGTCCAACATTAGGGTGAAAGCATGGTCAGGTTCTGGGGAAAGCTCTCTTCCTGGCTTGCTGATGGCCACTTTTTTGGTGTGTGCTCACATGGACTTCCTCAGTGCTTGTGTATGTGTATGTGTGTGTGTGTGTGTGTCTGTGTCTGTGTCTGTGTGTGTGTGTGTGAGAGAGAGAGAGAGAGAGAGAGAGAGAGAGGGAGGAAGAAAGAGATCTGTTTCTCTTCCTCTTCTTATAAGGCCATCATTTGTATCAGATAAGAACCCTACCCATATGACCTTATTTAACCTGAATTATCTCCTAAAAAACCTATCTCCAAGCACGGTCACAAAATTGGGGGTAAGGGCTTCAACATGTGGATTTGAGAGGCACACATTTCAGTCCCTAGCAATGCCTGGGATGAGTGTCACTATGCCTCGAGTGCAAAGTTTTTCCAGACCAGGTATCTTTCTCATGGGAGGTATGTCTGTGATTAATGTTGCCCATTTCATTTTCTTATAAGAAACCTATAAAAATAATCTTTATCCACAATCTTTCATCTTCCCATTGTTCCCATCAGCTACTCCCTCCCCTTGAAATCACTATTAAACTGCAGAGGTAATTACCCATCTGAGGGCTGCGGTCCTCCCACAGGACCTGAAGCCATTGCTATTTGTCACAACAGATCATTTCTGGAACCCTGACAGCCATCCCTGGAAGCAGGAAAATGCTCATTTTCCTCACATGCCGGAGCTTCAGAACGAACTCAGCTCAAAATAGATGCTATTGAAGCCGGAGACACGCAAGGAGGTTACCAGGCTATCGACACCTCAGCACAGGCCTCCCTCACCCTCCATCCTACAGACAACGCATGAGCCCCCTGGAAGCCCTGGAATCCAAAACCATCGCTTATTCACGGGGCTGGGCTGGGCCGGCAACCACAGACGGAAAAGGAATTGGACCGCTCTCTTTCAAGTTAGTATAATAGCATGGTCTGCGAAATGATGGTGAAGAACAGTTCAGGATACTGGGGTGAATTCTCTTCCCAGTCCTCTGCTCAGGCTCGCCTCTGTTTGCACAGTGTTTCCTCCTGGTGGTTCGGAGACCCTTGTGTTCAGAAACATGTCCCCAAGCATCAGAAGCCGGAGTCAACCTTGGCTTCATAGCCGCACTCCGCGTCCAGGCCAGAAACCACCTCAGTCAATCCCTGAATTCTCTGAAGTTCGCCTCTTAGGTATTTCTTTTCCCCCAGGTCTTACTGAGATATAACTGACATAAAACACTGTAAAAGTTTAAGGTGTACAGAGTAATGACTGAACATACGTATACATTGCAAAATCGTACTTCTCGAATCACATTTCTCTTCTGCACTCCATCCACCCTTCTCTAGTCCAAACCACCATGTCTCCTGTCACCTGGGTACATGTGTCCACCCCCTGACAGGTCTTGGTGCCCTCGGGTTCTCTTCTGTAATCCCTGCTCCATACCCAAGCCTGCGTCATCCCTCTGAGACACCAAGCTCCCTTGCCACTTTCCTGCATGAACCCTTTCAGTGGCTCCCCGCTGCCCTCAGGACAAAGCCTACACAGTGAACTGGCACACAAGGCTTCTGTGACCCGGGCACCCTGCCAACTACTGAGGTCCCCAGGGACCAGGCCCCCAGAGGACGCTGGAAAATGTGCTCCAGCCACATGTAATGGCACCTTCGGGTTAGTCTTATACACCTCTTTAATCCTTACCCTCCAGAGGTCAAGAACCACACAGGTAGTGGGGATCTTAAGAAACACAACGTGTAGCCCCTTGTTTCCAGGCAGAAGACATCCAAGTCATAGCAGGGACCCCGCCTTCCCTGGGCCTGACTTCAAAGGAGTTCCTCTGCCAAACAGTGTTTCAGATAAAGAGGAGAAATACCCTAAAGGAAGTTACACCCCTTTAAAATTGACACGAATGATCAGATTGAGAAACTTTAAATCATGTGACTGTTCTTCATATAGGGATACAATACAAAGCAACTGCATAGAATAACGTTTACAAAGAATTATCCTCCAAACAGATTCTCCTCTCCAGAGTAGCCCCATTGCATTCATCTGCAATGACACTTGTCATCTGCACAACATGAGAATGACTTTGACAGCTATGCTGATCCGGGGAGAGGAGAGCAGACGAGTCGAGCAGGACAGATTAGTTCTGGAAAATGAGGCATTTGCTGGGTCACCCTGGAGCTTTCAGCTTTGAATTTGGCCTCCTGGAGCATTATGTCGGCCTGAAGTCTTTCTAAAATGAGACTCATTAAAGTGCCAGTTGCACAGAGCAATACTTGAGCTGCCAAACAGACGGGAGCCACGTGGAGATGAAAGCTGCAAGCGTCCCAAAGCACAAGCCTTGGCTCCATCTCTGTTCTTGAACATGAAAGTCACATCCTAACCCAAGCCCACTTCCCAGGAAAATCGTCAGTCCATTAAAGGGAACAGTACCATGAGAGCGCTGACACTCTCAATGCGGAGACAACAGTGTTTTAAACGAGGAGGCCCCACTCTCTGTTTCCCTCCCCCATTTTCCATTCTCCACTCTCCTAGATATTTCTTTTTCCTCTCAGTGTTTTCCAAGCTTCCCTCAGGGGGCTGGTACTCAGTTCTCAAGGTCAAGGAAGAGTTTTTCATTAGAAAGAGCCAGAGATGGAACCTTTCAAGGAGGCCTCCTGGGACGAAGACGAGAGGAAGCCAGCAGGCCTGTGTCGAGTGAATTGGCTGAACACAAGAGCCCCGGGCAGTCCAGGCAGTCTCCACATTGTCAGGAAGATCACACCTGCAGAAAGGTGTCTGGCCTGCCTGCCCCAAAGTCTCAGCAACCTGCCATAGTCTACCTGAGTCACTAATTCCTTTCCTAAGTCCCAGGTAAGAGCAGATCCCCCGGTGGAGAGATGATCCTCTGGGAACCCCTGAGTTCCCAGCAGGTTCATGTCAATCAGGTGATCAGATCAGAATTTCTGGGTGTTGGTACTTGTGGCAGTCACTGTTGACACTTGATATATCCATTCCCCATCGACATGCCACTCTCAGGTCAAACCCCATGACTTCCAGTCAAACCCCGTGGCTTCCTCTGGCCAGCGGAGCTGCTCAGCCCATGACCAGAGCGGGCCTGAATGCTGGGGAGTTAGCACCCCCACCACCAGCAGCAGCCCTCAACCTTCGATGGGTAGGAGTCAGAGGATCAATACCCCAGGTCCCTGACCCCTTGGCTGTGATACTCTGACCATGTTCTACACTGTCTCCCGGAGCTCTCAAGTCTGCTGCACCCTCAGCCACCCACAGAGTGAAGCCACTGGATGGCACACCCTCTCCTGGCTTCTTTCCTTTCCCTCTCTTACTTTCTCGCTCCCAACCCCCACTGTCTCTTGGGATTAGAAGCCAAGTCTATGTGACTCCAAAGCCCCAAATCTTTCCACACCAGCTGACAATCGAATTGCCCCCTCTGAGGCAGACAGTAAAGCCAGCCTGGAGCCCCGTGTTCGGCCCAGGGTGGCCTCTGGGTCGCAGCATGTCCGCAGGTGCTGCGTTCTTGGCATTCCAGGCCTGTGTTCTGCAGCAGATTCCAGCCCAGGTGTTTGGCTGTATATCCAAAGTCCAGGAGGTCTTTTTTTTCTGTTCGTTTTTCTTCACGCTGGACTGCATAAAAGAGGCTATAGTGCTGGGGATTCTGGCCCTGGATGCCCTTCAAGTTCATTTCAGCTCTGAGTTTTTGTGAAATGGTCCACAGCAGCCAAGGTAGAATTGGAAATAAAATGAAAATCTCCTTCTTTAAAAAGTCACAGCCTAATGGTTGTTCTAATTATTGGGGCTTTATGAAGAGAGACCACAGCTTAATTCTGGAAATTAACATAGCACCAGCTGCAGCTTCCTGGCCTCAGAGCTGTGGACGTATATCTTTGTCTTCACACATATGCTCATCTGGACATAGGGTGGTCTCAGGGGCCTGAGGCATGCAAGATGAAATCCCACAAATCTCCATTATTAAATCCATGACATATTTCAAATACTGCCCTCTATCTTGGTAATGACACCTCTCACATCCCTCCAAAGTAGGAGAGAGGGCGGGCGGGTGGGAGTGAAAAAGGGAGAGAAATTTCCTTTCTGTCTATCCATGTCCACCAGTCTCTTCTCTGCCATATCCTGGGAACCGTGCAAGGGTGTCCATCCTCTAAGACAGGTCCCCTCATGCAGCCCTCCCAGCCCACAAGAGGGGCCGTCAGCCATTAGCTGATGTAAATCTGCCCATATCCTCAGGCTGCCTTAAGCCAGTCCAGACCCACTGGGATGCTCTCCCCAGGCCACCCCGGGGGCCCAAACCTGATCTTCCTCCTTTTCCACTCTCCTCCCCTCCAAACTTACCCTTCTCACTCTCCCCAGGCAGATGTATGGAAAGCAAACTCAACCCCAGGTAGGGTCTCTATCAGAAAAGAATCCAGCCCCAAACAGGGACTTCAGGAACCACGCACTTGCCTACAACCTCTGGGATTATCCAAGGTTCCAGGGGGTGGGCTGACTCCTTCTGCGGTTACAGTTCCTCTATGGAAAGGGTTGGGAGTCTTCACTAAGGCACAGATGGGCTATCAGGTATTTGCAGTTACTCAGAGGAACAGGAAGCCTTAGACTCCATGTCTAACCTCTGAATGTCTTTCGTGAGTAACATCTCTATAATCATGTCGCCACATCCTACCAAACCTTCTAAACCAAGCCAAATGCCACCTTCTCTAGGAAGCCCTCCCTGATTCCCTGTACCAAAGGAGGCTTCTTGTCCTCCACACTTCTCTGTGCCTGCTCCTTGGGCAGTGCCCCATGTCTCCCTCACTTGCGTGCAGCTCCAGCATTCTCAGTGTGCAGAGGACTTAGGGCAGGCAGGGCCTGGCTCCTTGTCTCTGGCCCCAGTTCCTACTCTAAACATCAATACAGAGTCATCTTCCAGCCAAAAGGTTGTCACTATGTGTTAAAGGAGGAACATGGGTAAAGGGATAACTTTTCAGGTCCCACCCTGACAAGAGTGCAATAGGCAGGCATTTCATGGAGCTACCCCCCCCCCCAACACAAACACCAAAATATCCTGTAAATGCACAGTACAGTGATACTAGAACTGGGCAGGCCACTGTGCTCTCTGCCTACACCACAACCAGCTCACTTCTCCAGATGCTGTCTCCTCAGCAAAATGGAGATGAGAGGAAGGGTATGTGGAGGGGTGAGGGAGAGCCCTACATCATCCAGGAACCAGTCCAAAAATATGGAGTGCTTTATAGAAGGTTTCGGGTACGAAGAACAAGGTACAGAAGTGTTAAAAGAGCAGAAAGGCCACATAGGAAAAAATGAGGCAACCTCGAGATTAGCAATACCAGGAATCTGCTTCCACCCCTAAGCTGGAAGGTCAAAGGAAAGGGGTGGCACTACCAGAGCCCTGAGCCAAGGCCACCAATCAGGGACTGAGACCACAGAGGGCAAGGCTATTTATTGAAAATGGAACCACAGGAGAAATGCAGCCATTACCCTCAGTACTGCCCCAAACAGAGAAGTGCGGACATACCCTAGCTTCGTCCTGCTTCTGGCCTCCAGTCTCCCACTGGTGCCTCCCACTGGCCAAACAGCCAGAAGGCAGAAGGCAGGGTGGCCTGAGAAGTCAGCCTTCCCCGTGACGCCGACCAGAGCAGGAGGCGAAATGGATCTGACAGCAGCAGTCTAAGCACCAGCACTCTGCTTGCCTTTCTCCTACAACAAGCACCTGTCCTACCCTGCCATGGTCCTGGATTCTCCCTTCTCCCTGCGCGCCTCGAGCCCCGCCCACCCCATGCCAAGCCAGGCCATGAGTAGGGACTAGTATCAGTCTTTTTTTTTTCTTTTTTTTTTAATATATCTTTATTGATTTCAGAGAGGAAAGGAGAGGGAGAGAGAGATAGAAACATCAGTGATGAGAGAGTCATTGATCGGCTGCCTCCTGCACGCCCCCGACTGGGGATCGAGCCCGCAACCCGGGCATGTGCCCTGACCGGGAATCGAACCCCGATCACCTGGATCCTAGGTCGATGCTTAACCGCTGAGCCACACCTGGCCGGGCACTATGAGTCTTTTATAAGAGGACAACCAGCCACGCCAGGGAGGGTGGCTGGCTGGACCCAGGATATCAGTCCCCGTCAAGGGGCCCTGGCAGGGCAGGTCTGGCCTGGCCACTCTGGCAATGGGGGCAATGCAGGCCCAGGGAATCACCCCAGCGATAGGCCAGAAGAATTCAGAGCTGCTCAGCTTCCTCACCCCCAAGCCACCCTTACACTCCCATGGGTCCACGACACCAATCCTCGAATTCACTCTAATGAGAGCCACTGGAATGATTTGTTCCACGAGAGGGAGGAATTAGGAAGCCTGCTCTGCAGAAACACATACACACAAACATATGTGTTCACATGGGCACATGCTCATACACACATGCTGCAATTCTCTGGACATTTTCCCAAAGTCCCCGTTAAAACTGATTCCTTTTCCCCGCTTCATAAGCTAAGGCTTTGGCTTGAGAGCCCGAGGTTCTAACATTAAGAAGCCAATGTTCACCAGAAACGTGTCAAAATCTGGAAACCAGTGACCAGTAACACTGAGACGGCCATCACATGCCCATGACTGTTTACAGGAAGACATGGAGGAAATCTCACTTTGTCAACAAACAGCTGGGTGTTTAAAAGCTCTGCTTATACTAGAGCATCTGCCTCAGGAAGCTGACATGTTAAATTCACTCATTGCTCCCTCACTGTCCAAGCTTTCATCAGGGAAATGGAAAAGGACTGATAAGGGCAGGTAGACCCTGGCTCTTCAAGTCTTAGGCTCGCCACCCTGGGCAGTCTTGTCCCTACTCCACCCCAACTTTTTTGAAGTTTTCTGCATCAAGGTTCAGTCTTGGTTGTTAGATTTGCCATTGAGCTTTGGAGAGCCTGAGGCTGTATCCAAACCCACAGGAGATGGGGCAGTTAGAAACTCGCAGACCGCTGGTTCCTGTGGGGTTCTCAGGGCAGCTCAGCTCATACAGAGAGCGTCGTTCTCGAGGCCTGGGGAGAGCCATCCTCTTGGTGACCAGGGAAGTGACTTACTGAACCAACGCGTGCCCAGAGCTTGCCAGCCCTTGCTCCTCACCAGGGTCTAAAGGCTGACCCCGTGAGACTGTTTGTTCCTGCCTCCCCATTCTACCTGGGGTGCCCCCAAAGGCCTTAAAATGCCTGAAACCATCAAATCCCATCAAACCTGCCATCGGGCATCCTGGGTCAGAAGCACATCAACAGGAACTAACCCTCAGCCCCAGTGCAAAAGGCCCCAGTTGATACTGCAGGGGTGGGTGGCACGTTAGGGGCCCCATTCTGCCTGGAGGGCCTGGTCGCATCCCACAGTCTCCGGGAGAGCAGCGATCTAAGGTGGCGAGGACCCTGAGCAGCCAGAGCCTGGGTAGCTGCCCTAGAAACATGTTCGCCACTCCGTGGGGGGTGCGGCCTCCTCAGTCCAGGCCCAGCAGCCCTGCCAGCCTCATCACCTCTCATCCTCACCACACTCCCCGCGTCTGACTCTCAGAGCCCCTCAGTCTTCATGACACGCCGCTTGGGCTTTCTTGTGCTGGCAGCTTTGGTACCTTTGCCCATTCGTGCCTTTCCTCCTCCTGTAAGGTTCGTCCCCACCTGGAAAACACTAACCTTTAAGGACCAGTAGATCTTCACTTCTGGCCTCACCCTCACCCCCTTGCACAAAGAGAGGCAATCCCTCCCTCCGCTGGTGCCCAGTGACTGCTACAGCCCTTGTCTGCCTAAAACACAGTGAGGATCTTTAAGCACATGGACAGAGAACCCCACAGCGACAGAGACCAGGGATGTGTCGCCAGCCAGGCACACTCAGATTCCACAACTCAGTTCACATAAAGAGAAGCCATGTCACTTAGTCGTATCAGCAACGCTTCACCACCTAACTTGGATGGACAATTCTCTTCCACATAATCTGACCTGTTGGCCACAGACATGAAAAGGGCAGAAATCTCCTCACTCATGTGTTCTAACCAAGAAAATGCCAAGCCAATCACACCAGCCAAATATCCATTCTGTCTACAGACTCAGACAAGCTTCAAATAAGCACCAATTCAGAAGCTTTGGACAAAGCCTCTTCTAGGTTTGGACAAATTGAAAGGATTTCCTACCTTGTTCCTACACATTTAAGGAAAACCCATAGATACAGGTGAATGAAAGGGCTTATTCACTTTACAAAAGGTGGCATAGAATTCCAGGCCCCAGAAAAGCACTTCCTGACAGCCAGCCCCACACCGTGGGCACAATCACTGCTATCATCCATTCACACCCGTGCTATTATTAATTTTATGATCTTCTTTATATTAACATTAAAATGACTCTCTTATTTACACTTAGCTTTACTCTTTTGATGCATTTTATTTTTCCTAATATTCATTTAAACAAAAAAAATGACTGACATTTCTAAAGTGTGTGTACAACTTAAAACCTTTGTCTCCTACTCAGGTCACACATGCCCTGCTGGGAGTGGCCTGGGATTGCTCTGCTTGCTGTGGACAGAATGTCAACACTTCTGCTCCACTTGGTCAGGGTCTGGGCACAGCGGTTGCAGTGCCTGGCTCCTGGGCTCTCAGGATGGCTCATCTGCCCTGCCCAGCTGCTCCTGAAGTCTGGGCTAAGGAGGTTCCGTGAGCAGAGGCTGTGAACACTGGAAGGCGGAGGACAGAAGGGCAAAGCCAGGCTTTTTGCTCATTTCAGGGCCTACCCCCGCCCGCCCCAGATTCTGGCCCACTTGCTTTCCATCTTCAGAGTGGCTCAGGTGGACAAGAACCAGTGCAGGAAGCATCTTCTCAAAAAGATCCAAGAGCTGCAGGCCCTGTCACCTCCTCCTGGGTGCCTGGGGCAGAAGCCACAGCAACAACAACAGGAATTATAATGACACCTGTAGCCCCTGAAGTCTTGCTACACAGGTACTAAGCACATTTGATCAGCACCTGGCACCACACACCCAAAGGCTGGGGGAGAAAGGAAAGGCCTTAAGAATTCTAACTGATTTATAGAGCTCCTCCTCTGTGTCCGGCTTTGCATACATTTGCTTATTTAAGCTTCATGTGGCCTCTCAAGGTGCTATTACTATAGGGAACTTATTTCCAGGACCAGGGCCTGAGGCTAACTGCTGAAGTGAAGGGACAAGTCCAAGGTCTTAAGGCTCCTTAGCGTTCCAACAGCAGGAGGTGCCCACACCCAGTCTACAGGGCTCCAACATGAGCCTTCTGCTGCTCCTCCAAACCCACCTGAGACCACCTTCCCCACCGGGCGGGTGTCCTGGGACAGACACTATCCATTTAGGGCGGGCAACAGGTACTGCTCTCTTCCAGGTCCTAAGCACCATGTGGATGGGGAAGCACCTGTCTTCAGAATTTCCAACCATCTGTTCTGGACAAGCAGCCAGGATCCTGGGGTTAGGCTGGCTGGGATGGGAGTAAGAGGAGAGAAAGCTCAGCCAGGGAAAGGTATCGGCAACCAGGGCTTCCCAAGAGTAAAGTCTTTATAGAGCAGACTCAAGGAAGCTTGGCCATACACCACATGACTTTGCCCAAGTGGCCTATTTACATGTAGGTAACATGCTGCAGCAGGTGCCCCCGGGGCTCAGACCTCGCTTGTGCCTGGCAGGGGAGTCTGCAGTGGGGGGTTACTCAGAAGGGGTTCAGCCCCTCCGAGAAGCCCTGGCACCCTGCAAGGCCCCACCCGTCAGCCTGTCCGCCCTCACGTTCCACTGCTCCTCCCCGACCAGACGATCAGATTCGGAGGCATCTATTCTACTTCATTCCCTTTCCATGAAAACTGGACCTTGGTCTTTTCATTATTACCATTTTAAAATACAACTCGTTTTCAAAATCTCTTGGCCAGTCTCATCTGTTTCAACTAACATTATGCCCATTACAAATACATGTACACTGTACAAAACTGGAAAATCTGAAAAGTACAAAGAATATTTAAAAATTGCTCACATCACCATTAACATTGTGAAAAGAAAAGAAGAAAAGAAAAGAAAAGAAAAGAAAAGAAAAGAAAAGAAAAGAAAAGAAAAGAAAAGAAAAGAAAAGAAAAGAAAAGAAAAGAAAAGAAAAGAAAAGAAAAGAAAAGAAAAGAGGCCAAAATGAAGTCACTTTTGCAAAGCCTTGTCACCAAACCAAAATTTAACAGCCAACCTATCAGTAGTTCCAGCCTCTCCCAGGAGTGGAATTTTAAACCAGTCATCAGGAGTTTCCTGATCAATCTAGTGAGGCAATCTGCCTGATAAGACCCCCTCCCCTAAGAAGGTGTCCCTGCCTGATAATCCACTCCTTTAACTTTTTAGCCCCCCTCGGTCTGCCTGTAAGAACCTTCCGTTCTGTGCAGCTACCTCATCAGAGGGCCCTTCTAGTCACGCGATGGGATGCTTGCTGCCTGATTCACGAATTGCTTAATAAAGTCAATTAGGCCTTCAAATTTACTAGGTTGAATTTTGTTCATTAACATGTTGGTATATTTTCTTTCCTTCTTTCCATTCTTTTCTATGTCTCTAATTTTTTTAAAGGAATCATGTTATATACAGAGTGTCCCCCAAAAATGTATATATACTTTAACAGCCGATGACTCAATTCTGAAAATGAAATGTATTTTAATAAATACTTCCTTTACAATTACTCAAAGGGTGTGTATACATTTTGGGGGGACACCCTATATATAGCTTATGTCCTGGTGTTTTCATTTAAAACACTGTCAGCATTTTCCCATGCTATTTAATGATAGGATTCCACAAAAACCTGATTTCTAATGACCACAGGGTATTCACAGTATGGATGGGACATGACTTACTTAAACATTACCATACTGTTGGACATTTCGGCTGTTTCCAATTTTTTCCATTAAAATAATGCTACATCAAATACTGGTAAACAAAATCTGCGTATGCATCTCTGACTCCCACAGAATGAATTCATAGGAGACGAAGAGCTTGGCCCCTGAGTATGAATATTTTTCAGGGTTTCGACACAAAGCATTTCAGAAAGCTGACTCAGCACACCCATCCTCACCTGAATATCTAAGTGCCCACTTCACTGTATCCTCAGCATCACTGGTTCTTATCATTTTAAAAGTACTTTTCCTCTTGAAATATTTTCCATACTGTTCTAATGTGCATTTTGAGTGTTAGTAAAGTTTGGCCTTTTCCTTTCTTCTCTGGTGGTTTGGTTACCCATGTCTTTGCCCTTTTGACTCTCACCCTTTCATGTTTCCTATGTGAACCGTAAAAAGCCTTATACTGAACACATGAACGATTAAGTAATTATTCCCTTGTTTTGTCTTCTGGCTTTGAGATGGCAATTTTGACATTTATCCTTTTCATTCCTCTAGAATGTATTTTGATGTATGGGATATGACAGTGGTTCCCACACTTTAATGTGAATTAGGTACCCTACCCAGGGTGGAGCTTAGGAACCTGTATTTTAAGAAGTGCTCCAAGGAATTTTGATTCCTGTGGCCACACTTTGATAAACACTGATACAGAGTAAGAAGCTAACTTTTTTCTGTAATGAGTGAATTGCCAGCATATTTACTGAATAACCCAACTTAGTAATTACTGTGAAATGCTAAATGATAAACTATCCTATATCCGTTTGGATCGATTCTCAAGCTTTATTCTATTCTGTTGATTTGTCTTTCCACTCTTGTATCAGAACCATCATTTATGATTATTAAGATCTCGGAATACACATAAATATCTGGACATACAAATCTCCCTTATTTTTCAAAATTCCCTTGACTATTCTAACCAACTTTTTAATTACCAGATAACCTTTGTAAACTTTCCCCCCCAAATCCTGTTGGAATGTTATTTAAAATTTTATTTATATTGCTGGTTTTAACAAGAATGTCTCTATTGTTTCCCTATTTTCTATAATGTTATCTGTTGGTCTAGACAAATTTTCTTTATCATGTTAAAGAAACATTCCCTGTACCACAGCATTTATAAAATTTAACTGTTTCTATAAAAATCTTTCTAAAATATATTGACGTCTTTTTTTCAAATGCAGTTTACTTCTAACATTATTTTATATTGGTTTCAGGTACAGCAAAATGGTTAGACAATCATATGCTTTACAAAGTGTTCCACCCGGCCAGTGTGGCTCAGTAGTTGAGCATCGACCTATGAACCAGGTCAGAGCACATGCCTGGGTTTCAGGCTCGATCCCCACTAGGAGGCGTGCAGGAGGCAGCTGATGGATGTTTGTCCTCATTGATGTTTCTGTCTCTCCCTCTCCTTTCCTCTCTCTGAAATCAATAAAAACATATTTTTTAAAAAGTGTTCCCCCGATATTTCCAGTACCCACTGGGCACCATACATAGTTATTGCAAAATTATTGACTATATTCCCTATGCAGTACTTTACATCCCCATGACTATTCTGAAACTACCAACTTGTACTTCTTAATCCTCTCACCTCTTTCACCCAGGCCCCCAATTACCCCTCCCTTTTGGCAACCACCAGTCCACTGTCTGTGTCTATGAGTCTGTTTCAATTTTGTTTGTTCATTTGTTTTGTTCTTCAGATTCCACATATAAAAAGAGATCTTACGATACCTGTCTTTATCTGACTTATTTCACTTAGCATAATAACCATCAAGGTCCATCCATGCTGTTGTAAATGGTAAGATTCATTCTTTTTATAGCCGAGAAATATTCCATTGTATATATGTACCGCCACTTTTACATCCACTCATCTACTGATGGGCACTTGGGCTGCTTCCATACCTTGGCTAGTGTAAATAATGCTACAGTGAACATAGGGGCGTATATATTCAAATTCCTGTTTGGGGTTTCCTTGGTATATAACCAGAAGTGGAATTGCTGGGTCATTGGACAATTCCATTTTTAATTTTTTGAAGAAAGTCCATACTGTTTTCCATAGTGGCTGCACCAATCTGCATTCCCACCAACAGTGCACAAGGGTTCCCTTTTTTCCACACTTTACCAACACTTATTGCTTGTCGATTTATTGATGACAGCCATTCTGACAGGTGTGAGGTGGTATCTCATTGTGGTTTTAATTTGCATTTCTCCAAGGATTAGTGATGTTGAACATCTTTTCATATGTCTATTGGTCATCTGTATGTCCTCTTTGGAGAAGTGTGTATTCAGGTCCTCTGCTCATTTTTTAATTAGACTGTTTGTTCTTTTGGTGTTGAGTTGTATGAGTTCTTTATAAATTTTGGATATTAACCTCTTATTGGATGTATCATTGGCAAATGTCTTTTTTTGTTGTTGTTGATGGGAGATTTTTGCTGTGCAGAAACTTTTTTAGATTGGTGTAGTCCCATTTTTATTTTTTATTTTGTTTCCCTTGCCCAAGGAGATATATCAGAATCAATGTTTCTACAAGAAATGTTGGAGATTTTACTGTTTATGTTTTCTTCTACAAGTTTTATAGTTTGGAGTCTTACATTTAAGTCTTGAATCCATTTTGAGTTTGTTCTTGTATATGATGTAAGAAAGTGGTCTAGTTTTATTTTTTTGCATGTATGTCCAATTTTTAGACTGTCTTTATCCTATTGTATGTTCGTGCCTCCTTTGTCAAATATTAATTGACCATATATGCATGGGTTTATTTCTGGGGTCTCTATTCTGTCCCATTGATCTATATGCCTGTTTTTATGACAGAATAATGCTGTTTTGATTACTATGGCGTTGTAGTATTGTTTGAAATAAGGTAGCATGATTCCTCCAACTCTTTTCTTCTTTCTCAAGATTGCTGTGGCTGTTTGGGGTCTTTTGTGGTTCCATATACATTTTTGGGTTATTTGTTCTAGTTCTATGAAATACACCATTCATATTTTGATGGGAATTTTGTTGAATTTATAGATTACTTTGGGTAGTATGGACATTTTAATGATGTTAACTTTTCCTATCCATGAGCATGGTATATGCTTCCACTTATTTGTATCTTCTTCAGTTTCTTTCTTCAGTGTCTTAGAATTTTCTAAATACAGGTCTTTTACCTCCTTGGTTAATTTATTTCTAGGTATTTTTTATGCAAATGTAAATGGGATTGTTTTCTCAGTTTCCATTTCTGGTACTTCATTATTGGTGTATAAATGCAACCAATTTTTGAATATTTATTTTGTATCATGCTACTTTAACTGAATTTATCAGTTCTAGTAGTTTTTTAGTGGAATTTTTAGAGTTCTCCATATATAGTATCAAGTCATCTGCACAAGGACCTTGGCAGCTGTCCCTTTAGCCTTCTTCTCAAAGCCACATGACCCTCTGAGCCACCTCCCATCACCCCACCCCCAAGTCCAGGTGAGTGGCCATGAAGATTTTGTGCAGTGACCCTTTAAGAGGGAACCTGAGTTTGTAAGCAGACTCCTGTCTCCCCCTGGCATACAGAATCCCCACTGACTTTCATAGCCAGACATTATGGATCTTGTGCCCTGGGCTGGGAAGCCTGGAGTGGGGTTAAGACCCCTTGCTCCTCAAGCTTCTCAGCTACTGTATGTGGGTGTGGAGCCAGCCCTTTTCTTGTGTCCCCTTCCTACCAGTCTCCATGTGGCTTCTTCTGTAAATTATTGGTTACAAGACTTCTGTTCAGCTAGCCTTCAGTTGGTTATTCATGTTGATTATTCTATAATTTAGTTGTAATTTTGGTTTGGTCCTGGGAGGAAGTGAGTGTAATTTCCATCTACTCTGCCACCATCTTGCATCCACCAGATTCTTTTGTGTGGTCTGATTATAATAACATTATTTTAAAAACACAACAACAACAAAAAACAAACAAAAACAAAAAAGAACTTATGTATTCTTGGGATTGTGAAGATGATTTTCCAAGTGAGTTCCCTCTACAGAGAGATTTCAGTGAGTAACATACATTATTAACACTTTTTGGATCTGTTTAGGAAATAACAACACATGTATAAGTGTGTATATGTATATGTATATGTATATGTATATGTATATGTATATGTGTCCATTGTCTTAAATCTTTTGTCACTGCCTAACCTCTCTTCACCCATCTGGCAGCTGGGGGCAGGCACTAGATGCTCAGAAAGACATCTTGACTAATCTGTCCTTCCCATCCTTAGCCTCTCTTCAGCAGCTGGGCTGCCTTTTGAAGTGATTGGGCAGCTACAGCCAGAGATCCCTGAACATCTACAGAAGGGGAGCAGAGGATGGCACCAAACAGCCCTACAGGAGATGCGGACATCAGAAAGTTTGTTCACCAGTTTGCAGTTTCCTGCACCTTCATAAATAAGTCACTTGGGTAATGTTTTACTAAGACCTACACAATCGCTTCAAAAGCCTGAGAATCTAATTGGCTTTCATAATTTTTAAAGTCTTAATAGAAAAATGTCAAATCACATCTTTGTATTACCCTCCAGTCTGTGACAGTGCCCCAGTCTTTCCTTGCCTTTCAGGACCTGGACACTTTTGAAAGTTATTGGCTAGTTATTTTGACCCCTGCCCCTCAATTCGGGTTTGTATGATGTTTTCTTATGATCAGACAATATTATGCATTACTGGGAAGGATACCAGAGAGGTAATGTGTTTTTGTCATATCAAGGGGTACTTAAAAACAATATCTGGTTTCAAAATGTCCCTCAGGGCTACTAGATTATTTAGGTTAGTGAGGAGATAAAAGAGGAAATGTACCCTTGAAGAGAATAAGAGCTGCGTTGGGGTACAGGGGTTGGGAGTGGGTGGTGGTGAGCTCTCCTCCCTGTCTCTCATCCTGCCCACTTCCCAGCTATGACAGTGTAGAACAAGGCAGATTCCTCTGTAAAGTCATTCATGGCACCTGAGCTCCCCTTCGTAACTCTGAAATCACTCTGAAGGGTCTAAGCTTTTGCCTGAGCCTGATTTTCTGCTCCTGGAGCCTGGGGATGGTGATAGCGGAAAGAAGGGCACTAAGTGAGTAAACAACATTCCAAATAATGTGATTCCTCTCTGACCTTATTCATGCTCTCAAAACACCATTCAGAAGCATTAAAAGACAGAGTTGAAAACCCAACATACACCTTGCATTATGGTTGAGGTGGAAAGTTTATATCGAAAGCACTCATGATGTCTGGAAATCACAGAATATTATAGTAGAATCACTGTTCTCACAGAGCCTTTGAATTTTACACATAATGTAGATGGGAAATTGCAACCCAATCAATCAACTAAAAACATGTTACTAATCCCTTAATCACTGACTTTGGTGGTTATTTTTTAAATATATTTTTATTGATTTTTAGAGAGAGAAGATGGAAGAAGGAGAGGGAGAGAAAAACATTGATGAGAGAGAAACATCTCATCATTGATGGCCCCCTGCTGGGGATTGAATCTGCATCCCAGTCATGTGCCCTGACCAGGAATCGAACCAGTGACCTCTTGGTGCATGGGTTGACACTCAGTCACTGAGCTACACAGGCCGGGCTTTGGCGGATATTTTAATTTTATTGGGGGGGGGGGCAAATAAGGCTTGTGTGTGAATAAAAATGAAAGGATTATGAGTATAGAGACTTTGTTGCTAGTGTTCCCCTGTTAAACACAATGATTTTCTGGTTACCTCACCTGGAGTGAATTATAAGTCAGTGGCATAAGAGAGCACAATACAATAACTCAAGGCACCACGTTTTGTCTACAAAGCATAAATATTTGAACATTTGCATTACTGTTTCTCAATGAGTGATTTATGTAGCTGTGAAATATTAACTCATGTTCTTTCGGGCATGATTGAAATATTACATTCGATCTTTATCCCCAGGAGAAAACACACACAAATCCCTGTGTTCTATGAAATATTTTAAAAATCTCATTTCAGTATCTTGCTTCATTTAACTGGTACCAGGTCTGTGATACGATATGGCAATCACGTTGCAGTTGAGAATCAGATTCCCATTCCCAAGACACAAGTGCATCCCACTTTTCCTATTTTCTTTAAAAGTTGTAAGTGGAAATTTATAAGTTCAGAAGCAGAGCTGGAAACCTAAAGACTTTTTTTTTTTAAGGGAAGGTTGTTTTGCAATTTTTTTTATATTTTGTAAGCTTGTTATTATAAGTATTAAGACAGATTAAAGCACGATTCATTGCTTGGACTTCCAAGACCAGGAATGTCTTATTTATCTAGGGACTATGTACTGACATTCTAGTTTACGAAGGTCTGTAAGTCTTAGCTCTAAAAAATATAGTTATTAATACGTGGGGGTTTTTTAAATAAAAAAAATGTAAGCATTTCACCATCATAAAACTATTATTATTGGATAAATAATACAAACCATAGACAATTATATACTTTCCACTCCCCAAATAAGGTATTTGCCAACTTCCCAATAACATGTGGCTGTCATCACATATTTTAATTCTACACATATTTTAAATCTCATCAGATGTTATAATAATTTTATTCAGTCAATATTTATTAATGAACCAATATTAATACATTATTATTACTTAAAGTCCATAATTTATTCATATTCCCTTAGTTTTTGCCTAGTGCCCCCCTACTATTGCACGATCCCATCCAGGACACTATATTACATTTAGTTGTATGTTTTTAGGCGCTTCTTGGCTGATGTTTCTCTCATAATTAGGCTAAGGTTGTGGACATTTGGGAGGGAAACCACAGAGGAAAGGTGACATTTTTGTCATGTCATATCACACTATCAGCAGCAGGACTTACCACTTTTGAAGCTTGGTCATTTGACTGAGGTAGTAGTTACCAGGTTTCTCCACTATAAAGTTATGCCTCTTTCCCCTTTCCACACTGTACTCTCTGGAAGGATGCCACTGTGCGCAGCCCACACTAAGGAGCAGGAGTTATGCTCCCCTTTAAGAACAGAATATGTACACGAATTATTTGAAATTATTCTCCATTGGACTTTTATCTCTTCTTTCCCGTTTATTTTGTTATTCAATAATTCATATATGTTGTGGACACTTTACACTTTGCATTATAACCTTATTTTGTTGCTCAGGTTGTTCCAGCTTTGGCCGTTAGGAACTCTTTCAGTTGGCTCCTTGTATTCTTTAGATATAACACCATCCTTGCAGGTTTTTGTGCTTTTTTGAAAACACCTCATTACTTTACGGTACAACATCCTCCTCCAGGCTTATTTTGACTCTTTTCTGCCCCAGTCCTAGGATCAACCATTTCTCTGAGGATCCCTGGCTCCTTTTATTGGATAGTGCTATTAGAAATCAAAATCTGGGTGCTAGGTATGCTCACTGCTACTACAATGACATTGCTTCTAGTCTCTCATCTGACAGAGTAAGAACATATATGGGTGTACACTATCCTGTATATAAATGTATCTATAAAGAGTGCACAGGATATGTATAATGTCATACAGGTAGTGTTGACATCTGTTTCCATATTAAGCTAAATATGAGTTCATGCTAGTGTCTCTAATCTGTTAAAACATAGCTTGTTCTAGCTTCCTTCTCTTGCTTATCTGTAAACTCCCTCTTCAACAGTAAGAAACCTGTTCCAACTACCTGCCATTCACTTATGTAATTGTTCAGTTCCAGTGTGCATGTAGAGCAAATTCAGAATTGTTAACCTGTATCCTGTGGGGCACAACTTTACCAACCACAGAACAGTGCTTATAATACAGTTTCTTTTGCTGTCAGTCTTACAGACTCCATTTATTCCCAAAGTTACTTAGGTCAGCACCTTTTCCCTCCACCCTCTTCAGTGAGATTTTTTTCATACATTTGCAGTATGATTGGATTGTTTTGGTTCCTCTCTATTTAAAAAAGAAATCCTTTTGTTTTGTCATGTTTTGTCCTGGATATTTTCTTCTGACTTATGTTCTAATTCATTAACTCTCCCTTCGACTGGGTTTACTGTACTATTAAAAACCATTGAGCTCTTTATTTTGATTATTTTTCAGTTATGTATTTTTCAACTTGGCTCTTTTTAATAGTTTCCAGTTCCCTGTCAAAACTTTCACTGATGCATATTAGCTCTTCAAACATTAGTCTATTGCTTTATTATTTCCATCCTATGTCTGTTTACATTGTATTTTTTTCTCTTTGTGATCCCTTTGTCTTATTTATTCTGCTGTATGGTTGAATTTTTATTGAATTCCAGAAATTGTATTTGAAAAATGTCAGGTAAAATGGTGTCTAAGTGCCTCACCGGGCGTGGCTCAGCGGCTGAGCGTCGACCTAGGATCCAGGCGATCGGGGTTCGATTCCCTGTCAGGGCACATGCCCAGGTTGCGGGCTCGATCAATGGCTCTCTCATCATTGATGTTTCTGTCTCTCTCTCTCCCTCTCCTTTCCTCTCTCTGAAATCAATAGATATATTTTTTTAAATAAATAAATAAATAAATAAAATAAAATGGTGTCTAAGGTGTCTTCTTCCAGAGAATATGTATTTTGTGGGAAGCTAGGGCTAATAGAAATCTTGGATAACCTTAACCTAAATTCAAGGATTGAGATGATCTGAAGCAGGACTTCTGCTATTGTGAAGATTTATTTCTTTATGCTGAATAGCTCATTTGGGGGTACCCAAGCCAAAACATGGGGAATTTCCAGGGTTCCACTTTCTTGGTGCACTCAGGACTCCAATTTTTGTCTTTCTAACTCAATACTCTCAAAATCTCTGCTCAGCTTCTCAGTCCTCTTATTTTAAGAGTGGCTTGGACTCAATAAATTCTGTAAAAAGAGGTGGTTGGCTCAAATGATCCATAAGACCCTGGAATATAGGGCAACTGAGTTGTGCTTATACATAGTTCCTACCTATTTCTATTTTAATCTGAAGACTAAAAGTATATATAAAGAAACATTGAAAGCCAGCTGGGTAGTGGAGTGCTAAATTGAATTGTGTAGACAAATAGAGAACAGGAAAGTCTCGGTTAAGTTGGTGCTTATACAGTATGAAGAATAAGCATGAAACAGGTGCCTGACAGAGAAATTGATGAGGGTTGCTGTCTAAGCCATGGAATTGGAATGACTGACTTTTTTCCCCATTTTCACACTTCCCTATCAGATCTACATTCTGGTCAGATAGATATGTGACCCAATGTCATTCAATTTTAATAAAATAACCCCTTTAATAAATTAATTTGTTTTTGTTTGGGGTTGGAGATATACCTCTGTTTTTAGATATCTTTCCCCAAGGGCCTTCACAAGTGGACCCAATATCCAGTTCCTCACCTTCCCTTTGCAGATTTCCCAGGAGCCTTGGTGTGGTTAGAATTCTAGCCTTAACTTTGCGTCTTGTTAACTATGTGGCATTTTGAGCTGCAGATTCTTATCAGTAAATTAAGTGAAAGGTAGAAATCGATGTGCTAGCTGAAAATCACAGGTGAATTATGTCATCAGATTGTGAGCCATGGAGATGATAAAATTAGAAAGCTCTGGATACAGGAAGATAATGACTATATTCTGTTAAAAGTTGATTGAGACCCTCAAACCCCAAATTGTGATTTTTATTTATTTATAAATTTTAATATTTATTCATCCATTTACTTATTTAACAAATAATTACTATCTTAAATGGGCACGGCACTGTGCTGGATGCAGGGGTCTGGAGAACAAATATGAACACAATCTTTGCCCTTGTACAGTTTAGTGAGTGAGATAAAAAATAATCAAACTAATACATGTAAAATCACAACTATGGTGGATACTTTGGAGGAAAGGACTATGTTAATATAAGAGCACATAACGAGGGGATAGAGTGTTTGACCTGTTGAGTGAGGTCAGGAAAAATGTCCTCAGGGAAGTGATGGTTGCTGTGGGACTTGAAGTATAGAAGTTAGCAAAAATACATGGAGGAAAAGCTATTCCAGGCCAAAGGACTACCATCTGCAAAGGTCCTAAGGCAAGAGGAAGAATGACATGTGCAAAGACCTTAAAGAAGTCTAGAACATCTGGAAGGCAGGGAGCAAAGAGGAAGTGGGGCATCAGATGAGTTGAGAGCCATGCAGGGCCCAGACTATGTAGCCATGGTAGAGATTCTGGCCTTCATCCCAAGGACAATGGGGAAGCCATCGAAGGGGAATGACATAGTGATGAGGACACCGCATCCCAGGGATCAGCCGATATTTGGGCAGAGTTGATCTTCATCAGGCTTTATATCAACGAGTTGAATCCTCATTTCTATCATTATGTTTATAGAGAAGTGTAATATAACGTAAACTCTTCGATAAAAAGAGGTATTTGTAAGTTTATGCCTAGGAGTGCATTATCCATAACAAACTGAATATAATTCCAGATAGCATTTAAAAATCATCAGACTATGTAAAAGGTGGCTACTTTGCAGAAGTCATTAGGATAAAAATAAGCCAAAGTTGGCTTTGAGTTACATCCACTAAATATTCATTTAAAAAATAAAATATTGGTATGTCCAAACAATGAAACTCCTACCTCAATTGAGAATATGAATTTCAGTAAAATCCTGAAAGAGGAAAAAGAGAAAGCCTTATGCGTATCTAGAGAATATATTTTGTGCAGTAGGGCCAGAAAGAGCTAAGGCCTGAGATGAGAGTAGGCATGAGTGTTGAAGGAGCAGAGCAAGTGAGCAGAAAATTCGCAGGAGATGTGGGAAGAGAGGTACGCGGGAAAGATGTCATCATGCCTCTTAGGTATTTTGAGGACCTTGACTTTGACTCTGAGATAAGAGAACAAGGGAGGGATTGGGACAGAGAAATACTATCATCTGACTTTTATTTTACAGGCTCCTTCTGGCAGTTGTGTTGAAAATAGACTGAAGAGAGGCAAGGGTGAAATCAGGGAGACAGCTAGGAGGCCACTGCAATGGCCCAGGCAGGGGATGAGTAGGACTTGGGCCATGGTAGTTAGCAATGAAGGTGAGAAATGGGTTCAGGCTTTGCTGACTGGATGAATCAAGGGTGCCCTCATGGTTTTGTTCTGAAAACTGGAAGCATATAATGACCATTTCTGAAAGAGGGAGGACTACTGGGGAGCAACCTCAATTTTGAACATGCTGAGTTTGAGATGTCAACTAGTCTCCACTGTGGAAAATCTTTTTAAAGCTAAATATTGCGTGACTCGCTGGACAAAAAAAAACCCTCAGTGTTATAATGTTAACAAAGACTTTGCCTCTTGACTTGGTCTTACCTAAGATTCTGACCATGCAGTCAGATTAAGTCACTCTCCTACTAAAAACTATCCAATGGCTTCCCACTGAATTTAGAATGAAATCCCTACCACAGTCTCCAAGACCCTTTCTCTACGTCCCGCCTGCCCAGCTTACCTTTAACACCCCCTCCTCGTTCGTTATACTGTTTCTCTAGGGGCCTTCTTTCTGTGTCTCGAACATGCCAAGGTCATTTGGTCTTAGGGACTTGCTGTTGCTGGTGTCTTTCTGGAATGCTCTTCCCACTCTTTTCTCCTATACCGGAGACTGTGATCAGTCAGACTGCAGCCCTCCTGTCATCTCCTCAGAAGGGCCTTTGTGTTTATTATCATTATCTTAGTCCTGCCCATGCCCTGAAATCGCTCTCATTTATTGACACATTCATTGACGGCTCCCCCTCCTGCCCCAAGACATGTCTTATCTGGCTAGTTTGCCACTGTATTCTCGGCACCTAGTACAGTGTCTGGCACACACTAGGCACTTGGTGAATATTTGTTAAATGGTTGAGTAGAGGTGGGAAGGAAAGGACAGGTGGAGACAGGAAAGCCTGTTCTCTCTCATAATCAAATATGTCCTGAGGTTCGCTACCGTTTTGCCCCCACTGATGAGCATTTTATGTTGTAGACCTTACACACCGCAGAGCATTTCATGTGGGATTTTGTGTTAACGGTACAAAATCAATAGGTCAGACCATCCCATTGTACATAAGAAAGTGAGGCTCAGGGACCAGGTAAACCTCGCTGTGCTTACTCTGCTTTAAGTGACAGTCTGACCTGACCTTGAATCCGGGTCTCCTGACTTTGAGTCTGGCGTCTCTCCATGTACCGTGGTAGGTAGCTCTCTGGGATACCACGGGCACTGATAGTGTCTCAAGAGGCAGCACGTAACCAGATGGGTCGGATAAAATTAGAAGTGGTCTCAAATTTTACTGATTTGAGTCTTTATCTATTTTGAGAACCAAAATCAGATTTATCAATATCTTTTGGCTCTGGAACGTTTAAATAACTTTCTTTAACTTAAATACACATTTCTCAGACTGACTACTGGCAATGTAACCAGGAATACAAGAAATCTCCCAGAGAATATGCTTCTTTTAAAAATTTTAAGCTAATTTTACAGTCTCCGTGGGTTTATAATCTTTGAGAAGCCTGAATTAACGGTTAGTTGACAAACCACACTTTCCACACAGCACTCAGCCAAGGTGAGGGACTGCGAGTCATTCCCACCTGGGATCCGTACAGAAGAGGCCCCGCCACGCACCGGCTCCTTCTGCAGGTCTGCTTCCCGTCAGTCTCCCGGGGGCAAAAGCAGCGCACATTTAACACAGGTGGTGCTTCAGGGCGGGGGAAGGCTGCCCCTCCCAGGGATTCAAGACTCCCCAGAGCCTTGAAATTGGCATTTTACTTTAGAATTCTTTATGTTTACTTACATCAATTCCACAAACATTGTGCTCAAAACCGTGCGCGTGTATTGGGTGGGAATGGGATGTTCAGAGATGCAAAATCTCGCCTTGTTCCAAGAAGTGTACAGTTTAGCAGGGAAATACAAAACTTACTCTCTAACAACTATAATGCAAATTAGAATTTGGGACAGATGCAGCCTAGAATGTATGGTTAACAGCTGCTTCTTAGAGTCAGACAGAGTTGGA
Source organism: Miniopterus natalensis (assembly GCF_054644295.1). Lineage (NCBI taxonomy): Eukaryota > Metazoa > Chordata > Mammalia > Chiroptera > Miniopteridae > Miniopterus > Miniopterus natalensis. Next base: position 20,189,258 of record NC_142084.1, read on the forward strand.
GTTTGGGTTGTGACTCTACTGCTTATGAGTTAAGTTTGTTTTAGGCAAGGTACTCAACTTCCCTAAGACTTGGTTTCCTCATCTGTAGCATCAGGGTAACAATGCCTACATGTATCATTACACATAATTGCGTTCATGATACAGCTAAGTAAATGGATTAACAGCTTTGGACCGACAGTAATTGATCGCTAAGTGTTAGTCTGTGTAATTATTATATATATCTCTATATATTTTTAAATGGTTTCAGTTCTCCCTCTGCTCTTAATGACTGAGTGCATTTTTCATCAAGGAAGTGCTGTTAGTAAAATTGTGAAACGGAGAAAGTTCGGGATGTGTGGGGAGGTGGCCAGTCCCCTCTTGTCCAGAGTCTCAGATCTGTGTGGAGAAGTCTTGCAATTCAAGAGATAAATCTGGAAGGTCAGTTAAGGTGAAGCTTGAAGAGTTTTGAGTGATAAACTGAGGAATCTGTTTAAATCAACAGGTGTGAGCGGGTCGTGAAGGATGGTGTGTTGTTTAAACAGGGGGCTCTGCAGCCACATGCCCAGTCTCACTGTTTATTGCTGCACAACGCTGGACAAATTATATAATGTTTCTGCCTCAGTTTCCTCATGTGCCATAATATAACCAACATCATAGGCTTATTGTGAGCATTGTGAGATATTACATGTTCATTATTAGCTGAGGGCCTGGCAAAACACTAAATAAATGGTAGTTATTATTATCATTAATATGAAAGAACTGAGTAGTTGGTTTGCAAAAGAATGTTTCAGTGTTATTTTATAATTAAAATGAGCATGGCAATAAATTTTAAGTAAGACAGCCATTTAAAAAGTGACATTTTAAACCTCTCCTCCAGACCCCAAAGATTATCTTTCTCCAAATTTCCTGACCATTTATGCAGTAACCTTCTGGCTGGAGGTGACTTTAAGACTTTCAAAGTGGCCTGTGCTGGTGCAGTTTACATATACAGCATGCCCTTGGCAGCTGGTAGTTTGTGATACGGCGATATAGCGCATGTAGTAAATCTGTTCCTGAAAAGTTGGATGTACATCAGTTTATGTACATTCAATGTTTTAAGCGAAAAAACCCCACACAAACAAGATTTTCTTTAGAGAAATGCTATCATTATTTTTGAAATGTAAAAGACACCACCAACCCCTTTATTGTCTTTCTAAATCCAACTGTTCATTTATTTGGGTGGCCAAAGGCTGCATGAACTCCACCTACTAAGTAGCACGAACGAGGGGCTACCAAAAGGCAAGTCAGAGTTCATCTTGATTTTTTTCTTTTATGCTTTTTCAGAAACTCCACAAATATTTCAACCTGCCATATTCATTGTCAGTGTGTCAGTTTTATAGGTGCAAACATTGGACAGGTGGCCTTAATGCCTTTCATGAAAACGCAGAGTGCATGAGCAGTAAACATGAATGTCACTGGCCTGGAAAACGAAGAGCCAAGGTGCTCGCCTTTGATTAGCGCAGACGAGGCGAGTGGCATCTGCAGTCTCATAGGCGAGTTTTTCTCAGCGGGGTTCAACCAGATCACAAAGAATCATTCCACTGAGCTCGCTAGATTTCAGGGGCATGTTGAGTCTCGTGTCAGGAAACCTTCATGGGACATTTTGCTGGAAAAGACACAGCTAGGTCCTGCCAGGTCAGGAGAGTCTGGGGAGAGGCTGAGGTCCGGGAAGTTCACCCGCCTCCCCTGCCTCCGACTCCGTGGTTAGAGCCCCTCATTCACAGCCGAAGGCAGGCCCGTCCGTCAGTCTTGTCTGTCTGGTTTTTCTCTTCCTCCGGCCTCCCCCTCACTCTCTCTCTCTCCCTTCCTCGCTGTGAGTTGATGTCTCTAATATTAGTAACGCATTTGCCCTGTGACCAATAGGAACACAATAGGTCATTTCTAAGGCCTGTTATTTAAAGCCAGACCTGCTTGGAGCAATTTCTAATTCTTACTAAAGGGGGTGGAGCTAAGGGTATAATAATTCAGACGTGTGGACTTGGGGAGGGATCGCCAGCTACATTCAGGGTGCTTTACGCTTGAAGATCCATGGTCATCTCGCCATGTCCCACCCTGAACCCCCTTTCATTGCCATGTTTCTCCCCAAGCCAGCATGTTTCCTCCTCCCACCCCCAGCCCCACTCACAGGTACACCCATATCTACCAGCACCACATATTTATGTAACATAGAGTTATATATTACGGATAGACACCCCCCATATCACTTCTCTCCTAGTCATGTAATATTGGAATCTGGGTGTCAATAACCAGTTTTCATTATGATAATCCTCAAACATCTGTAGGAATAGTGAGGGGAGGGTAATGAATGCCCTACCAGGGACTGTGACACTGTGTTCTTGCATCTTCATGACCCCAGAACTGTGACTTACACAAAGCAGGTACTTTATACGAGTTTGCTCACCAAGCTGATTCCCTGTTTCTCAAATTGATTCCCTCCTTCAAGGATATGAAACAACGTGCTGGGAACCAGTGTGATGGGAGTTTGGTAAAAACAGAGCAGATAACAACCCTTTTTTTAATCACTGAAAAAAAAAACTACCCTGGAATTTTTATATTAAAAAAAAACATGTTTTTTTAAAGTTCTAAATATAAAACATTCTTACAGGTTTCATTAGCATTTCATTTGGTTTTGATGTAATTATTTTCTCTCATCTCTTGGAGACATTTACTGTATCTAGTAGTTTGCTTGCTTCCATTTCATTTAGTTCTTTTTATGGAGATTTCTTCTACTCTCATTTGTGACATGTTTCTTTGTCTCCACATTTTGGCTGCTTCCCTGTGTTTGTTTCTATGTGTTAAGTAGAGCTCCTTCATCTCCATGAATTGGTAGAGTGGCTTTGTGCAGTAGGTATCCTGTAGGGCCCAGTGGCTCAGCCTCCCCAGTCACCTGAGCTGGGAACTCTAGATGCTCCCCTGTGTGGGCTGTGTGCACTGTCCTGGTGTGGTTGAGCTTTGATTGCTGCTGGCATCACTGGAAGGAACTGACCCCCAAGCCAATCAGCTGAGGACCAGCTGTGACTATAGCCAAAGAGCTGCTGTGCAGGAGACACTCCTATGGAGTAGGATTTACTTCAGCGGGGCTTTGGTACTCACCAAGTCTGCCCCTTGAGTGTTACTTGTGGCTGTGGTAGGGTTGTACTATGATGTGGTCAAAGCTGACCACCAGGTGCACTGTCTCTGGGGCCTCCCGGGGGATACAAAATCAGCCTCTGCCTGTTCCCTGCCCAGGGACACCCAGCATGAGCTATAAAGCAATCTGTAGATGGCTGCTACTTGTGTTGGGCTTTGGGGTGCCCTGGAGAGGCCAAGCTGTGAACCAGGGTGGGCTGCCACTAATGTCAGGCCTGGGGGGGCACTTGTAGAGAGGTATGGAGCATGCTGAGGTCACCTGCTACTTGTTTGAGAGATTTTAGGAAAGTCCAAAGCATGAGGCAAGAGAGGCCAGTTGTAGGGGAAAGCTAATGGAAATGAATGAGCCTGCAAGTAGGGAGGGGCGGGGTCTCCAAGAATCACCTGGGTGAGGCACAAAGTGTCAGCATGTTGATGGAGATTCAGAAAAGGCGCCTGCCAGCTCTGTGGGGGGAAGGGCTCAACAAAGGAACAATGATTTCTGCCAGCACTTCTGTCTGGGAGAGAGCTGCCCTTCCATCTCTCGCCCTGATTCCAGGCACGTTAATTCCTCCCTGAATGTCCCAGGTTCCTTTCAAGCTGCAGCCCGTGCTGGAGCTCAGAGGGAGGGAGTCCGAGTAAGCTCTTGTGTGGGGCCTTTAAGAGGAACTGCCCAGGCTCCAGCAGCTGCCCTGTCACTCAGCCACAATCCTTGCTGGTTTTTATAGCAGAAGTTGTGAGGACTTCTCTTCTTGGTACTGGAACCCTGGACTGGGGGGCCTGGTGTGGGGCTGGGACCCCTCGCTCCTCTGGAAAACTTCCACAATCAAGATATCCCTCCAGATTTCAAACCACCTCATGTGGGTGTGGGACCAGCCCGTTCCACGATTCCTCCTGGAGTCTCCGCCCCTCCTACTGGTCTTGATGTGTTTCTTTAATTCCCTAGTTGTAGGACTTCCATTCAGCTAAATTTCAGGTGATTCTGAATGATAGTTGTTCTGTATTTTAGTTGTAATTTTGATGCCATTGTGGGAGGCTGCGAGTACCTCATTTACCTATGCCGCCATCTTGACCAGAACAGAGAAAGATTTTTATAAATGTTCATGAATCATGGGACTAATCACTCTGTCTACTCAGCAAGACCAAATCCTAAAATAATTTCAAACAACCATTTCTCTTCTTTTTATCCCAAGGAATAATCAGCATATTTTGTGTTAAACTTTTGAGAGTCAGCTTATCATGAAGCAGTATTTGGAACCAACTTCACCTGGGATGACACACCAGCATTTATCAGCCCCCTCCCTCCAAGCAGAAAGAGCTCCATAAGACCTAGATTGCCTGAGCTGTTTAGATCATTTGTAAACGTATTTTCCCCTTAACTAAATATACATCCACTTAATTCATAGAGCTATACTCAAGTGTTTCAATTTCACCAACATTTATTCTATTTATTCTTCTATATATCAAATGTTATATACAGAATATTTTTATGTGCAACAGGACATAATGCTACATCTAGGAGTGCTAAAATGAGTAAAATCATGACACAATGGCCAATGAGACTAGAAGAATTGCCGTATAAAGACAGTGTCCTACATACACTGGGCCTTCAGTAAGTACCTATACGCTGCAGTGCCTGCCTTCAAAAATTCGCAGATGAGCAGATAGGTGTCATGGTTTGATCACAGGCATTTATCATGTTACTCACATTAGTCATTACAAACATATGTATTGAACACTTTAAATATACCCTAAAAATGTGTGGACAAAAGAGTCTAACAAGTCTCATGCTCAAGGGCCTTTCATTCATTCTAGTATGGTTAAATGTATAACCAGTGTGTAGTGTGATTAAAGCATTAAACAACATGAGATAATATACAGTTGCCATGAAACTGAAGTGAACTTTAAATGCAATATGCACAATTCATAGGAGAAACAGATCACAGTTGCTAAAAGTCCTTGTGTCATTCATTTACTTACACATACACTTGAATTCAAAGGGAGAAAAAAAAATTTTTTAAATGCTGCTGCTTCTTGAATGCTTTCACTCCTTTCAGGCTTTCTATAGATTTTTTTTATACTTGATCTCATTTCCCATGCACAACTTGATCTCATTTCCCATGAATTCAATGCTATTATTTCCATTTTAGAGACGAGGAAATGGAAGCAAGAGTTAGTCATTTACCTGCAGGGAGAGGACTGTAAGTGGTGAAGCTGGACTTGAATCCAAGTCTCTCTGTCTGAAGCCCTGCTCTTATACCAGACCACAGTCCTCCCTGGAAACCTTTGGTGAGCTGTAGAAGGAGGCACTAAGCATACCACTATGAGAATAGTCCATGGGGTAGCAGGTTAGACATGAACACAGATGCTCCCCAATAGTATCACATTGAGATGCTCTTCTAAACAAATGGTGCATCCTGTTTCCTTTTCTACAGTCCCTGCAGGATGATGCCATTTTTAAATGTAAGGGACTCAATTTACAGAACCAGTAGTTGGATGCGAACATGTGCCCATTTGTAGACCTTGTAACAAGTCCCCTCTACACACTCACACCTATTTGAATTGTGCTCATATGAGTGACTGAAAAATGAGTATTTCCATTTGTTTGGATTCATCCTTTAAAGTGTGAAGAGAAAGATGTGTTTTCTTAGCATGTATAATGGAACATGCTTTGCACTCAGTGTTTGCTCAATAAAATTTGATGTTGGCTGAGTAGGTGCTGATGATGGTACCCTGAGTTGCTTTCTTTCAAGTCAAGACCACTGGGCTCTTTGCCAATTGTCAAAGAAAGAAACATTCAATCCTGTGAAGAATTTTTTTGAGTTTATTTAAGCCAAACTGTCAACAAATGCTGAGAAGCAGAATCTCAACAGACTGAGATAATGCTCAGAAGGCAGTTTTGCACCTAATTTTATACATTACAATCAAAAGAGGAGACATAAGTGGGTTACATGAAATCCACTGGTGAGAGATTAGGGAGGCAAGAGAAAGCAAAGCAAGGAAACCTCTGGGATTGGGTAAAAAGTAAAATGATAGACACATACTTCTTTTACTTAGTGGGTGCAGGATAGTTAACAGTCAACAATTAACTCAATAACAATGAGGGAATTTTATGGTCTCCGCAGAGCGGTGCCTGTGCTTTGATGGGTCTGGAAAAAGGAAAATTACTTTGACATTCCAAGGATATGTTATCGTAGATGCAAAATGACAATAGGCAGCCTCAGTTAAGGTAAAGATTGACCTTTGTCAGGGAAAATACGGCCTAGGACATGACTACCCACCATAAGCTGCTTTTAGTTTAAAAAGTTTTAATTTCAGGCAATTCTTTGTGGTTATTTTAGGTCTCTGAGTTTTCAAGGCCACCATGCAGACCTTCCCTGAGCTAGTCAGGTTAGCATGTGGCCTCTTTCGTCCAAACAATCAAACAGAAGACAAAGGTATCCTGTCAAAAGCTAGAGAAAAACCTGCAGTCATTGAAAAGCCACTTATTTTGCCCAGGCTGGTGTGGCTCAGTAGTTAAGAGTGTCGGCCCACACACTAAAGGGTCTCGGGTTTGATTCCCAGTCAAGGGCACATATCTGGCTTGCAGGTTTGATCCCTGGCCCCATTTGGGGTACGTGTGTGAGGCAGCCAATTGATGTGTCTCTCTCACATCGATGTTTCTCTTCCCTCCCCACCCCCCCACTCCCACCTCCCACTCTCTCTAAAAATCAATGGAAAAAATATCCTCGGGTGAAGATCAACAAAAAATAAAAGTTTTTTAAAAGCCACTTAATTTGAACTGCCAGACATTTTCTTGGTAGCACCCTAGTCTCTGTTTAGGATGCCTTGCCCAGAGTAATCTAGTGGTTCAACAGTTCTCTGCTATGTTATAATGTTCAATACTCTATTGTCAAGGTGATGAACCAGAGGGACGGGAGTTTATGAATCAGTCCCTAGGTTCTTTGCATTCCATCTTTCCAGCCAGCGTGAAGTGACTGGCATCTCTTAAGACGACTAGTTCAAAAGTTGAGAAAACTTTGGCACAAAAAGGGGAAATGTGAGCTAGGGTACCCAGTGGCCAATGAGTAGACTGGCCCCACTGCATTCACACAGTTCCTGTGTGAGGAGACGAGAGAAACCCTGAGTCCTAAGGCAGGATGTGGGCATCCTCACCTGTGCCTCCATGTGCAGCATTCATCTGACCAGAATGTTGGCTGTGGTCTAGGAAGCTCACTGATGAGCTGATGTGTGCTCATGGACAGCATGCAGGACTTGACCTGGAAAAACTCAACTATACGTGGCCTCTGAGCAGCAAGAAGGGGCTCTGCTATCTCTGAGGAAGAAGAGGTTTCAGAGGTAAAGCAGGTAAAGAAAATCCCAAGGAAATGTGATGAACAGAGAAAGAACATCACTATCTGAAGGAGCATTTCCCGGGACTTGTCTGGGTCCATTGAAAGGGTCAAGGGGTTCAGCCCTCTTTCAGGAAGAGCCAGGCACAGTAAAGCAAAAAGTCCTTCTTACCGCTGAGAACAAGTAGTAAAATTATTTATTGTCCACCTCCCTCCCAAACTAAGCAAATTGCAAGGTCAAGAAAAACATAAGAAAGCCATATGCTCATCTGGCACAATTACAAGCATGTGATTGGTGCAGTGCACTGAGAAGATGACTGCCTGCTTCTTTCTTTTTATAAGCTTGGCTTTTGCCTTGACAGTTTTACATTAAATGTCTTATCTTTGTTTCTGTATTTACCTTGCTGAAAGAGATCATTATGCTAAGAAAATATTTTATTCTGTTGGTATATTTCTTAAGTAACTATTAATACCATCTTTATAAGTGGATATAGTTAACTCATAGACTGGCAGCTTTTGCTGAAATTCTCTCTCTTCTTCTCTCTTCTCCTTTAGTTTATTCTAATCTCTGACTTGTAAATATCTGTCTAGAACTGATGCAATGACCCCGTTTGGGTCCCAGTCAGCTCAGCAACAGAGACTGGCATGCTTAGGAGCTGAGTGTCACTGATGTAAGGTAAAAAGTAACAAACCAAAGTGTTGTAGGGGGAAAGCTCACAGGCTAATCCCTGTAAAGATTCACTTTACACAAAGCTGAGGCTTCAGGAGGGAAGTGTTAAGAAATAATTACTGGAATGATAACTTATACGTGTGATTAAAACACTCAATGCACTGAAAGTAGGGAGCTTTCTTCAAAGATTAGCTTGAAATATAATGTGCCAGAGCCTCCCCCTAAGTATCCTCAAGACTGCCTGTTCCCTCTTTGCTTCCATAAAGGGTAGAATTGGACCCAACATATTACCTCACCCTTTGTACCTCTGCAGATATTCTTCAATCCACAGGTTTCAAAGTGTTCTTACAAATGTAAATAACAAGCCTTGTCATCACTTCTCTCCACAGAGATGGCTCATTTGAGTGACACAGAAATTTACCTAATGGCCTACCCAAGGACACCTGAGAAGTCCTTTGTGTCATCTAGAAATGGATATGCAAAGTACAAAAATACCTTGCAGCCTCATTGCAGATCCAAATTCACTGCATCCTTTGGCAAGTCCCCTGGAGGGACCAATCTTCTTTAACCTTTACAGCAAGGCTCCTACCTGTTGGCCTTTCCTCAGCCTCACCAAGAGCCCACATTCCTGGAAACCCAGACGTAAGCCCTCTGACCTATCTTATCTGCCCCAAAAGCTGAGTGAAGACAGAACATGACTGTTTTTTAAGATTTTTTATGAATCACTTTGATTATATAAATAATTGGCTATATTTTCTTTTGTTCCCTCAAACTCTTCTATTAATCCAGTGAACAAATATTTATCAAACACTTATTTTGTTGACACCCACTGGTGTAGACACAGGGAACACTACACTTATGCTCCTCCCTCCGTGGGAAGGACAGACAGTAACAAGAATCAGCTGCACTGCCCTGTGGAGCGGCCCTGCCGGGGTGGCTCAGTTGGTTGTAGAGTCAGCCCGTGCACAGAAAGGTCACGGGTTCATTTCCCCATCAAGGCACCTGCACAGGTTGAGGATTTGATCCCAGGTCAGGGTGCGTACGAGAGGCAACCAATCAATGTTTCTCTCTCACACTGACATTTCTCTATGTCTCTCTCCCTCTCCCTTCCTCTCTCTAAAAACAAAAAAGCAATAAAAACATATCCTTTGGTGAGGATTTTAAAAAAAAGAATCAGCTACAATGTGGTCAGTGCTATGAAAATAAAAAATATGATGGGCTGGGTGAGGCGGGTGGGAATGGATGGGTCAGGGAAGCCCTCTCTAAGCAGGTGATGTTTGAACTGAGACCTGGAGCATGAGAATAAGCCAGATTTTTCATTTTCATTTTATTTTATTTTTGCATCCTACAGATTTTCATTTCTAATAAAGTAAATATCAATCTTAATATCACAAACAAAAAGCTCTTTGAGGATCCTTTTATGTTTTTCCAGAGTAAAAGGCTCATTAGACTAAAAAGTGAGAAAACCCCTATGGTTTATCTCCAGCAGTGACTGGTCCATTTCTTGCTCTGAGCTCATAAGGCGCCACTGTGATGGGATGACAAACCACCCCTGTGTAAGGTCCCGTTATAGCCCAGGAAGCTGACTGGTGGTGAAGTGTTGGATTTTGACGAGTTGGCTTGCTTTGTCATTTTATATAATTTTGTTTCTTTTTTCTTCCTTTTTATTTTTTATTTTTTTATCTCACCAGGTGTAATGATTTTGCAGCCATCCTTGTCAATGAGGAGTGCTGTACTGGAAATTACACACTCCTTGTGATCGGCAAGGGATCATTTGCCGAGGTGAGGGTGGCCTGGCACGTGCTCACAGGCACGGAGGTGGCAGTGAAAGTTGGGGATCTGAAGGACTTTTTAGATTTTCTGCAAGAAGTTCACTGCCTCAAGAACCTTAACCATCCTAATATTATCAGGTTGTTTGAAGTCATTACCACACAGGACAAAGCGTATCTCTTCATGAAACATGTAAGCAGAGGACAGTTGTTCGATTACTTAGAAAACTGTGGCCCGATGACGGAGAAGGAAGCCCAAGCTTTGTTCCATCAGCTCCTGTCAACAGTAGAATATTGCCACCGAAAGAACATTGTGCATTGGGATCTGAAGCCAGAGAACATTCTTCTAGATGGTGGGCTGAATGTAAAGTTTGCGGACTTTGGCTTTAGTAAGGAATGTAGAGACGAGAAACTGACCACCTTCTGTGACACCATCTCCTACATGGCCCCAGAGATCTTGTAGCTCTAGCCCTATATAGGCCCAAAGGTGGATGTCTGGAGCATGGGGGTCGTCCTATACAGGATGCTGACGGAGGAACTGCCATTTGCGGGGAAGTATTTTAAAGACCAAAAGAGAAAGATCTTGAGTGGGCAGTTCTTCATACCTTACTTTCTTTCTCTAGAATGTAAAAACCTTTTTAAAAAACTTATTAACACTTGACCCAATCCAAAGACCAACCTTGGAACATATAATGAAAGACCGCTGAGTGAACATTGGTCAGACAGAATTGAGGCCCTACTGTGAGCCGCGCTGGGGTGAGTTGGACCCCCAGGTAGCCCAAATCATGAAAAACCTGGGGCATGAGCTGCATGAGATAGAGGAGTCTGTCACAGGAAAGCATGTGACAGAATCATGGGAACTTATCTCATCCTAGCCAGCAGCAAATGATTAATAAAGGGGAGCACCATCAGGGTCAGGCCCTGTACCTCCTCCGACAGCAACATCAGTCTTTCCTCAACCCAGGGGATTCAGGGGTCAGGGCAGGCAGGCAGAGACCCTGCCACTCCACCATTCAGCCTGGAATCTAGGATGCCCACTGCACCATCCAGCCTGGATTCCAAGATGCTCACTCCAACAGGCAGCCTGCATTCAAGGATGCTCCCCAACCCCAGCAGCATGGATTCAAGGATACCCACTGCACCACCCAGTCTGGATTCCAGGGTGCCCACTGCACCATCCAGCCTGGATTCAAGGATGCCCACTCCACCATCTAGCCTGGATTCTAGGATGCCCACTCCAACAAGCAGCCTAGAAGCAAGTACAGCCATTCCTTCATGCACCCTGGAAGCAGGAAGCACAACGCCCCCAGTATGTATACAAGACTGGGAGACCATTCCAGCAGCCAGCCTTGCAGCCAGGAGGACCATTCCCACAGCCAGCCTGGAAGTGTGGACAACCATCTCCGCCGCCAGCATGCTAGCAAAAATGACCATTCACCCAGCAAGTGGGCAAGCAAGGACAACCATCCACCCAGCTAGCTTGTAGGTGAGGGTGACCATACACCTGGCCAGCAGGCAGGCAAGGGCGACCATCTACCTGGCCAGCATGCAGGTGAGGGCCACTACTCCCTTTGCAAACCTGGAACCCAGGATGACCATTCCCCTAGCCACAGTGGAATCAAGGACCACAAATCCCCAACCCAGCCTAGATTCAAGTACTACCACTCCGGGCCCAGTTCTGCAGCATGACCCTGGCAGCAACCCCACCACCCAGAGCGGCACCATCAGCACTGGTGGAGCCCCAGATGGAACAACCAGTGAAAATTACCATCAAGCTGGGCAGCCTGATGATGGGATCCCAGCCTGTTCCTCTGGCGACAGTCAGAGCAGGCACAGGGTGGCTAGGAGGGTCTTAAATTTTTTCCTAAAATTCCTATGCTGTAGGCCATCAACTGAAAAGAGTGTCTCAAAAGGACAAAAGTGAAGCCAATATAATTTTTTACAGACACTATGCATGCGAGGGCAACCATCTACCTGGCCAGTGAGCAGGCGAGGACGACCATCCACCAGGCCAGCAAGGAAGCAGGCGGGGGCCACCATCCACCCCACCAGTGAGCAAGCGAGGGAGACCATCCACCCCACCAGCGCGCTGGCAAGGGTGACCATCCTCCAGGCCAGCAAGGAGGCAGGGAGTGGCGACCATCCTACAGGCCAGCAAGGAGGCAGGCGCCCGGGGCAACCATCCACCTAGCCAGCAAACAGGCAGGCAAGGGCAATCATCCTCCAGGCCAGCAAGGAGGCAGGTGGGGGCCACAATCCACCCCACCAGTGAGCAAGCGAGGGAGACCATCTACCCCACCAGCGCGCTGGCAAGGGTGACCATCCTCTAGGCCAGCAAGGAGGCAGCAGGGGTAACCATTCTCCAGGCCAGCAAGGAGGCAGGCAGGGTGACCATCCTCCAGGCCAATAAGGAGGCAGGCAGGGGTACCCATCCTCCAGCAAGGAGGCAGGCAGGGGTGACCATCCTCCTGGCCAACATGCAGGGTGGGAAGACCATTCACCAGGCCAGCAGGGAAGCAGGCAGGGCGGACCATCCACCAGGCCAGCGAGGAGGCGTGGGTGATCATTCACCAGGCCAGCATGCAGGTGGGGGAGACCATCCACCAGGCCAGTGAGCAGGCGGGGGCGACCATCCACCAGGCCAACGTGCAAGCAGGGGCGACCATCCATCAGGCCAACGTGCAGGCGGGGACGACCATCCACCAGGCCAACGTGCAAGCAGGGGTGACCATCCATCAGGCCAACGTGCAGGCGAGAACGACCATCCACTGGGCCAGCAAGGAGGCAGGAGAGGGCAACAGTCCACCAGGCCAGCGAGCAGGCAAGGGCGACCATCCACCAGGCCAGCAAGGAGGCAGGCGGGAAAACAGGAAACAAGTACCTATCAATAATAACCTTAAATGTAAATGGATTAAATGCTTGAATCAAAGACATAGGGTAGCTGAATGGATAAGAAAATATGAAAATATAAATATGCTGTCTATAAGACACCCACCTCAGAAAAAAAGGCTCACACAGGATGAGAATGAAGGAATGGAAAAAGATTTTTCATGGAAATGAAAAAAAAGCTGGGGTAGCAATACTCATATCTGACAAAATAGACTTCAAAATGAAGACCATAAAAAGAGGTAAAGAAGAACACTACATAATACTAAAGAGATCAATCCAACAAGAGGATATAACCCTGGCAAACATATATGTACCCAATATAGGAGCACCTAAATATATTTAAAAACTTCCGGAGGATTTTAAGGGAGAGATTAACAGCAATACAGTCATAGTAGGGGACTTTAACACCCCACTGACTTCACTGGATAGATCTTCCAGACAAAAAAATCAACAAGGAAACTGACTCTAAATGACACACTAGATCAGATGGATTTAGTTGACATTTACAGAACATTTCACCCCAACGCTACAGAATATACATTCTCCTCAGGTGCACATGGGACGTTCTCAAAGACAGACCACATGTTAGGACACAAAATAAGTCTCTACAAGTTCAAGAAGACCGAAATCATATCAAGCATCTTCTTGGGTCACAATGGCATAAAATTAGAAATTATCTACAAAAAAAACACAAAAACATTCAAACACATGGAGACTAAATACCATGTTATTAAACAATGAATGGGTTACCAATGAGGTCAAGGGAGAAATAAAAAACTTCCTGGAAACAAATGAAAATGAAAACACAACACAAAATCTATGGGACACAGTGAAAGCAGTCCTGAGAGGGAAGTTCATAGCACTACAGGCCTACCTGAAAAAAACAAGAAAAATTTCTAATAAACAAGTTAACCCTACAACTTAAAGAACTAGAAAAAGAACAAGAAGAAAAACCCAGAATCAGTAGAAGGAAGGAAATAATAAAGTTCAGAGTGGAAATAAATGACATAGAGACTAAAAAAAAACAATACAAAAGATTAATGAAACTAAGAGCTGACGTTTGAAAAAATAAACAAGATTGATGAGCCTTTATCCAGACTCATTAAGAAACAGAGAAGACCCAAATAAATAAAATCAGAAATGAAAGAGGTGAAGTAACAACTGACACCACAAAAATACAAAGGATTTTAAGAAAATACTATGAATATATGCCGAGCTAGACATTCTGAGCAAAATGGACAAATTCCTAGAGAAATACAATCTTCCAAAAATGAATCAGGAAGAATCAGAAAACCTGAATAGGCCAATAACAACTGATGAAACTGAAGCAGTAATCAAAGGGCTCCCAGCAAACAAAAGTCCTGGTCTAGATGGCTTCACAGGGAGTTTTACCAAACATTCAAAGAAGAACTAACATCTATTCTCCTCAAACTATTCCAAAAAATCCAAAAGGAAGGAACATTTCCAAGCTCTTTTTACGAGGCCAGCATTATCCTAATTCCAAAACCAGATAAAGACACTTCAAAGAAAGAGAATTACAGGCCAATCTCCCTGATGAACATAGATGCTAAAATCCTCAACAAAATATTAGTAAATTGGATCCAGCAATATATTAAAAAGATCATGCACTACGACCAAGTGGGATTTATTCCAGGGATGCAAGACTGGTACAATATTCAAAAATCATTAAATGTGATACATCACATAAACAAACTGAAAGATAGAAATCACATGATCATATCAATAGACGCAGAAAAAGCATTCGACAAAATCCAACACCACCCATTTTTGCTAAAAACTCTCAACAAAGTGGAAATAGAAGGATCATACCTCTGCCTGGAATGTGTTTCTGTGACCCTGCACAGCTAGCTGTCTCCTTATGCTCAGGTCTCAGTGTAAAGATCTTCCTCAGAGATGAGTCTTCTTGGAACACCTTATCTAAGATATACCTGCTTCCCTCACCCAGGTATAGTCTCCTCTCTCCTAGAACCTTGTATGTTTTCTTCATACTACTTTACAGAGTATCCAACTACTTTATTTTCCCATTTATTTGCTGGTTCACCATCAGTTTGTTCCCATGAAACAGCAGCTCCCTGAGGGCCAAGGCTATGACTGTCTCAGTCACTGTTGTATTCTTGGTGCTCACCATGGGCTGCCACATGACAGATGCTCAGTGCATGCTCAGTAGTAAATAAAGTTACATTGTACTTCCCAAGTGAAGGATACATGAGGCAGTATGAGATCATCGGGGTAAGAGTAAACCCCAATTTACTGATGTTAAAACAGGTTTGGACAGGAGGCACAACTTGTCCAAGGCCACTTAGTGGGTCAGTGGTAGAGGCAAAAATACAACTTAGACATTGTTATTCAAGATCCATGCCCCTTCCATCTCCAGGAAATACCAAGTTGTATTAATTAAACCTCAACTTCCAAAATGCCAGTCCTTGTTTTCAAGTAGGATCGCAACTCCATTGTTATCCACAGATATGAGGCCAAGACCCCCTCACACTCCTTCCTTCAACTGAGATCTAAGGATGTGTCCCAGGCACAGCAAGTCCCTCAAAGGACACAAACTGTCCTCTTCACATCTGACAGATGCCAGGGGCCTTGGGCACCAGGGAGGATCTAGCAATCTTCTTTTCACACTTGTTTGGCCAGCCTGGGGAGAAGAGGACACTTAACACTTCTCATCCAGCCTGCCTACCTCCACCAATCAGTCCATTGGCTGCCATGGAGCAATACCATCATGTTACTGCATCTCCAGCCACTACAGCCCTGCATGCTTCAGCACATGCACTGTAATGTCATAGCTAAGGCTGGGAAGAGAAGAGGGGTGTTTCCCAAGTGAAAATCCGCTCTTCCTCAAATGGGCCAGGCTTTCTGGTTATTATCTCATTAGCAGGCCCATTTGGAGACATTCCAGGTCAACTGCAGAGTCCTCCCTCATGGTGAGAAAAGGGCCACTGCCCTAAATAGCCTCTGATCACCTCTGACTTAAATCAAGCACTGATCTTCATAGCTGATTCTGGTCAGACTCTGACCACCACTATTTGATGAACCTAAAACATAATGGCAGAATTCACTGCCACTTAGGCAGAGGTTAGTGTTCTGCTTGGCTCACCTCCTCTTTAGATATGATTTAGCTTCCAAACCAAGAAAGTCTTGAGAATAAAAAGGGACATTCTTAATACTTAGCCCAGGATTTTAGGCATGAACCAGGACTGTCCAGGGCAAACCAGGCCTACATCACCCTAACTAAGGCAACAAATCTACTGGTCCTAATAACCCTGAGCACATCTCTGAGCTTGGCCCATCTGCCAAAAGACTCACCCAACTGCACATCCTTCACTGCCTTCCATTTATAAAAGACGTCCCCAAGCATTTTCATACCCATATAATAATCTAGTGAACTATGAAAAAGAGTATAATCTCCACTTTTAAAATGAAAACACAGATGCAGGGTTAGATAAGGAGATTGCCCAAAGTCCCATCGAAGTTAGTGGCAGAGATGGGACTAAAACTCAAGTCTCCTGACTGCAGTCCAATAAATAAACCAATTCTACCTCCTCCCTCCACTGTTGGCCAGTGGTGACTTACATAACTGTCAAAGTTAAAAAAAGGGAGAGGGACCTTTAAAGTCATAAGATGAGCTTCTACTAGAACAAATCACTATTCAGTAAGAAATCCTGAGCTAAAGAAATTTCTCTCTCTTTACCTAATACAATTTCCAGTGGACTTAACTGATTTCATAGAGAAATAGGAAAACATACACTCAGAGATGCATGCATTCCTCACATTCCTTTCCAAAGGTAATTAACAGAATGTGTACCCTACACTTCTTTGCTCAGAGCATGTCTCATTCTGTAGTGTGGTTTTTGAAGGTTTTTCCTCCTAGAGGTGAGAATCAGGGCTGTCTTTATCATTGATATATTCCACATCTTAATACAGTGCCTGTCCCAAGCAGGTGCTCAAATTCCATGAATGAGTGGATGATAGATGGGTGCATCGATGGAAGGGTACATACTTGGATAGGTGCATGCAAGGACATAGGAAATGAGTTGGTCTCCTTTGATAAGGGATCAGCTATATTTACAAATCTATTTAGAACTTGATAAGTAGGTCACAGTTAAGTTTGACCCTGGATGTCCACTTTTTCCCTATTGACAATTCAAGTGCTACAGTGCAAGAAAACAGAGGAAGGAAAGGGGCTGGAGAACATCTGAACCCAAACCAGTGAACCTGGTGAATGCAGAAATCTGAGCTTCTTTGAAGTAGCACCTTTGAAGGCAGCCACAGGGCATGAGAAAGAGAAGGAGACAAGCCAACTCAATGGACCCTTAGAGGTCCTGGGGTCTAGGCCAAGTCCAGGAGTGGTCAAAACAGGACACATGGTTAACGGGGTGGGGGGAAACACAGGGGAGCAGAAGATAATTACAGGCTTCACCAACAAAGACTTCTAATTCACTCTGTCATGAACCACAGTGTAATTCCATCTGTTTTATTGTTCCTCTGAACTATAAAAGCAAACTAAATACCCGTTAGAGGCAGGGGTGGAAAACCTCTCCTTTATGGCTGGGGAGGTTTATTCAGAGGCCACAAAACAAGGCACCTCTGGTAGTGATGCTATTTTTTCAAGGAACTCCTTGTCAAATACACACTCCAGCAAGCCTCATTTGCCCTGGGAAGGAGAATGACCTGTTGACCAGGGAAGACAGTGAAATCCTATATATTCTGGAATCAAAAGAGCTGGGTTCTACTTCAGGCTCTGCTGCTAATAAGGCAGGGACCCTCAGCCAAGCCACTTAATTTCTCTATGCCTTGGTTTCCTAACTGTTAAACAAAGCTGACAATGCTGCTGGCTCACGGACTGTGGTGAGAATGGAAAGAGCCTGCCACAGAGCACAGATAGCTGTTTGGTGACTGAAATGCTCTGTAGTTGTACAGTGGTACCATTTGCCGGTTTAGCAAATTAAAAATCAGATATGGTTTGTCTGCAGATATATGCTTCTCAAATATTTTTAATGAAAACTTGAAAAACAAAGTCAGATCCTAGCCAACTATTATCATTTCTGGGGTCTCACATTTAACTTTGAGATTAACCCAAATTAACGTATTTCTCTGTTGTCAAGATAGGCCTACAACTCAGACCACTGTCCTAAGTCCTGAAAACGTGAACATTTTATGGAAGAAAAACATAAGGCTGGTAGAGTAGGAGCTGGTACAAATAATCGGGTCACTGTCCAACACAGGCCCCATCCCAACTTAATTGCATGTTAATACAATTCCAGTCTAAAAGGCCAGATTTTATTCTTTCCCCTAGGGCTAAAACTGTTCTCAAAGCCCTCTATAGTGTCATTGCTTAGGAGAGAACCTAGTCCATTTTAGTTACTCAATACACATTTCTTGAACTGAATCTTAAATATGAAAATAATATGATAACTTGTGAGATGCTGGCTTCAACCAGCAAACTTATCTTTGATAACATCCTCGCCAGCTAACATCACCTCCCCAAACTTGCATTACCTGTGGCAACACAAATATTTCTCTGCTCATTTCTGGTGCTGTGGTAAAATGAGCATTTTCCCAAGGAGTGGTCACAATGATGTAGAATAGTCTCACTTTCCAACAGCCCCAAACTAAGGACAATTTTCAAGTTCAGGTTCACTACCACTTTTAAAGATGTGTGTTTTGGGATGGTCAAACTCCAAGAAAGAACATCAGGCAATGGCAGTGAAGAAGATGTTAAATGGTCATGTTTCTGGAAAGCAAGTGGCCAATGTAAGCTCAAACAAGAGTATCCGCCATTTACGTGGACAATTGTATCATTTCTTCAGGGGATAAGGGCTGCCCAGGAGGATAAGACCCTGAAAAAAGGTAGGCTCTGCCTAGTGTTTCTCCCTGGACATGCTGGCCATAGACAAGGTCATCAACCAAACAAGTCCCAAACCTTCCCAGCCAAATCCTCACACTCAGATGATACAAAGCCTTTGGATGCTCCCAAATAAGAACTCCCAATCTTTGAAGAGTGCACACTACTCACCATTTATATCTGATTTTTTGTAATGGAAGTGGGGGCCATGAGGGCTGGAGCCTTGGATAGAGGAGCAGTCTTTGTTTTGTATTTTTAATAGGATTTTTTAAATTATAAAGTAATTCATGCTTATTGCACAAAATAGAGAAAATGTAGAATGTTATAAAGAAGAAAATTAAAACCATCCAAATTTCCATAACAGAGATAATTATGATTAACATTTCTGTAAATGCATATATATTAATAAAGTGAGAAGCATATAATTTTTGCATCCTATAGTTCTCACCTAAAATTACTTAAAAGCATTTTCCAGTGGTGTTCGATGTTTATCTTTCATAAACATCCACATAGCACTTACTCTGTACCAGAAACTGCTCTAGGTCCTTCACCAGCACTAATTCCTCACAGCCAGCCTATGAAGTGATGACGGTTATTATTCCCATTTGCAGCTGGGACACTAAGGGGTCACAGAGTAGTAAAGTGGCAGAGCTAGAGCTCATACCTGGCTGTCTGGCTCCAAACGCCATTCCCTTGACCACCATGCGGGGCTGCTTCTGTAGTCTTTGGAAACCTGACTTTTTATGACTCCATAATAGTCCAGTTCAGTCTCCTATGATTGGGGCAATGTCACATTAATGACCTCAAAGTCCCATCCAGCCAAGGTCCCTTCACTCTCTGAGTAACTCTTTTATTGATTGTAGGAAAAGGCAAGGATCCTGAATATCAGTTGGGGTGGGACCCACTGGGACAGGCTACTTATGGAAAATTGGGGGAAACACTACTAAAGAAACATCCACTGTGAAAACATTAGCTGTCTGACCCCTGGCCTCTCCACTCGGTGTCCCAGGGAAAGGCTGTTTCTCTACTTACTCGCTAGGGCAGTTTGATTTGCCTGTGCCTCACTTCTCATCAGTAACACAGAGGCACTTGTACCTGCCTGACAGGAAGTCTGTGAGGCTTAAGGAGACAGGTAGAGGAACCTGAAGTACCTGGCCCAAGCTGGCCCAGGGCTGGATGAAGTACAAGGCTGTTTTGTTTTTGTTTTTAGTTTACCTGTTCATTTATGTGAATATTCATTTAGGCCTTACCCACTAAATTGGGAAGGACAGACTCTGGAGTCAGACGGTGGGACTGACTCCCAGCCCTGCCACTTCCTAGCTATGGGACTATGGGCAAATTTCTTACCCTCTCATAACCTCTGTTTCCTCATCTGTGTAACAGACATAACAATGGATCCCACCACACAGGGTTACTGTGAGGATTAAATGAGATAATGTATGTCAAAGAATTTAGCATCTAGTAAAGACTCAATAAGTCATGGACATTCATACCATTTCGTTGGTCATTTTCCACCTTTTCTGCTTTCCCTGTACTCATTTTATTTGCCTCTTTGAAGTGGGGTGCGGCAAGGGAGCAGGGGAACTGTCAAACAGGCATAAGAAGCCTCAAGGAACCAGAGTCCTAGGAGAGGTTAGAGACCTGATCACCCTCCACTACCCACCCACCTCACCACTGAGGTGACCTGACTGGGAGTGCAGCCACCATCACAGAGCTACTGGGGCTGTGAGGACCTTTCCAAGCTCCCCAAGGAACCATTACTATCTTCTTCTAAAAAAAACACCTTCTCCCTTCAGCAGGAACTTCTAGGAGCTCTGTCCTGCCCCCTGCAGAACACCTGTTTCTGAAGCCTCCTTCCTTGGATCATAATCGAGGATTGCAAGAAACTGGCTGTCACCACCCAAGCCAGCCAGCATCAATGAAAAGGGTCCCTGGGGCTCTGAGCTGGCATTCCCCTCAAAGATACCCAATCCCCACCAGCTCCAGGGAGGGGCAATATGGAGTGATGTGCCAGGAGGCAGGGCTGGGCCTGCTAGAAGGCAGGCCTGCCTCATCAGTGTCTCCACTCAGACCTCGGGCTGAAAGGGAGGAATGGGACACTCCTCAAAGCCGCATGGTAATTGCAGGAGGCATTAAGCTTAATTAGGCTAATCATCTGCCTGAAGCCATTCACCTTCAACCTCCAAAAGGCATCTTCAGGAAAAAAAATCACAGAGCAGCTGTGAGTGGGGAGGGTGTAGGTGGAGGATTAGGGGGTTGGTGTCTGGAATTTCTAAGAGTCTCCAAGACTCCAGCATAGTCTCAGGAGTCTTGTAGCACAGAGCTAATCAACTAAATCTATGCCCAAGATGGGCAAAAGAGGTGAGAGGGGACGCGGGGAGGAACGTTAGTCCCAAGCCAGGATCTGGGCCTGGACTGGAGGCCCTAGGTCTTTTCTGGTTTCCCTCTGAGCCTGTTTGACTTGGTCAGTGGAGAGCTGCCCATGCACATTCCCACAGGTTTACTCCTGTCTGCCAGGGTTGAACAGACAGTGATGTTTGATTTTGTGTAACCAACCAACTGACGGAGAGGAAGTCTTTCCATCTGGGTGAAATGGTTCTTTGCTCAGAAAACTGCATGCAAGAGTTTGATGGCTACAATGCTCAGCTGAGAATGAGCAATCCTTTGCAAAAAAGAAAAAACAAATAATCTATTTAGCAGCTAAATAGAATCCCAAGCCCCACAAGTCAAAAGCTCCAGGAAGCAGATGTGTGAGAGACTTAACCATTTATATAAACCCTTTCCTGTGACTGAGGTGTGGAGAAAAAACCTGGAGGCTGGTTCCATCCCAAGGTCTACAGAAGTCTTCCCACCTATGGTAAAAATCTCATTGAATCAAACCCCAGTCATCCAGAATTCATAATACTTTGGATATAGAATGCCTAGATGCTTTAGAGAGGAACATTGGTGAACACAATATGAGGGAAATGTTTGGCCTCACTGAGTCTTCCCAATCCCCTTAACACATAGTAGCATAGAAGGAGCTAGACATAAGTAATCCTATTTTGTCCATCAGAGCTGATTCTTGCCATTAAAGGCTCACTTTATTAGCTGTGGGCCCCAGCTTTGTATATACTCTTTACAAAAAGTAAGAGACAGGAAGTTTATGGATTGATGTCTGCATTTGCTGGAGAGGAGCGCTAATCCTCTGTTCTCCTACTAAGTGGCAGACATCATTAGGCATGGTGATTGACACTGACAGCACTTCTTACAATAAACCTGTGTGGTAGATGTTGTTAATCCTACAAAAAAAGGAGAAATCAAGGCCAAGAAACATTATGTAACTGCCTGGGGTCACTGAGCAAGTGAGCACACTGCTGGTTTCAAACTCAGGTCAAAGCTTGCACACATGGCATCCCCAGGAATTCAATAACAAAGCTTCCTTTGGTGCAGCTGGGCCTTCACTCTGGCAGCTGTGTGGGGATGAAGAGATGGGAGACAGCAGACGCCGGACCAAGTGCAGCTTAGCAGCCTGCTGTCCCTATGGTCCAGCAAGAGATGGCCAGGGCCCAACCAATGCCGTGAAGGAATGGGAATACCCCACCCCCTGAAAGGGCGCTGTGAGAAAGCCAGAAACTTGGGGGAGGAGGAATTTCTCCAAAGACTATAACTGATGGGTTCGATCAAAGAGGAGAAAGGGAAGAACCACACTTTCTCCTTGGAGTGTAGACAACGTAAAGACAAACACTTCAAGCACACATGACCAGCTCAAGGATAGAAGATGTTTCCCTAGAAAGTTCCCAGGCATGTCCAGGAAGGTGGAGAATTAAGGAAAAGCCAGTTTCCTCGGGTGTGGTAGCAGGTGGTGCCTGTGGAAGGAGCCAGTCCTCAGCAGCAAGCTCGCATGTACATAAAACACTATTCAGAGTTTTTATGTGGCCCCCACCAGAGCCCTGAAAGGACAGCAAGTAGCCAGCCAGAGGTCATGATGACAGATGAAGACCTTGGTGCTCAAATCTATTAAATGGCTTATCTACACTATGTATAAGTGATCCCAGCCAGTGGCCAGAGCTTCCCCAGGTCACTCCCTCCTCTAGTGGTCAGCCCTTTGCTCTCCTGTCTTCTGTGGTTGGGTTTTCTTACTTCCTATCTATGTGAACACTCTGTGAAGCCCAGGGAATGGATAACTTGTTCATCCATCCATCCATCCAACCAGTCAGTCAACAAACACCTGAGTGCCTACTATGTGCCAGGCATTGTGCTTGGAGCTGGGGATATATGAAAAAATAGACACAGTCCCTGCAGAAGAAGGCATTATAGGCAGGGGAACAGGAGTACAGAAGTGGGGGCTACAAAGAGGCAGAAGTGAGTGGACGGTTAATTGGGGAGATAGCATGGAGGTACAACTCGGTGTGGGTCCCAGTTTGTGAAGGAGGAGAGAAGTGGTGTTCCCTCTCAACCCTGCCACTCCATCTGGGAGAGTCTAGCCTGGTCGCATGATACCCCGCCTCAGAGGACCCCAGCACCACCGTCCCTGAGTTGAAGATCCTCAATCAACAAACTGACATGTCAGGGTTTAGGCAGGAGGCAGCAGGGGAGGAGGGCCGCATTACTCATCTATTCCTCAAGCTGTTCCACTTGGAATGTCCCAGCCACCACCAACTTGGCATCAGAGCACCTGGACGTGCCTCAGCTACCTTACTACTTTAACC
This sequence comes from Miniopterus natalensis, assembly GCF_054644295.1. Classification (NCBI taxonomy): domain Eukaryota; kingdom Metazoa; phylum Chordata; class Mammalia; order Chiroptera; family Miniopteridae; genus Miniopterus; species Miniopterus natalensis. The sequence goes on from NC_142084.1 coordinate 20,212,603, forward strand.
TACTTTTAATCAACCAAAAACCACACCCAAAGACAGTTCCCAGCATGAGAAGCTATAATGAGGCCAGCAGAGGTATCCTTGACAACTCCGACACAGCACAAATACTGAGTGATATATTGAGCCCTGAGGAGGTTGGCCAACAGAGAAAGGAGTACGTAGAAATATAAATGGATTTTTTTTTTCTTAGATATGTTATGGCAGGGACAGACAGGAATAGACTCCTCTTCCCAAGGTCATTGCCATGTATTGACTTCCCCGAAGTGTCTAAAGTTGCACAGGTTTCCTGAGGGCAGCCATTCTGAGAAGTCTGTGAGTGCTGAAGGCCAGGACTGAGGCTGCACCCTTTCACTTCCAGCTCAATGCACAGTCAGTCCAAAGGTGGCACCAAAGAACATTTGCTGGATAAAATAAACAAGGGAATGAATGCTGGAAGGAAGGAGTGACAAGCAACTTACTGGGCTGGTCTGTGGTCAGGAATGGAGGCGGGGGGAGCAGAAAAAGTACACAGCTGGAGTGTCAAGTGCACCATTAATACCGCAGTGCTGGCTGTGTTCCCCCAGCCTCAGTTTCCCCAGCAGCTCAGTGTGCCCCCAGCAGTTCTAGACTTTAATGAGTGATAAAGGGCAAGGGTACCTGCAAAACCCAGAACATCACAGCAGCATGGTAAGGAAGAATAAAGGGGAGCAGTAGGTAGTCTGGTTGCTGCAAACCCTCAAAGGTTCCTCAGCAGAACCTGGTTGGAAAGGGGACACCCCTAAGAGTCATCAGGTGTAGGAATACTCAGACAGCCTGGGAGGGATGTACACAGCCATATAATCAGACAGTGGTCCCCAAATGAGAAGCAAGCATGATGGTCCAGGTATAAGCCCTTCTAGCCATCCCTGTGCAAGCTTGAGGTCCCTCTAGAACCATGGTTCTAGGAGCTAAAGGGATAATAATGATTATAGCAACTTCGCCATATCTTCTCTCTCTGCCCTGGAGCTCACCTGGAGCTAGCTTTCCCCTGAAGGGGATCACTATCCCTGGCCCTCTTGCCTAAAGGCTGCTCCTTATTTTTTGCATTGGCAGGTGGCTTTGAGCTGGCTTCACTACCCAGAGCTACTTCCAGCTCAGACTTCTCTGTCAGCACCCAAAGTTCCTATCCATCTGAGGCTTCTGTGGTCTAGTTCTTCTCTCCTTGCAGAGGTCATCTACCCACTTCCTTCACACCCCCTCATCACTGGAAACTCGGGTGTGGGCCCACTGTACCCCCCCAAGGCTAGCTGGGGTGACCTCAGCCTCCTTGGATGCCATCAAGGTCCTTGACCACCTTGTCATCGGTCGCCTTCACCCACACCCTACTCCAGCCACCCACAGCCATACCCTGGACCCTGTCATCCCCCAGACTTGCTCTGTCTGTCAGATCACCAACTCAGATACCCCTGCCTATTGATCACATGCCCCAGTCCTCTGGTCCTCAGTGTCCTTAACCTCCCCAAGAAATCCTGGCTCTAGAGCCACTCCTGATCTGGACCCTACCACAGAGCCCTGCTGGTGAACTCCATGTTCTCATGGCGAGATGCCTGTGGTCCTCCTGTGGGTAGTTACCCTAAGTCAACACTCCCACTCTCCACAGCAGCTCTTCCAACTCTCTCCTCGCAATGCCCCCATACCCACCACCCCCCTCTTGCCAGCTGTAGACCTACCCCAACTTCATTGAGAAAATATCCAATTTTTCATTCAATAATTATTGATTCAATATTAAAATTTGTGCAAGTCACTGTCCTAAGTACTGGAGATATAGCAGTAAACACAACAGACAAAAATTCCTATTTTCTTGGAGCTTATAGCCAAGTGGGGGTAATCAAACAATAAAAAAGATAAATAAAATAAATATGTGCTAAGGGAAAGTGCTAGGACTGAGGACAGAAACTCATATACAGGTGCTCCCTTCATGTGTGCACCTGGGAGGGCACCTGCCCTGTATTCATGACCTTCTGCCCCCCAAACTCTGGGGCCTTCTCCAGCCTGAGGTCACTCCCACCCCTGGCCACTGGGTCCCCTCTCTACCCATTCTCTCCCATCAGCCCCTCTCTCTTGTAACTCTTCCAACTCTTTATCCTTCCTCTGTCTTCTGCCCTTAAACATGCTCAGGTCCTGCTCACTCATCAAGAAATGAAAGAAGGCACAATTGTCCTTCCACCCCAATTCTCCACCTTCCCCAACCTGGTGTCCTCTCTCCTCCCATCAAAGCTAGGTTGCTTCAAAGAGTTGCTTACAATCCCTCTACTTCAACTGGTGCGGTCTAGCTCTGTCCCCACCACTGCCCTGAAACTGCTCTTGCCAAGGTCACTGAAAGCTCCTATGACCACACCTGGCCTCATCCTTCTGGTCGCTCATCAACATTTGCCCTGGAACATCCAGCTCCACTGTAAGTGCCATCATGAGAAAGTTGAGTGTGTCATAATGAAGAGCTCACCCTCTTGAGTCTGGCCATCCTCAGCTGGCAGTACTGCCTCTGCCACTCACTATCTGTTGCTTTAACATCCTCCACTGCAGAATGGGGCTAACATTAGTGCTGGCCTCATCGGGTTGCCATTAGGTTGAAATCTTGTATGGAGCACTCAGTGCCTCCTGGTATGTAGTGATTATGGCCATCACTGAAATCATAAGACCATCAAACTCTGGGCACCACACAAGGAGGAAGCTGAGGAACAAATGGAAAGGAAGTCTGCCTGTAAGCTTTGCGTGTCAAAGGAGCAACTCTTTCATCGATAACTCAGGTAAACTAGAACACTGCTTACAAGAGAGCCATTGGAAAATGTCAAACCAGGAGGTAGAGTTATTTGAGAGAAGGTAAAGGGATGGGGCCTGCAGGAAAAATACAGTGGGAGTGTCCCCCATTGAGATGGACCAGTTCTGCAGAGGCCCCTCAAAGTCACCTCCTCAAAATGCCTTCCCTGCTTGCCCACCTATGGTGGACTCTCTGATACTTTCCAGTCCTCCTCACTGTAGCACTAAATTCATTCCATTGTCACTTGGACTTGTCTTCCCTCCCTCCCGACTGTACATCCCCAGAATACAGGCCTTGACTTTACCTAAAGGTACACCATCTGCAGCCCCACCAGAGCCTGGTGCTCAGGGAAGCAGGTGCCCGAGGCCATTGCTGAACTGGCCAAAAGACAAATGGAGAGGAAACCTAGATGGAACAAAGGTCAAGGAAGAAGTTTCTCAACTGGCAGAGTACCTGAGCCAGCAACAGACCGAGGGAGATGAGGATGGCAGATGAAGATGAGAAAGTTCTCATCTCGCACCAAAAGAACCCTCTTTTATAGTGGAGGAATCACCATGTTTGGTGTCAAAGGGGCAGATTCGCTCTGCAAAGGGGTAGGAGTAGGGAACATGCACCGGAGGACAGAGAGGACCTTATTGGAAGGCAGCCTCAAGGGAGTCTGAGGGATGACCCAGAGATGACTGGGCAGAAGCAGGAAAGGCATTTAGGCATGGGAAACAGAATACAGAGCTTGGGTGAGAGTACAGGGCATATTCGGGGAACCACAGGGGCTGGAAGGTTGAACAGTGTGGCGGCAGCAGATGAGGCTAGGAGCCACGAAACTAGAGGCATCGGACAAAAGGGCTTTGGGGCCAGGCCCTGAGCGTGGGCCTCCTGGAGGACAAAGCGGAGGAGGCAGTGGCAAGATGTGTATTTAAGAAAGATGTGCAGGCTGTCAGATATACAATGGTCCCCCAGCAAGGTTGGATCTGAGAGGCCGGGGAGAAGGCAGTCATGCTGCCCAGCTGAGAGATTATGAGGAAAACTTGACCTAGGACTGTGGCAATGGGTAAAGGGACGGGAATGACACTGTAGGTGCCATATAAGGTTTGGTGGTTGGTGGGGGTGAGCACGCTGGTAGTGAGGGAGAAGAGTAAGTCAGAGTGATCCAAGTTCCTGTCATGGGCAACATGGTAGAGGGAGACACAACGGCACCATTAAAGGAGATGGTGCAACAGGGAGAACCACTGGGCAGGGGAGACCCCCAAAGAGAAAGGCAAAGCTTAACATTGTTTCATAAGAGATAAAAAAATGAGTGATACCTGAAGCCAGGCTGCCTGAGAAGGCCAGAATAATAATAGCGATAACATCAGTAATAATAATATCAAATATATTGAGCACTTGCAGTAACACTAATGAGCACTTTGTATTGGATTCTGTGGATTGGTCTATCAACCTCCATCCCACTCTCCTTCTGGTTGGGGAGGTTGGAAAGCTAAACACTTTTCCCAGACTCTTGCATGTAGGGTTTAGGGTGCCAATGGGTCCCATCAGTTGGTCCCATCAGATTTGGAAAGCAGAAGTGAGGCAGAGGCCATCCTCCCATCCCTTTTGGCTGTTTCTACCAGCAACCAAGGCCCCGGAAATGTGGGTTTTCTTCGCAGCTGGTTCGAGTGTTCATTCTGCAACTTCCTGGTTGTTGAGAGGCAACTATGGCAACAGTAGCAATAGCAGTGATTTCTTGATTCCACTGGCTTCTTGGTACCTGGATCCCAGCTATTAGAATGAGTCTTGAGTTCTTAAAGTCCAGTGTCAGAGGTAGGACAGAAGCAGGTAGCCCTACCCTGAAAGGTCAGTTCTGAATTGTCCTGGTAATCCTTCCAGAGGCCCAGCAGTGACTGGCTCCTTCAGCCCTTCCAACAATGTCGTAGGACCTCATTCACCATATTAAATCTCCTCCTGCTCTAAGTCACTAACTTGGTTTTTGTTTCTAGGATTGACTCTAGACTAACAGTACCCTAAGAGCTTGAACACATCACCTCATTTAGTCCCTTATATGAACTTGGGCAAGTCATTTACCCTCAGTGGGCTCCAGTTTCCCCAATTGCAAACTGTTAGTAACAGATCTGCACCTGTGCTAGGCACTGTACTTGGGGCTTTTACATGCATCACCCCCTCACCACAAACCTACTATTAACTCTTTTTTCAAAAGAGGACTGAGTCATAGAGTTGCTAAGTAATTCACAGAAGGTCAAAGAAGCTAGTAAGTGGCAGAGCTAGATTTCATCTCATTGCCCAGTACACCCCCAACCACTACACTGCACTGCACTGATGGGGAGCAGATGTTCGCACTGTCTCCCAGAGGCTGCCCTGTGGGCAGGGGAGGGGTAAGACAGAAGGGAAGGGAAGGGGGAAGCCTGCTGGAATCGGCACTCTTTCAAAATGATAGTGAAATAGATATAACAAGGACAATCAGGTGGTTCAATCTAATTAAAAGTGGGGCAAAAGCGAGGTAATTCTGTGAATTACTTGCTCAGCAGTTGACACAGATAAGAAATCCCCCCTCCTCCAGCCTTAAAAAACAGGAAGGGTAGTGCATGGAGATTATAGGCAAAAGATCACTCATTCTTTAGTAACTCCACAATTGAGCATGTCTAGTCATTTCATTCACTATATCTGGGAGTTCTGCCCAGTGGGTCAAAAAGCAAACCACATGGATGGTGAAGTGAGGGAAAGAGAGTCAAAATATTTGACTTTGAGGGCTATGGAGGCTAACCCCTTGGGCCAAACCTAAGACTCCTCAAAGGCCCTCCCTTTAGATGGGGACAGGGGGACATGCTTTGCTGATGAGCCCCTGCTAATCCTTTTCCTTCCCCCTAAGAGATTTTTCCTTGACTGCTTAGCCCAAGAGTAAAGTCATGTGTCTTTGTGCAAAAATGCAATAACGTACAATTTTCAAGGAGTTAATTGCCTTCATTCTTTGATCTGGTAGGAATTTCATCTCCACTGTTACCAGCTGAGTATAAACAGTTATCACTGTGTCTTTCATATAAAATATTCTTGAAAAATATCCCTAGGGCTCCAATCGTGGAAATCAAACATACAGAATGTTCACAGAACCTTTTAAAATTGTTTATATAAAATGTCTCTACACACAAAAAGAGATAAAATTGGGTAACCTTTTGGCTATAAATAATAATTCCTGGATTGTTTTAGCTTGTTTTTTCAGCCCTAGTATCAGCTCTCCTAAGTGAGACAGGTCTGGCAAGGGTTAGGGTTTGGCTGAGAGACAGGTGGGGAATGACTAGGAAACAGTGTACAGCACCTGACAATGAGTTCACTCTGAGGCCACCAGAGTAGAGTAGATTAATGCTCAGAGGTACCTCAGATAAGTGATCATTTAGTCCTTGTGTTTACTGACTGTGTATGCCAGGGGCCTTATGCTGAGGACCAGGATGGATGGAGGGATGGATGGATGGATGGATGGATGGATGGATGGATGGATGGATGGATGGATGGATGAATGATGAAAGCTAACATTTATGGAGAGAACACTGTGTCAGTCATTATGTCATGTATTTTTCAAGTACTTCTCCATGTAATCCTCACAATATCACTATGAGGTAGATATAATAGTTACTATGCCAAATTTACAGATAAGGAAACAGAGGCTCAGAGAGGTCATACAGCTAAGAAGAGGCACAGCCATCATTTATGCCCAAGCCTGTCTCAATCCAAAGTCCCTGCTCTCTCCACCCCCTTCTCTGCTGCCACCACACAACAGGCCCACAAACATGTCTGCTCATAATTTTCATGATTGCTCATAAAAACTCTGAAGTGTTCAAGATGAGGGTCATGACAGCTTTTCTATTTTGTTTGGAGGGAGCTCTCTGGATTGGTGACTCTGGTGGAAAGATGCTCCTGGATACCAGAAGCATTCAACCATTAGAATCCCTGATTAGCAATGTCTATCCATTGGTACTAATGTCCCTGGTCAGTGATATATGTTCCTGGTCAGCAGTGTCTATCCATTGGTAACTCTATGTCCCTGGCAATCAGTCTCTGTCCTTCGGTAGCTCTATGTCCCTGGTCAGCAGTGTCTTTCCACGGGGAGCATTCCCATCTAGTGTGGGACCCTCAGCAGCTCTGATCTCCAGGAGCTCATGAGGTTGAATGGAGTCAGCAGGTCACACAATTCCCATGGGCATACAATGGAAGTAGATGTAGGTCTTCTACCTATGTAACACCCAGCCCTGCTCATAAAATCTTGTCTCCAAATGGAGCAGGTGACAGGGACTATACAGGGTGAATCTGGATGAGGAATGAGAGGGTTCACCAGAATGATACTGCCTAAAGATGGAGGGTTCCACTTGCCTCCTCCAGGGACTGTTTGGAAGTGGGGCCTAAGGCACTGCAGACCCTCAAAGCCAAGACCTCACCCAGACGGCGTGGCTCAGCGGTTGAGCATCGACCTATAATCCAGGAGATCACAGTTCGAGTCTCGGTCAGGGCACGAGCCCGAGTTGCAGGCTTGATCCCCAGTAGGGGGCGTGCAGGAGGCAGCCGATCAATGACTCTCTCATCATTGATGTTTCTATCTCTTTCTCTGTGCCTCTTCTTTCCTCTCTCTGAAGTCAATAAAGACATTTTTTTTAATTTAAAAAAAAAAAAAGCCAAGACCTCGTGGAATTTGATAGACCAAGGTTCTGACTCCCTCTTTACTGAGGTTGCAAAGCCCTTCCCCTCTGTACCTCAGTTTTCTTATCTATGAAATGGGTATAATAATCACTGTGCCTCCTGCCTAATAAGGAAAACTGACTCATGTGAGACCATGTGTGAATGTCCTCTTCACACTGTAAAGTGCTACCCACATGAGGGATTTGGGCACCCTCCAAGCAGTGGTAAAACCAAGAGATTAGCTGAAGCACTGCCAGCTTGGAGCACTCCAAGCACTCACTCCCTTTGACTAATCCCTCCAACAATGATGCCAACCTCACAGCCAACTTGCTTTGCTTTCACTCTTCCCCTTGGGGGACAGCCTCTGGAAGAGCAATTAGGTTTAGTTCAACCACCACCTCCCCGTGCACACACTGGGGTAAGTGCTACCAACACCATCTCATACAATCATCACAGTCATCCTGTGAGGGTTCTGAATGGTCTCCATTTTACAGGTTAGGAAACTGAGACCAAAGAGGTGAAGTGACCTGCCCAAAGTCACATAACTAGACAGTGAGCAGGACTTGAACCCAGTTCTACCTGGCCCCAAAGCCCCAGACTGTCCTATTGCTCCACTCTGCATTGTAACAGGATTTGGGGGGCCTGGATGTCTCAGGTTTCTCCAAACCAAGACGTCTATACAAGTCTCCCAGCTAAAGCCACTTTTTCCCAAGAGAAATTTAAATAAAGAGCAATTCTGCAACTAAACAGATGTCTATAATAGCAAGCCTTCAGAAACCAGATCACAGTCACTGTGGCAACCTCTCCAATTCCTCACCCACTGAAATCACAGTGTTTGAGAGATTCTCTTCTGCTCTAGACTGAGCCTTGTGTTCCCCACTGGAGCCATCTCTCCAGGGAGGTGTTCATTCACTTGATAATTATTCATTAAGCTCCTACTGTGTATTAGACATAGTGCCAGGGAAACAAGACAGATGCTGTCCCTGCAGTCACAAAGCTCAATCTGGTCCAGCCCAAGCCCAGGAAGGGGGCTGGTACCAGAAGTTATAAGGCATAGAGAGTTCTCCCTAGAACCATACCCTTGAAAGGCAGAGCTGAGCATTTATCCACCAGTTCCCACTCCCCATTGGCTCGGATTCACCCCCAGAAGTATAAACTGTACACCCACCCACCCTTCCATGCTTCCAGGATAAACTGGTATAAGGGCACTGGAGCCTCCATAGGCTGGGAGAAGGCTCTGAGAGAGAAAGCAGTAGGATGCACGGAACACTTGAGGTGGGATAAGGCAGGAAGAGGTGAGTCAGAACTGCCTGACACAGCTGCCACTGAAGTCAGAGGTGGGCCAAGGGAGGCAGGTATGACAGGCAAATGTGAGCCTTAGTCATCCATGGGCATCTAAGTGACATTCCAGATACTGTGCTAGGCACCAGACAAATATCCAAGAATAAGCTGTCCCCACTCCTGTGACCTGAGCAAGTCCCTTCTCTGCTCTGGGCCTCAGTTTCTCCATCCCCTAGGTACCTTACAGGTAGGGGAAAGCCCTTGTCACCCAGACACCCTGGAAGCTCCCACCTGAGTGTCAGGTGGTGCTGGGTGGGGGCAGTATAATGCTTGTGGCAGCATATGGGCCTTGGAATCAAGAAGATGAGAGCTCACAACCCAGCTCTGCCCAGATGGGGGACTTCAGAAAGGTCATTTATTCTCTCTGCCAATGGGAAGTGTGCTGCACAATGGGCTGGGCTGAGGATTCAGAGACAGTGTCTGTGAAGCACCACTATACAAGGCCTGGAACAGACGAGGCCTGCAGCAAATGCCCTCGATGGGCTGCCCCACTTGAAGGCCAGGGAATGTCTCAATTTGAGGCCTCACAAAGCCAGGCTGTTGTCTTTTCTACAAAGCTTCCCACCCTCCTTCACAGGATGGGGAGCAGCACAGCCCCTGGTCCAGGTGGTGGGTTGGGGGTGGGGGTGGCCAGCAGCAGCCCTGGAAATGCTCAAGCTTTATAGTTCCCCAGCAGGGTCTGTGTTCTCCACTAGCTCAGGCCCTCAGCCCTCTGAAAAGTACTGAGCTTAAGAGAACCAGGTGCCTTCATTTTTTAAAAATCTACAAATAAAGGGTGACTTTGCGAGGGGAATGGGGTTCATTCTTGGAGGCCCCAAGCAGTTTTACAGAACCAGACATGGAGCAAAGGCATTCAAGGACTACAGAGCAGTTCCCAGGACCCAGCAGGCTGGCCACAGCCCAGGGCCATAGGCTGGGGAGAGGGAGGAAGTGCCCTCTTCTGCTTCTCACCCCTCTCCAACAGCACCCCTGCCCCCAGCTGGCCCTGGCAGCCCATTGATGAGGAGGAAGGAGGGTGAGAGGTTGAGCCCGATGAGAGTCAGGTTCATGTAGCTCTTCCAAGTTAGAGGCCTTATATCCTAAGAACAGCCTTTCCCCTAAAAGGGGTTTATCTTGCCACAGATGTAGGATGAGTCTGTGCGAGCCCTGGGTGAGAACACCCAAATCCCTACTCTCCAGGCACTCCCAGACCTGCAGTCCATTTCTCTTCCCCTCACAAAGCAAATCTGGGAAATTAGAGTCGGAAGAGCCAAAAGACTGAACTGAAAATTGATCTATATAATCTTCCTTTTTGTAACACATAAGATATCCAATATTCAAAATACATAAAACATGTCCACTACCAAATGCCCTGAGAACAGGCAGCCTTGGCAAATGCCCATTAATATCACTAACAGTGAACTGAAACCAAGTTTCAATAAACCAGTACTTCAGTGCTTCAGCCTTTCAGCATACTGGCTTTTGGAGAATTAACCTGGGGCCTCTACAAGACTGGGCCCAGTGCCTGGAGTATGGAAGGGTCGTCCCAGAGCCCCAACTGTCAATCCCTGTCCTGCTCAGTCATTGTCAGCCCAGCAGCCTGCTGGTAACCTGGGCAGGTAGCTCACTTTTCCTGGCACTATGGAGGTATGTGATTGAGTGAAATGGGGAGAAAGACCTCAAAGGCTCCCAAATCACTGAAGATATGAACTAGAGAAACTTTTTGAGAATTTCAACTAAAACCATTAAGCTGGAATTGTTCATATTTCAGAAAGTCTGTATTTTACCCCCAAGATCCTTTTAAGTGTCCCTAGGCCATTTAAGGTGGGGATAAAATAGGGCAGGGGTGGGAGGTAGTTATGAAATAATGTGTACCACAGAAAGATGAGTACACACGGATGTACAGTATGATTGTACTTATGTGGAAGTCTCTGTGTGGGCACAGCCTGGACTGTTTCTTAGTAGAGTGAGAGGTTTCATGGTACCTTTCTTTTCTTTAGTGCTACTGTATTGTTTTCAGAAGAGTGTGGCTATTTCATTTAGGGTTTTTGTTTTTTGTGGGGTTTGTTTGTTTTTTTAAGAAATGGGAGTTGAAATGGCATCAAAAGACCTACGCAGCAAATTCAATTTTCCAATCAAATTACGTACAAGTTCCTAGCATCAGCATTCAAGGCTCTCCCCAGTCCCCCCATTGCCCACAGCCCCTGTGTTTATGCTCTCATCTAATGGGACCAGCTACTCCCTGACTCATCACACACTTTCTGGCCTCCAGGCCTTCACCTTTGCTGTTCTCTCCCTGTGGCTCACCCTTTTCTTCTCTACCTGCATAAATCTCTCTCATCCTTCAAGGTCCATTTCAAGCCCACCTACTCCATGAAAGCTCTCCTGCTCCTACGTGAATGGGACTGCCCCATACCACCCCCTGAAATCCCAGAACTTGTGCCAAAAAAACATTTAAAAGGATCTTCCCAGCCTGCTGGCCTCTGGTCCCCTCCACAGCAGGCATCCTGGCAATCTTGCAGCTCCTGCAGCCCTGGCACAGATAGGGGTGCTCAGCGAGTGTTCACCTTAATGTTTTCAAAGGACTTTGCACATCAGAAAAAAAATAAACCCTCCATTTCAGGCCAAGGAAGGGTCATTTGGGCAAACACACTTTTTACCCCAATCCAAAGGGATTTCCACACATGTGAGTTACTCTTTTCCTCTATAGGGAAAACAGTGATTTCTGTGCTATTTCAAATACATTTTTTAAAGCATTGCTCCAAATGCTTTGTCTTCAAAGACACAAGGTCCGGCTGAAGAAGCAGCAGTGAGTACTGTAACCCTTCACCCTCTGCCTTTTCCCTTTGATGGTGGACCTCCCGGCCAGAGCACACGGGTAGACTTGCCCTCTTTCTAGGCCTGAGTTTCTGCCAGTCCACAGTGGGAGGCATCTCCCTCTGCACAGGGCCCTTTCCTCTGTCTCCAGCCCTCTCCTTCCTGCCCCCTCTCCCTCCAACATCCACATCTGGTTTCCCTTCAGCACAAGTTTCACAATGGACAGATTTTGCACTCCGAGGATTTATGGTTCCTGCCTCTCCTCCTTGCTTTTGATATGATTCCATTATGTGCTTAAAATCCGGGCTGTGCTCTTGGCTCCGGGGAGCTGTTTATGACAATTCTTTTACTGCCTTAAATCGCTCACTGTTAGGAACCTGGTCTTATTCAGAAGCAATAACTAGTTGTTAAGACAGAAAATTGCAATGTATCTCAGACAGTTGCTTGAAAAGTTTTCTTCATACAAGATTAATTAAGGCTAATATCTACCTGGCAGCAAATCCTCTGAGCAACACCTTTGACCCTGTCCTCTTACCTCTGCCTGAAACACTGAAGCAAATTAGTGAGAATATCCCTCCCCAGGCCCAACACTTCCTTCCTCTGGGTGCTAGAGCCCCACTGACAGAAGGGTTGATAGAAACAAAAACACCAACACTGCAAACACCTCCCTCTCGATAACCAATGGTACTAAGAACTACCTTTTACTATCTATGTCTGCTTATGTTTGTCAGAAGACAAAGAATTCCAAGAATAAGAAGACAAGGTGTTTATCCCTTGCCATTTGGTCAAAAATTTCCTGTGAACAAGGTTTCTCTTGCCTCCCAACTCCCTCCCTGTCATCCCTTTTTCACTCGACAGCCAGGATGCTCCACCTAAGAGGCAACCTAATCACTTAACCTTCTGCTGGAAGTTCTCAGGTAGGTACTTAGGATCCAGGTGATGAAGCCCAAGGCCCTGCAAAATGTGTCCCTACTTTAACATGTTTTTACTGATATTTAGAGAGAGAAGGAAGGAGAGGGACAGAAGTACAGAAACATAAATGAGAGAGAAACATCCATTAGATGCCTCCTGTACGCCCCCTTCTGGGTATCAAGCCGGCAACCCAGGCATGTGCCATGACTGAGAACTGAACCTCTTGGTTCATGGGTTGGTGTTCAACCACTGAGCCACACTGGCAGGGCAATGTGGCCCTACTTTATATTCAGCCTTCTACCCCTCCCCCCACCTCCCTGCCAGGCACTCACAGTGGTCTGTTGTCTAGCACACCCTTAACTTTCTTCCCCTTCCCTTAGCAGTCACTTAAGTTGCCTCCACCTCAAATGTTCTCCTTATTGTCTGCTAATCCGTCTCCCTCCTCCTCCTCCACTAGTGCCTAAATGCCCACTCTGCCCTACAAGAGAGTTCACAAGTGTGCCTATCCTTCCCTTACCACCCCTGCCCATGACAAACCCCAGGAGGCTCCATATCTGTGTCTGAGACCACCACTTGAAAGCAGGTGGCCAAAACCACGTTGCTGCCCTCTGGTGCTAGATGTAAGGTGGCCAGTTAAAATATAGGAACCTCAGTTCAATTTGAATTTCAGATAAACAATTAATATTTTTTTAGTATAAGTGTGCCCCCAAATATTGCATAGGCATCCCGTATTTGTTTGCTAAATCTGGCAACCCTAGCTGAATGGAAACTCTGGGATGTCCTCCAAGGAGAAGAACTGAGGACCAGATGCCAGCAGCAAAGGGAGAGGAAAGCAGTGTTGAGGCCTGGGCAAAAGATGGGGAAGTGTTCCCCATTCCCTCCTCCTAGGAGGCAGCATCGGACTGTTCTGAGCAGGACTCTAGAGCCAGCTGGCTTGGAGTTGAAGATCAGCTCTGCCACCTGCCAGCGATCTGGCAAGTTACTTACCTTCTCTGTGCCTCACCTGTAAAATGGGAATTACCTACTTTATGTGACTGTTATGAGGATGAAATAAATTCATATTTGTATAGCATTTAGAACAGTCCTTTGATGCAGAGTAAGTGCTATATGAGCATTTCATACATATTAAACAAAAGTAATTAGCCAAGCAAACCCACAGATGAGGAAGTGAGTCTAGGGGATTTAATAATAGTAATAGTAAAATAAAACAAGAATGGACATTTATAGAGCACTTACTATGTGACAAAACACTGCTACATGATTGTCCTGTATTAGTTCATCTAATCCTCACCACGGTCCTCTTACTATTATTCCCTTTTGACAGGTGAGGAAGCAGAGTCACAGAGAGGCACAGAGTGGTAGACTAGGATTCTAAGCCAGGAAGTCTGACTCCATAACTCACTAGACTGCGGTAAATTGTGATCCACATTAGTTCACTCATTCATTATTGAGCACCTGCTGTGCACCAGGCCCTGGGCTTCTGTTGGTGCACTGGAGTAAATAAGAAAACCCTTTGGAGCCCATGGGTTGATGGGGAAGACCCTGAACAAGCCTTTGCAGGTGTGAGGACTGGTACTAAACAGGAAACAGGGCTATAGACCACAGACAACAAAGAGCAGGGGCCTCTCCCAGACTGGACAAGGATAGGGGAGGGGGAGTGGCAGATGTGTCAAGGAAGGCTTCCCTGTGAAATGACATCTTTGCAGATTCAGAAAGTAAAGCAGCGACTAGCCTGATCAAGGGGCAGAGGGAGATCTTTAGGGCAGAATAGGAAGCCAGCAAAGCTCGAGTCGGAGCCTTCAAGGAACCGAAGAATAGAATGTGTGGCTGGAGGGGGATAAGCGGCAGTGCAGGCTGAAAAGGAGTAGCATCCAGGGCCCATGTCAGGAGACAGGGCTTGGCAGGGCCAGGGAAGAGGCCAGGACACTGCTGTGAACACGAAGCAGGGCTGTAAAGAGAGGGAGGAGGCCAGGAAGGATGAGACAGGGTGAGGCCTGCTATGATGGCCAGTGAGCTGTGGTGCCAAGCAAAGTGAGGACAGCTGTGAAGATGGAGCCTGGGCCCTCACCATGGGGCTTAGCAGCATCACCAAGGACTCTGTGTGCCTCTTCTGTGGTGCCAACTAGAGGGCAGACATGCCTGTCACCCATCATCGGTTTCAGCCAAGAGGAGTTAAGGCTTCCCCAGGCCTCACTATTTAAATTGAATGCTCCTGAGTTCCTTTTATAATAAGAATATTCAGATAAATTGGTAAGCAAGGAAAGAAGCTTTTAAAAGATGCCCAAAGTCCCTTCACTCAAAGAGAACGATGTTTGTATCTCTTTCTTGGCCTTCCTTTATACAGTGGTTGCTGCTTTATATACTTGCAATCACAGTGTTTACATGACCTTGTGTTGTCTCTGAATAAGCATTTACTCCATGGAATTCTACAGACTGTAATCACAAGTCTTCATACCAGTATAATATTTCATTTAAAGCTTTCATTGTTTACTTAACCAATCCAGCACTGTTAGGCACTTAGGTTAACACTTCATTTTGAACATAGAATATCTTTGCATGTGGCATTTCTCCTTTATCAACTGTTTTAATAGGTTTTCTGAACTAGATTAATGGAGTGAAATTATTTATTTCAAACACTCTGGATACATGCTAGAAGTATGATTTCCTGAACTCTTATACTAATTTATAGTCCACCAGTGATGCTTAGGTGGCCCTTCCTCACTTTACCATCGTCAGCTTTGGATATTAATATTTAGAATAAGCATTTCATTATTGAGTAGGACCCAAACCAAAATGCCATGATACTGCAGCATTAATGTGGTTTTTCTTGATTGCTAATGAGGATGCACATTCTTTCATGAATTGGTTAATGATCGGTTCTCTTTTTTCACCCTGAATTGTCCTTTGCTCATTTATATATTAGGACCTTCTTTGAAAATATCTTTGTTTGAGCTCTTACTATAGTAAAGATGCTTGTCTGGTGCTGAGTGAATAAGTGCAGAAGAAAGGCTAATTGTCGGTCTGCTGTATTTGCTGCAGCCATTTACCCCATGTTGGGTGGAATTCACAGTGACCCTCTGCTGCCACAAGGCTACCTGGAACCTAATTCAACATTACCCAACTACACCCTATGTTATTTCCTCTGGGCTGAGTTGTTCAGGCTTCCTAAACATTCCAAGTTAAAGACCAAAACCAGGCGTTGTCCTCAGGGAATCTTGGCCATGCCTCCCCCTCCACCTCAGAGCAAGGCCCTGAGAGGGATCAGCAGGCAGCGCTGTGCTAAAGGAGAACCAGCAAAGAGGAGGCAGCTGGCTACCAGGTTCCACAGGTTGGGGGCAACACTGGGAAAGAAGCACACAGACCTCCAGCAGGAGGAAGAGCTGGAGAGGGAGGGATGCCCAGCAGGCTTGGACTCACAGCTAGTGTTGCACTACCAATGGAAGCAGGTATTTTGGGATGCCCCACATGAAATGAGAGGTGAAAGGGCCAGACGGGTCTGTGGAGCCCAAGATCTCACTGTGTTCTAAGCAGCTGGCTGCAGGACCAGGATGGCATTCATGTGCTAGGTGGGCCTTTTATGTGAAGCCCACCCCATTTTTGGGCTTCTGCTTCCTTGTCTTTACAATGAGGGTTATATGGAGCTTCAACACCCCCCCCCCCCCCGTTCTGGATTGTAGGATGGTCCTGTCCTATTAGGGAGGTACAAAGGGATTTCCCTTCTGAGGTCAGTCCTGGGGAGATCTGGGGGATGGAAAGAGGAATTGGTGTGTCCCCCAGCTCCCAGGGCAGGAAAACAGCCTTGCTTAGTCAAGATTCACTTTCTCAATGGGCCTAGGAGGTGGTACCAAAGCCTGTGGGTCTCCTGGAAAGCCACACTCCTGCTCATTCACCTCCTCCTCCTCCCAGAGACCTCCTTTCTAAAGCAAATGCCTTGGAGAGGAACTGGCTTTCTTGGGAACATGGCCTCACCGATGGGCTCCCTTACCACCTCCCCACCACTGCCCCCCCCCCCTCCACACACACACACACAGCCTTGTAGTCTACACAGATTGGATTTGGCAGTACTCTCTCACACCCCTGGGCATTTGCCTGAAATACACCTTTGTTTACTCAAAATGAGCCCCTACTATATGAGGTTGAACAGGACAGACACAGACCCTACCTTCACAGAACCAGAAGGTCACAGAATGACCCATAACACACAACAAAACAAACATGAAAGTAGTGCAGTATGAGACTGTGGAATGTTCAATGCAGAAAGTAAAATAGGTCAATGGCACAGAGAGTGACTGCTGGCAGTGGGAGGAAAGGGGGCTAGTGTGATTGGGTCTGAAGAGCGAATATTCCAGCTGAGGCTTCGGTAAGGAGAAGAGGGCCACCTGCCAACATCTGGGGAAGAGGAGTTGGGGCAAAGGGATCAGTGAGCACAAAGATCCCAAGATGGGCATAGGTTCAGCATGTCTGAGTGGTAACACAAGGCAGTGTGGTGGAGCACAGCCATGGGGAGAGTAGTAAATGCTCCTCACAGGGGCCAGGAGTCTATGGACACTGCTGGGGGGACTTAGCTTTGACTCCGGGTGAGATCAGGAGCCAGCAGGCTTTGAACAGGGGCTTACCCCCTCTCCAGGAGGTCACTGTGTAAGGAGCAGAAATGGTAAAGGGGCAGGAGTGGCCTCCCTCTCATTGTCACCTAGTTAATTCCTTCTCATCCTTCAGATTCCAACCCAGTGGGCACTTTCTCTGGGACACAATCCCTACCTCCCTGCCTGGTCAGATCCCTAGTTAGTCTCATAGTATCAGTTTCCCCTTATCACGCCTAGCTCCAGGGTAATTTCATGTGTATCTCTGGTTATTTGATTAATGTCTATCTTCTCCACTAGACTCTGTGCTCCTTATGGACAGGCACAGCCTTTTATCTCCAGCACCCTGCACAGAGCCTGGCATGCAGTGGTTGCTCAAGCAATGTGAACAAAATAAATAAGCAAATCCCAAGGGTCTCAGCCCTCAAGGAATAGTATCCTGCTTCTAATTCCTCCTACCTCTGTGTCCCCCACACTTTGCTTCCACCCCTCCCAGAGAACCCAGCATAATAATAAATAGCTGCGCGCGCGCGCGCACACACACACACACACACACACAAATGCACTCCAGAGAGCAGAGCATGTACTCCTTCACTACACCACAGGGATCCCCCTGAATTAGGCAGTGCCACTGTGCAAAGAACTGCCTCACCCATGTCCACCTTAC